>NC_135620.1:40622500-40957500 GCF_053574225.1 Canis aureus | reverse complement strand
CACCCTTTGTTGTTTTCCCAAAGTTTAATTACCTTTCATTTGTATCGTTAAATATTTAAATTGGGTTTACGCAATACACATTTGCTTCCTGAGAATTCCAAAACCATGTTCAGCAAATCTGGCATCTCTTATTTGCTGCGCATGTGGAAATTGTGTCACATCCTGTAGGAACCAGGTGCTGGTATGGTGCCAATGAAATTTCTAGGATCACAAGTTAAAATGTGGTGGAGAGGGAACCCTGGGTGGCGCAGCGGTTTAGCACCTGACTTTGGCCCAGGGCACGATCCTGGAGACCCCGGATGGAATCCCACGTCGGGCTCCCGGGGCATGGAGCCCGCTTCTCCCTCTGCCTATGTCTCTGCCTCTCTCTCTCTCTCTGTATGACTATCATAAATAAATAAAAATTTAAAAAAAATTAAAAAAATAAAATTAAAAAATAAAATGTGGTGGAGAAAAAGTATGTTGTATTCATGAGGTTACACTGTATCTAGGAGATCATCAAAGTGAAAAGTTACATATACCAAAATCATGAAGTTATGTTCAAATTATAGTCTTTTGTTCTTCTTGGAGTTCAGAGTTTCACTTTTTCTCTTTTTTGTCTTTAAAAATGTGAAAGTTCTTTTACAAACTTTGTTGCTAATAATATTGCCAAAAAATAATCACACTTCCAATTTTATTACTTTCAAGTTGCACTTTAAATATTTAGTGCCCTTGATGAGATGAGCACTGGGAGTTACACTATATGGTGGCAAATTAAATTTAAATAAAATCTTTTTTAAAAAATAAAATAAGTATTTAGTGCCTTGTTCTATATGTTGGATTTGTAATTCTATAGAATCATGTTCTTTATCTTCTTCATAGTCTTTGCTAGCTTCTCTTCAAACAGAAGGCATGTTTTTGTGTAATTAATAAATTAGTCATAAAGTTGTTCACAAAACTTTGTGAACATAACCTAATTTATGGTTAGACCACAGTTAATTCACTTATGTGTATACCCTTAAATATAACACTTAATTTTAAGTGATCTAACTACTATCCATTACATCTAGTTAATTTTACATAACATATTCTGGGATGTGAGCTCCATGAGGATAGAGATATTTTTCCAGTTCTGGTCACATATGTATACCTAGAATCTGGAAAAATACCTGGCATATAAGTAAGTAAGTGTCCAATAAATATTACCAAATAAGTATTGTTAAAGGATTGAATTTTTTAAATTCAAAACTTCCTATTCAGAGTTTCCCATTGATGATAATATGAGACACTGTATGATTATTTAATTTTTTTGAGATGTTCTTCCCTTGAAACAAAGAAACAGCAGTAGTCCTCCAAGTAACAGAAATAAATTGAAGACTGAGCACACTGTGCCTCCAAATAAACAATATAGACTAGTATCGTGCACCCACAGTGACAAATGGGACCACAAGAGGGCTCCACTTTTCCCACCTACTGCTGAGCTATAAACTCCTCCATACAAGTCAACCTGCTATATGGATAATCTAATTTGCAGAGTTACTTGAAACTATACCATTGTGAAGGTCATAAAAAGTGCCTCCATGACCTTCAAGAGACAGAACCAATGATGAAAATTCATGACAATTGTAGGTGAGTCTAAATAATAATGCTGGGAAAGACAAAGAAAATAACCTCTACTCTTACTGCATTAGCAGGCATCAACTTTTTGTACCAAACACACACAAATAAAATCTCATTTTGCATTCACATCAATCACTTAACAATACCATTTTCTGGCCTCCATTGGAAGTCAGAACTCATTAATAGCTCTTAATGAACATAAATTTTTTATTGCATTTGGAATCTAGTGCCTCCAGCTCCTTTCCACAGGCCACAGCAAGGAAAAACCCCACTTTCTTGTTTCTTCTGTGCTTAAAGCTCTGGAGCCCAGCTGTCTGAATTCATATCCCAACTCTGCCATGAACTGGCTGTGTGGCCTTGAACAAATTAACCAACCTCCATCAGCCTCAAGGTCCCTTATGTATTAAAGGTGGCAGGAGTGGTTATAATACCTATTTTGAGGGTTCAATGAGATATTTCTATATAAAGCACTTGGCACAAGTTGAACTTTCAATAAATGCTATCCATGATGACTGGAATCTGTTTGATTTGCAGTAAATCCAGCACCAGCATTTGTTGGAGTTTTCTTTAAAATTCACACCCTCCTAGACACTCTTTCCTCCAAAGAAGCAAGACAATCCAGACGTAATATGTGAATGCATTTAGGGTTCTTTACTAGTCAAAGGATATTTGTGTGACTATAGCCAGAACACCACGAGCAGATTGTGTTTATTGGCATATCATAATGGTTCATTAGCATTTGTGAGAATTGCTCTAACAGTACAACAAAGTATATTAACAACATCTGGATTTGGGGGGTGGGGGAGATGAGAGATGACAGTGGTAGTTGGATTGCTAATCCCTAAATTAAGTGAATTAACGCAGAAGCTTAGTATCCTGAGTATAGAAACAGGCTAAGGAAACTCCCACTTATCTCTCTCCATTTATGAAATGAGGATTGCGGTTTTCTGTGTACCAACTTAATAAGTATTATTTTCTTAAAAAGAGAGAGAAGAGGGGCACCTGGATGGTAGTCGGTTAAGCATCCAACTCTTAGTTTCAGCTTGGGTCATGATCTCAGTTGGGGTTGTGGGATCCAGCCCCAGGTGTGGGGCTCTATGCTGAGTGCAGACTCTGCTTAGATTCTCTCTCTCCTCCTTCTCCACACACCACCTACCCCCCCAAAATAAATAAATAAATCTTTTTTAAAAGAGAAGAAATTAGTCTATGTTTACTTACTGATTGACAATAGCACATAAACAAGATAGATGATAGATGGATAAATGAATGGATAGATAGATGATAGATAGATAGAATAGAGACATGGGTGGCTCAGTCAGTTAAGCATCCGATTCTTGGTTTCAACTTGGGTCATGATCTCAGTCCTGAGGTGGAGCCCACGAGCTCAGCAGGGAGTCCGCTTAAAGATTCTCTCCCTCCGCCCCTTCCACCACACATAAACACGTGCATGTGTTCTCTCTCTCAAATAAATAAATCTTTTTTTAAGTATATTTAGAAGATAGACGGTAGACATTCACATTATATATATGATACGCAGAATTTTTTGATAATGATATATGATCTGTAAAGTGTGGAGACACTGATAATATACAACTATGTAGATTTCAGCTGGTTAGTCACTGTGCAATTCTGCATCTTGAAATTATGCTGTCCTCTTTGCCTTACTGGATATTCCCCAAATTGTATTTCCTAACAATTTTAGAGTAGATCACAGCAGATGCCCCATGCCATCTGTTATCAGCAGCTGCCCTCTCCTGGGGTAGGTTTTTTCGAGTTTTGCCTGGGACCTTATTTCACTCTTTGTCCAAATCATGACTTTCAACAGATGTGAGAGGTACTCATACTGGACATGTTCACAGATCCTCCCTGCGCAGCCTGGCTTCCTGGATTCAGAGAACTTCTAATGCAGAATGTTACCCAATGAGAAATGGCTTCAGCAGAAATTGAATTCATAGCTAAGCCTGTAGCCTTTCTGATCCAAATATTTCCCTTTTTCTTCTCACAAGCAACATCCTGAAAAGTGAAAGTATTAAACAGAAAACTTGCGGAGTTCCCAGGCTAAGAAGGGTCCTTTGGGTTCAAGTGTGGGTTTTGCTCTCTCTTTATTTTCCAACCTTCAGAGCTTCCTGATTGAAACCAGAGCCTCTAAGGTATGTGAGATGTGAAGTGCTGACATAGCCAATGCTGAATCCTTCAGACAATGCCAATTCATGGGAGCCAAGTCAAGAAAATGTAACCTGTTTTGTCGTCCCCTCCTCCCTCAGCTGCCGACTAGGATATGCCCAGTAAACCACCCTGCAGTGTCCTACACACATCACCTCTCACCATCCTGAAAACTGGAAGTTTCCTCCTCTCAGAAGCCACTCAGTTCTCTAATCCAGTTTACAACCGTGGACATGCTTTTGTCTTATAATATGTCATCATTCTGGGGCATCTGGGTGGCTCAGTTGGTTAAGCATCTGCCTTTGGCTCAGGTCATGGTTCTGGGGTCCTGGGATTGAGTCCTACATTGGGCTCCCTGCTCAGGGGAGAATCTGTTTCTCTCTCCCCCCTCTGTCCTTCCCCCACCTTGCTCTTGCACTCTCACGCACTCTCTCTCTCACTCTCAAATAAATAAAACCTTAAAAAATAATAATAATTTGTCATTATTCCTTCTTGTAACTCCTACTTTTTATTATAATGATAATGGAACTAATCCATAGTGCTTACTTTGTACCAAATGTTGGTCTAAGCACTTACATGTATTAATCCAAGTAACCCTTGCAACAAACTCTGAAATTGTTACTGCTAGTATCCCCATTTTACAGATGAGGAAACTAAAGCATAGAGAGATTAAGTAACTCATCCCTGGTCACATTGCCAATAAGTGACAAAAATAGGAAAATGAACCTGAACAGTGTGGTCCATATTCCTAACAACTATATGATGTCACTGCTCATCCTATATTATTTTCTTCTCTTTTAACAATTATTTAAAAGGCAAAAGATTGAGTTGCCTGGGTGCATTGGGCTGGGCATCTGACTCCTGATTTCAGCAGGGATCATGATCTCAGGGTCATGAGATCTAGCCTCGCATCAGGCAAGGAGTCTGCTTGAGAGTCTCTCCTCCCTCTGCCCCTGCTCGCTCTCTCTCTCTCTCTCTCAAAGAAATAAATACATCCTTAAACATAAAAAAATTAAAAGGCAAAATATTGTTCCTTAACTGTCACTGGCAATTTCATTTTACTCTGTCCATTTTGGGCAATATCTATTCTTCTGAATTTTTTTCTAGTATTCCAAATATTTCATGAACATAGGAATTACTCAAACAAACTGTTAAAAGGCTTTGCTTCCAAAATGTGAGCTTCCATTGCCACACTTTTTACTTATTTTCAACACTTTCTTCCCATTGCAATGTGTTTATTTTTTAAACTTCTTCCAATATGTTTCTTTAAACCAGAGTTGCGAAGTGGGTATTCCTGCATCCTGGGCTGCCACCTCTTGTAATTCATTAATCTGAGATTCTTACTTTGCTAATGGGCAGAGAGTGGGATAACTACATAAGCAACCAATAGAAAGGTTACTTGAACTTTAGTACATTCTTAGTAGTTCTTTCTTTAGGAATTAATTTAATCCCTCCTCCCTTAATGTTTTGGGGAATCCACTAAGACCAAAAAGGGAGGGAGACAGTGATGATTTTTGCATCTGATTAGTGGTAAGATTTCTTTTCCTTTTAGATTTTTAGGACTGAGGCTTTCACATTTTCCAACCCATAGACTTTGAGGTTTATTAGTCTCTTTCCAAGAGAGATGTTTTGAAAGTTATTGTTTGTTACAGCTAAATGCATTGAAAGAAAAAGGAGACATCATTTCATACTTCCTTGTTAATTTCTTAAACGAAAATCCATCATTCTCCTCCACCCAACCTTTCTAAGTTCCAAGGTGTCATGATAATGTCAGTTAAATATTGGATTAATATTTCTGATGGCTGGCATATATATTTTAGGTCACATTTAGGACAAAATAATGATATAGTACTTCCAGGTCCTTGATACAATAAATTCTGGTGCATTTCACAGATCTAGTGAGAGATTATAGTTGCAGAAGTTTATGGATGTTACTTGACTGTTGTGAATAGTCGCTTATCTCTGATGCCATTCCACTGTCCAGAAAAGCCACCCCTTATTTTACACAGATGTATTTTGGCTTATGAAATCTTCCCAGTGACTCATTTGATTATGTGATTTACAGGTGGGCAATTACTGGTCAGAATGAAACAAGGACTGTGTGGTCATGATGTAGCTACACTGTGTCATATTTGCCTAATGTTATATGTCTAAAGTGGAAGTGGGGGCCTGTATATGGAGAAGCCAGTGGTTTCTGAGGTCAAAGGAAGAGAGACAATTTGCGGATTTATGAATGGCTTATAGTGTTTAAAATGCTTTCTAAGTGGGCTGTTGTATAATGGGGGTCGGAACACTTTCACTTTCAAATAGATAGCAAAATTCCCATACAGAATTGGGGTTTCTCAATTGCCCAATCACTTGCAGTGATTAGGGAGGAGGCCAGTTTAAGATAAAGGGTTGAATTTCAGAGTATTTTCTTGTAAGTAAAAGGTGTATTCCTTATATCCTGGCCTAATGGATGTCCTGCTTTCATGAATGAAGAGGAGGATCTGTGTTGGTACAACAGAGCCTCAACCTGGGACCTTTGGGGATGCATTTTATGAACTCTTTTACATATTCCTCAAGAATTTCCATGTATGTTCTCAATTGGCTTAACAAATTTTTCCTGTGGCTGGCACAGCCTTTCAACTGACTACCAGGAATTGGGCTTTCAAATTAGCGCTGCCCAAAGATATGATATTTTGGGGGGTTTAAAATCAAAGGCATTTAAACACAAAATGGATAAGAAGAATGCCAACATTAATCCTTAAAGCCCCATTCGTCTTCTTTTGAAGAAGCTATTTTCTGTAGTGTACAGTGGCTTAAAATAAACTTGCCACATGTTCAGTGGCCCTGAAAATAAATTCACAACACTGAGGCCAACCCCAAAACCAAATAGTTAGCTCAATAATTCAGATGTTAGAAATACTACAGACTTATAAGCTTTGGCTATCCACATCTGAATCTTTTTTTATTTGTTATCTTCACCAGTTACTAACAGTGTAATTAAAACCCCTTTAAAATTGAGTTCCTGACCTAATCAGCAGTGCGTCTCTAGGACCACAAAGTGGTCACCTTAATGGGGCCATTAAGGTGAGGCTGGGCCAGGTGAGAATGAGGGATGATCAGATGCGTGTGAACCCCTAAAAATGAGGGGCACATTTCATGTGGCACATTTCTCATCTTTTCTACAACAGAGCTACATAAAAGGAAAAGGGAGGTCTTAATGGCCTCAGTTGCCATTTCTGTATATAATGAAATATACATGTTGTAACCTGATGTATATTCATGTCTGCAAGTTACACTTGAAAGGAAACTAATGATGTCAACTTCTGCTGACATTCAACAGTGGGAGATTTTGAAAAGGATTTCAGACCTTGCGCTGCACTCAGTTTTTTCTTTGTAGAATCTATGTGCAAGGCCTTTTCTTTCCATTTATTGTGTCTCAGGATCCATCTTGCTTGCGAGAGAAAAAAGGAAGTCAATGGGGCAGATCTTTTTTCTCCCTTGCAGACCAAAAAACAGGTTTGATTTTTTTTTCCTTCCTCAAATATTTTCTTTAAATATATATTTTTAAAATCCAAAATCTGGGATGGTTAGGACTTTGTTCTCATAAAGACCACCCTGTTCTCTTACCCTTTTCATCCTGTTCCTTCATGTTCTATAGTGTCGCTGTGGTTATCAATCCCAGCTTATAATTATTTGTCTCCCATTTAGCCACAAGGTGTAAATTTGCTAACTGAAAAGGCGTGCTCTGACAGTTAATCTCCTCGTATGTCCAAAGGCTGGGCTTGCTGTACTGGATAACTTCCCTGGGGGATTGTTCTATAGAATGTGAGGCCATTTGTTGGGCTGTCTGATGTAGAAGAAGAGAAAATGAAAGGACCTGCCAGAGAGAAGAGAGTGGGATCATACAGTGCCTTCAGAGTAAAGAAGGGAAATCAAAGAACAATTTTAGGTCCACTTCAGTCTGCAGGCATGTTCCTGGGAGCTAGAGAATCAGTGATATTTTCTTATTCATGTTTTTAGAGAAGTCTCTGAGAGAGAGCCCCAAGTCAGGGGAATGGCAAATTTAGAATGCCCAGGGATGTGCTCAGAAATTACCACCAGTGCAGGGGCACCTGGGTGGCTCAGTTGGTTAGTATCTGTGTCTTGATTTCTGCTCAGGTCATGATATCAGGGTCATGGGATCGAGCCTGGTGTCGGGCTCTGTGCTGGGTGTGGAGCCTGCTTGGGATTCTCTCTCTCTCTCCCTCTCCCTCTGCCCCCCATCACCTCTCCCTCTCTTAAAAAAAAAAAAATACCACCAATGTAGAACACTTCTGTCTAGGCCTGAGAGTTAACAAGCTCTTTAAGGGCCCAACAAAAATGTTTAGAAAAAGTATGTGTTGATATCAACTCTAAAATCTAAACCATGGGGACACCTGGGTGGCTCAGTGGTTGAGCGTCTGCCTTCGGCTCAGGGCATGATCCTGGGATCCCGGAATCAAGTCCTGTGTTGGGCTCCCTGTGGGGAGCCTGCTTCTCCCTCTGCCTATGTCTCTGTCTCTCTCTGTGTCTCATGAATAAATAAAATCTTTTAAAAAGATAAAAATTTAAAAAATAAAATCTAAAAAAGGTAACCATAGAATTATTAAATGTTTAATTGAATGTCTATACATATTTAACATCAACTTCATTAAGTATGAAATTTAGTCTTCTTAAAAGTTACATTATCTGTGAAAACAAATTATGGATTCAGTTTCTCACGTTCCAAGATCTCAAGCATGCCGATCATGATTAAATGAATTGCATGTAGCCAATAATTTGAAATACAAAATTATGAAAGGATTATAAGAATCCTTTCCATTTTTGTACGCAGAAATGTATATTTTAGGTGGGATACTGGAGCATCTTAATGTTCTTATATAAAGACATGTGGTAGGATTGAAAAAGAGAGCCCAAGATTTATGAAGATTCTAAAACAGCTCTGTACCATGTCCTCATCTCTGTACATGATTGGTTATTCCTGAAGACATAGATCACCAAAGATACCAATGGGAAGGACCAGAGGCAACCTGGGAGCAGGGTTCCAGGTTGTTCTTGCTGTATGCAACCATAGTTGAGGTGTGGTGACAAAGGCAGCATAGTCTGAGCATGAGGAAGGTCAAAGGCACCTGCACATTGTTAGATCACAGGATGGTGCCCTGCTTCTGCTGAAGGAGTGTTCATACTAGGTTAACAAAGCAAAGCCATCCAGTTGGGTCATGTTGGTAGAACTCCAGTGTCCTTTTGTTGAAGTTGTGTTCTCTCCTAACAGATGACCAGGCCCATGGGTGCCCTTGTATTCAAGTCGACTTTTCTCTACTTGACAGATATTTCCATTTTTAGAATGGAAAACTTGAAGTGGTAGAGGCAGAAAAGGTGTATTATTTGAATTCTGCATGTGATGATCTTAGTCTTTAATTCAGTGACCTAACTTCTCTTCAGGCTTTATTTTATTCACCATATATGGAGAAGTGAATGTTGGCTTCCTCCAAAATAGTTGGAAAATGATACTTCCTTGTAATGTCAACTCTTAACAATAACCACCAATAATTGGTATGATTCTTGCAGAATTTCTTTATATATACTAAAGTATTGTTAATTTATTTTTTCTATAAAATGACATGACCAATAAGGTTTTAATTTTTTTCAGTTGAATAGTATATCTTAGATATTTTTGCATGTCAATACATGTGTACTTACCTCATTTATTTTAATGACCACATGGTATTCCATTGCATGGATGGGCCATAATTGGTTGAACTGCCCTCAATTGCTGGGCATTGGGGATGGCCATTCAACTTTGAGCATTCAGAAGAATGTACCACGTGTCTAAATAAATCATTACATATTGGCTAGTCATCTATATCACTGGCCCCCTGTATTGGTTCCTTCCTGCCCAGAAGGAGAAAGAGCCAAATCTTCCCTTATAGTGATGTTTGTTATTAAATGTAAAACTTACTACATGTTACTTGTTGTTTATTTATTTATGTCTTTTGTTTTTGCCTTTTTCTCTTATGCAGTCATCTACAGCCAGGGACAAGGATGAGCAGGCTCTACCGGTAGGAAGCAGTGGCTCTGTCTGTACCTGTCCGTGTGCCTGTGGAGAGTGTGGGAGGGGGTGGGAGGAGGAGAGTTCATGTGCTCAACAAACCATCCTCCCCCTTGGGATACTTAAATGGCTTAATCTACCAGTATATATGTATATTCAGTCCTGTAATTAGTGTCAACTGTATTCTGATATTTACTGATACTCAAATTATTTATGAGACTAGATTTCAAAAAGTTTGAGTTCTCTCTTTTATTTGTCATAACCCTTTATATGACTTGAAAGAGTGAAATATTTCCAAATTGCATCCCATGGGATGTTGAGCTGATATTTGGGGACAGTGTGGGATCTAAAAATGCTTGATATCTATTTTTTATGTATCTGCATGCACTTAATTTTGGGTTGGAAATTTCTTTTGGTTCCATCAAAAGAAATGCTGCATGAGAGCTGTGTATTTAATATATACATAAGACCCAAAAAAATGCTTTAAGTTGTTCTACAGATAAAATTCTTTGCCAGTGAAGATCTCCCCAGCAAAGTTCTTCCAGTTTCCTAGAATGAGCATAGTAACAGTGATTATGACAAATTATTAACAACAAACACATTTTCCAGTGCCTATCCAATTAACACATCACATTCTGTAATGTGCAACATGGCAAGGGAATGACCTTCAGAGTTTTTGTGTTCAGCCTTCAAACAGTGATTACATTTCAACTAGATCCAAGTCTCTCAACCTTGCCCTAAAATATTTTGAACCTAAATCATCTAAATCAAATATTACAATGCATTAAAAAGAGTTACAGATTTTAAAGACTGATAAAACTAGTAATAAAGATACATATGACCCATCCATCCTCCTGTAGTGCTCAGTGCAAAGACTTAGGATATTCACTGAGAGCCCATCAGATATACCAGACCTGGACTATGGATACAGACCCAGTCTCTTCCTTTAAGAAACTCATGATCTATTTCACCATTGAGACACCAGTAATCTCCTCTGATTCTTCTTCAATCAGAGTTAGGAATATGATTTCTGATAGAATATCACTTATGATAAAATCACACCAAGAAATCCACGTTTCTCCATGTATCTCACACTGGCATTTTACCCATACTTCAAGTTACCGTGGATTTCACATTTGTTCCCAAATGTCTGGACCATGATTGTTAATAAGTTTTCTACAAAATAGGAGACCTCTGGGCACTGTCCAAATTAACCAAGTTAACCAGATTTCTTTAGCGTTACACTTAGTGGTCTAATGTGTATCTTAAAATGCTAAAGGTGGGTTGATCCAGGATATAGCGCTTGCCAAATATATTCGATTGTGAAGTCTCTTGGGGGACTCTTATTGGGAAGCCCCCTTGTGGATCTTGACTATGATGGAATAAATATTGGAAAACCCTATAATGTAGATAGTTGAGAGAGTTCATGGGAAATTGTATTTTATTTTTAGCTGGCCCCAGAAAAATTTCATGTCAGGATTTTTGGATCAGAAGTTCAATAAGCAATTAATTCCTTCGCATTACCTTGCCTCGTTCCCTCTTAAATCTGGCTGTCTGTAAAGCTCAGCTGCTTCTAAAGTCTCTTCCCCTGTGAGAACTAGCACAAAACCAACCAAAGGGAGAGAAAGCAGTTCCTACTCAGGATAAAAATCCATCAAATCCTGAGGGTTTAGGGTGTCTTTTTTTAGATTGCATTTGAAGATGCCATAAAAAGAGTTTGTCAGTAACCTTATCTGTACAAGTTTTTTATTCTCCTCTTACCTGTCAGTTTCACCTCATTGGCCAAAGGGTCATAATAGTAGTTTATGCAAAAGGAGTCCCTCCCTTGGAAGTCAGGAGATTTTTTTCCTTCAAATCTTTCTTGATATAGAGCATAGGGCTTCATGAATTAGAACTGTGGCCCCCAGAGTAGAGATGAGGTTCCCCAGGAGATATGCGAGCTATTCCTTTGGGGAGCAAGGAGAAAAAATTAGCACCTCTATCACTTATTTTCTATATTTTTCTTCATAGTTTCTGTTTTTGCGAATGTTTTATAATAGATATGCTCATATTTTGGTATGTGTGGATATAGAGACAGAGATAGATACATACATGCATACTCAAAAACTTTACAGTTAGGGTGCACATCTAAACATTTTAGAGACCATCCACCAGTTCAGAAAACAAATTTTGAGGGGCACAAACCTGAGATCCACTTCTCTATTCTCCATTTTTTGTCTGTGTGACCCAGACATCTCATTTTACTTCTCTGAGACAGTTTCCAAATCTGTCTAAAGGGAAGAATGACCATATCTAGTTCTGAGGGCTCATTCTGAAGTTGCGATAAACTAGTGGAGGTGAAGCATATAGCACAATGACCATTAAGTAAGCTCCCAAAACAGGGGGGGTGGGTAGTAATTAATTCATTTAGGATGTGAGAAAGCCATTCCTTTGCAGGATTTGAAATGTACTTTGAATATCTTTTGGACCATAGAGTGTCATCATGTGACAGAAATGAGTGACTACCAGACTAAGTGAGATCTTATCTGTAATGCACTTGCCAATAGTTGCCAAGAACTAATAGCATCTTTGTCTGGTTTCTCTGCTCAGGCTAAGCCACGTCTCCAACGAGGTGGAAGTTCTGCCTCCCTCCACAACAGTCTCATGAGGAATAGCATCTTCCAGCTCATGATTCACACCCTTGACCCACTCGCTGAAGGTAAATGTCAGGCATTAGTTTGGGAGCTTGTTTTGGGGGAAAAAGGATGTAAAAAGGCTTCTTTTCAGAAAACATCTTTACGCTTCCATCACACAAGCCTGCCAGTGTCCTCGTGTGGAGCATCTGCCCTGGCCCCTTGGTGTGCTTTATCTGCAACAGCCTCAGTTCACAATTGGAGAGTTTTGTACCAGGAGTAGGATCTGAAGTCTGTGTACAGATTCTGTCTTTTGATGCCGGCAGCATAAAGAGTTTATTATGAGGCCGAGAAGACAAAAAGGGTTCTCTTCCTCCCAGCTGGAGTGACAATTCTCTTTCATCATCCCTCCTAAGTTCCCAAATGAAGTTGTATATGAAGATTAATTTTTAAAATTACATTTTTAAAAAAAGAGAGGGAGAAGAGAACTCTATGACTTAGGGCCATGAATATTTGGGGGAATGATGTTCACCGTAGAACACTGATATTGTCCTGATTCTTTGGCAGCTGGAGGGTGGTATGTGAGCTAAGCATCCAAAGAGCCTTCTCAAAGGTAACTGCTTAGGATCAGTCTCAAAAGGCCTGGTTCACCTCCTAGGGTAAATGAACCATTACAAAGAATCCAGTATTGTGTTCTTCAAGTTATACTCATTCATAATAAAGGCAGATTCATCCTGTTTCTTAACTTGCGTAACTGTCGTAAAAATTTGCTTTTCCAGTAAGTAGGTATCTTATGTGTCAAATAGATGTCAGAGGCTGTTAGCAAGGGGTTCAAATGTAAGCTAGTGTGTTCTCCCTTCATCTCTGGACCTTGTAATTGGGCCTGATATTACATGGGGACTAACAGGGATCATTGGAAGAGCATGGCCTGGGATGAGATTCTCAAATCATATCACATAAGTCAGAGCTCTTACCCAAAACAAAGCTTTGCTGAATAATTTCAAGGGTACAGGTCATCAAGAGATTCAGATGAAGGAAAGAAAATATGGGAACCTCAAGAACAGCTCCCCATATCCTGTCTTCCCTTATTAAATACACCTCCCACCCAGAATGATAGGTGAAGATCATGGGATCACCACTCACTACAAAGCATTTTGATTATGAAACATCCCCATTTTATACTTCGGAGAGTTATATAGTTGATGTGATATTCTCCAGGGAGCCCTGCTTCATAGGTACTGGGTCCTATTTACTAGAGGTAATCTTGAGCCAGGGGCATCCTGAATATCATTACTCTCTTAACCCAGAGGCCCACTAGATGAGGGAATTACACCTGGTCACTAGCCTTCTTTTTATTCCCCTGGGTCTCCCACCACCACCACCACCACCACCCCAGAGAAGGGAGCAAAGGGATGGCAGGCCAACTTCCTCCTAGCTGCTAAGCAGTTGTGTGACTTTGGGCAACTTTGAGCCTCTCTAGTACTTGGTTTCTTCATCTAGAGTAAGAGTTACCTTCATCTAACGTTTTACAGTTGATAAAGCATTTTCACACCTGTGAACTTAGGCTTCGTAATTCCTCTTCATAGCCAACATTATTATTCTAATTGTGTAAGATATCATACCACCCAAGTAGATCTCAATTTGGCCCCCTCTCTCTCTGCTAGCTGTTGATTCCAAGCCATCCTCATTGCTTCCTGGCTTCCTGTGGGGCCTTCCTAACTGGTTTCCTAGTGCCTCCTTGCCTCCTCCACTGCATATTTTTCACATGTCACCCCAAATAATCCTCTTAAAAAGTAAATCAAATTATGTCACTCCTACTTATAACCCACAGTGGCTTTCCATATGGCTCTTGGAAAAATTGTGAAATATTTCTCATGGTGTATATGATCTGCCTTTTCCCCCAAACTCAGTTTGACTCACTATGCTTTAGCCACAGAGGCCTTTCCATCTTCAGACAGGTACTCCTTTCCTGCCTTGGAATCTTTCCATGGGTTGTTACCCCCACCCAGAATCCTTTGCTTTCTCCCACTATCTTCCACTGCCCCTCCCCATTCTTTTTTTTTTAACATTTTATTTATTTATTCATATGAAACACAGAGAGAGAGAGAGGCAGAGACATAGACAGAGGGAGAAGCAAGCTCCCTGAGGGGAGCCCAATGTGGGACTCTATCCCAGGACCCCGGGATCACAGCCTGAGCCAAAGGCAGACACTCAGCTACTGGGCCACCCAGATCCCCCTCCCACCCCATTCTTCAGCAAGCTGTCCACAGAACACTTCCCAGCCACCCAGTATAAGTCAGGGCCCCAATCCTCATCTCTCCGCGCACTCTTCATTTTCCCTATCACTCACATTATAATTTGCGTGATTGTTTGTTTACTGTCTCCTCTACGATGCAGTAAATTCTAGAACAGGAACTCTATTCTATTCACTAGTTTCCCCCTAAATTCTAGCGGAGTGCTGCTGAAACTCAAGAAAGATTAAGTAACGTGGCCAATGTCAGGCTTTTGACCTGATATTCATAGAATTTCAAAGCCCTCTAAAGCCCCATGGCTTGTATCTTGGTTATTTTGAGCCACCATCTTTCCTACCCCATCACCCTAAATAGGACCATATGAGCGAAGAACCATTTTATCTGCCCCAACGTGATTATGAGCAGGCAACTGAGTACATTTATTTTTTGCAAGGCAGTATTATGTAGTAATTAAGAGGACAGACTCCAGAGCCAAACTCTCTGACTGTAGATCTCAGCTCTGCATTTACTAGCTGTGTGACCTTGGACAAGTTATCTAATCTCTCTGTACCTCAGTTTCCTCATCTATAAAATCAGGATATCTATTGCATAGGGCTGTTGTAAGGATTAAAGGAGTGAATATACATAAAGCATTTAGCACACTGCCTAGCAGGTCATAAGTACCACATACAGGTTTAGAATCACTCTGTTTCATTATTTTGAAAATTAATGCATCATGTAATTCTTTTTTTTTTTAGATTTTATTTATTTATTTATTTGAGGGAGAGAGTGAGTGGGGGGAAAGGCAGAGGGAGAAGGACATGACCTTGAGATCATGACCTGAGAGGAAACCAAGTCTGATGCTTCACCAACTGAACCACCCAAGTGCCCCGATTCTTTTTAATTTAAAATGTCCAAAAGGCTATAATAAATAAGTCTTTCTCCTCCATCAACCTCCTAATTTTCTTCAGTCTCCCAATTCTCCCCAGAGAAAACCACCCAGAAACCAATTCTCGGGGCTCATTCCAGAGATGGTTTATGAATATACAGCTCTATGTGTGCACACCCATGCGTGCGTGTGTATGTGTGTGTGTGTGTCTGTGTGTCTGTGTGTATCCTTGCCCACAGGTCCCAAAAATCTAAATTTCTCTGGTGTTTGTTTGGGAGAGTTCAGTCTCTGATAGGGCTTGTTTTTGTTCATCCTCATTCATAGAGGAGGTTATGCTTTGTTTCTGTGAGATAAGAGAAAGTGAATCTGGGTTTGTCTCGGAGTCGGGCCATCGGTGATTTTCCGAAACACCTGGCCCTTGTGGTGCTGTGTGCAATTAAAGTGTTTGTTCCTGCTATAGCAAGATGCGCCTTTGGAATCCAGCGCCTGCTTTCAAGGTGAAAACTCCCCCTGAAAGACGGGGAGCGCTCTAGTGGCGTGAATCTGAGAGAATGCTGAGAGCCATAATCAGTTCTGGACTTGAGTGATTAGAAAATATGGAAAGCACTTCAATGCTTTAAAATTGCTCCATAGCACCCGGCCAAGAAAACAGATTGCTCTGGTATTTTTCCCCAAAAATTCACAATCATTTTCCATTCCAAGAACAGCCAAAAAAATTAACCCACGGCTCTCAGAAATAGTCATCTCTCTTTTAGTTTGCATCTAATCACTTGAATTCGCACGTCCTCGTGCCAAACTGTCACCTTTTAACAATATAGAGCGTGCTGGTTACATCACCAGTTGATGGCTTGAACGCTGCAGTGGCTACCCTATTACACTGAAGGGCAGGTCACTGATGCTCCTGGCGTCCACATGGCATGCAGTGTTCACAGAGGGCAGTTTTCTGCTTCATCTGGAAACATCATCAGTGGCTTACAAAAAGACCTCTGTCCCTTGGTCTCATCTGTTCCGCTCAAGTGTTCCTGTCTTCCACAACCCAGTGATAGAGCCATTGCCTTAACTGGTGGTTGGTTTGGCCCCTGAGCCTGAGTCACCAGATCCATCAGTATCTGTGTTTCCCTTATCTATTGATATGTAACAAAGCATCCAAGAGGCAGGTGGCTTAGAAGCACCACGGTATTATTATTTGCTCCTGATTTCTTGCATCAGGAATTTGAACAGGGATCAGTGGGCTGATTCTTCTATTCCATGTGGTATTGATGGAGCTCATTTGATGTTATCCAGCTATTAGATGGTCTGATTAGAAGGTCCAGAAGGGCCTCACACTCACACCTGGCACCTTTGAAGGCACAAGTGGAAGGCTGGGCTCAGCTGGAACTCCCTCTGACTCTTCATGTTGTCTCAGGGCCTTTCCACATGGTTGGATGCAGTGGCTCGGGGCTCCAAGAGCAAATCTCCCAAGAGGCCCAGGTATAAGCTGCAAGGTTTCCAGTGACCTAGCCTGAGAAGTCCCTGAATGTCACTTCTGCATTCTACCAATCAAGCTGTCACAAAGGCCAGCCCAGACTCTGGGACAGGAGGAGGAGACTTTGCCTCTCAGTGGAAGACACCAAAGAACTTGAAGCTACCTTTAATCTAACCCAGTCTGTTTTGGGGGCACATACCAATTGATCATTGATTGGTTCCTGTGTTCATTGGTGTGCTCTGAATAGACCACACTGTTGGGAAGGGACAGAGCCATAGTCAGCCTCCCTTGGATGAAGGTTTAGTCCAAAGCAAGACTGAACAGTGTCTTTCCAGGGCCACAAAATGAACAGAATATTGTTCATGAAAGAAAGGAATCTGCTTATAGCTTACATAAATGGTTGGAATAAGGAATTTGTTTCTTTCATAAGAAAGCCCTAGAAAGCTAGCATTATCAATTTTGGGGGTCACAGGATGGCTGTCTAAATTGATGTTTCTAATAAATTCAGTGTCTCATATTGATTTTAACATTTTCTTTAAACAAGCCATCATATTTACCAAGATATACATCTTTATGAACCTAAAATAAGGATGCTGGGTATAGCACTTTTAGGTTGGATAGCTTCTACTATCAATTTGTCTAAATATTAATACCACGAACTAATATTTGCAGAATTCTTACTATGACCCAGGCCCTATGCTGAGTGCTCTACATAAGCCGTCTCATGTGATCCTTACATTAGCCCTACTCCATCATTCAGAGAAGGACACCAAAGTGTAAAGAGATCATGTCTTGCCTCACCAAGTGATACAGGCAGTAAATGGCAGAGCCACAGTTTGAACCCTATATCTGCCAGACTCTAAACCTGTGTTTATGCTTCTTGATCTCTGCTGCCTTGGGTAATCTCATGTCCAACTCTGTGTTCCCTGTTGTCCTGGTGTAGATCCCAGCCCAAATAACAGGAGCTCTGACCAACCCCTGGACCAGTTATACACTCGGTTTGTAACATGTGAAATTCCCATACATACACCTTTGCAGCAAGGCCCGTCTTAGCCTTGACTCCTCCCATCACAGCCCCACACCGTGAGTTCCAGACATTCTCCTAGGCCCTCCATGCACCTTGACTCCTCCCTCAGCTGCCGCTCAAGTACATGTATTACTGTTGATCTACCTGTCCAGGATGACATGGTACCCCATGGATAACCCTGCAGTTCCAGGAAAGGCCAATGACTGCATGATGGAATGGGGAGACTGATGGGGGAGGAGGCACACAGAATGCCATTAGAGATTGGCTCTATAGCTATGAGGAGGTCAGCCTGTGGTCCAAAAGTCAGTCTGCCTGGGTCCAAATCCTGACTCAACCTCTTGCTCTGAGACCTTCAGAAAGCTTCTCAATCTCATTGGGCCTCAGTTTTCTCACTTTTAAAATGGGGTAATGATAGCACCACCAGCATATGTTTATGATTCACATTGCTCCAGCTTTTAGTGCCTTGGTTTCTTCACCTGTAAAGGGTAATGATAGTTCTGCTATCAAACATGTATGGTGAACATTCAATACAATAGTATCCCCAAATCATTAAATTGGTGCTCACTGAGTGTAGGCAGTGATTTCCCAGTTAAAATTGTGTTCAGTGTCATGAAATAAAATCCAACTGCAGTGGGTTAATTTAAGAGGTTTCTCTAAGACTTGATTTTTTTTTTTTGGAAAAGTTTTAGGTTCACAACATAATTGAGAGGAAGGTAAGAGATTTCCCATATACTGCTTACCCCCACACATGAACATCCTCCCTCATTATCAATGCCACTCACAAGTATGGTACCTTTGTTACCAGGAATGAACCTACAGTGACATTGTAATCACCCAAAGTCCATATTCACCTTAGGGTCCACTCTTGGTACTGTGTATTCTATGGGTTTAGGCAAATGAGAAATGACATATATCCATCATTATAATATCAAACCGAGTGTTTTCTTGCCCTAAAAATCCTCTGTGCTTTGCCTGCTCATGCTTCTCATATGTTCATGCACACACCCCTGGCAACCACTGGTCTTTTCACTGTCTCCATAGTTTTGCCTTTTCTAGACTGTCACAGAGTTGGAATTGTACAGTAGATAGCCTTTCCAGATTGGCCTTAATATTTTTTTAGGGTTTCCTTTCTCTTATTTAACCAGAAGCCCAATAGGAAGCAGTCCAAGGCTGGTCACATAGCTCCAGTCTGCCATGAGGAACACAGTGTCCTTCCGTTTCTTCATTCTTCCATCCAGAGCTTGTTTCTCTCATCCTCATCTTCAGAAGAAGACAGCTGTTCCCCTTCAAATCCCCCCACCTATCATATCCTTATTCTGGGAAGAAGACAGTGCAGCTGTCTTTTTTTAATTGGAAGAACCTTAGTGTTCCCAGAAGCAGACTTCCACTTACACCACACAGGTCACAACAGAGCTATGTGACCACCCCAACTTACAAAGGAGCAAAAATGGGGCACTCTGCCTCCCCAAGCATGGAACTCCATGTAGATCCCAGTGAAGGTCAAATACGTTCCCTTCTTCTTCCTGTTCCTAGGAACCTTAATCCTCTCTTCTCGGGTGCCTGATTTACAAAGAAGAGATGTGATGTTCCCTTCTTTCTCCCTTTAAAGGGCTCTCTGTTGGCCCACAGGTCCAACTTTAATCCAGTGACCCCAGATCCTGCTCCGGAAAAGGCATGCCCCAAAACTTGCCATCTAAGAATCCTGGCTCCCCTAAAGTATCAGTAAAATCATGCCCAACCTCTGCTCAAAACCGTCTCACCAATGGTAAATACCCTGGTGCTTACCAAGGCCCTAAGGCCCCCGGAGCCCTGCCTGTCTTCCCTTCTCCCTTCCTTTCTGCCTTTCTCTGCTTTCCTCCCTCCCCCCTTCTCTCTTCCTCTCCCTTCCCACTTCTCTGGCTGCCCACCAGCTTCTTCTCACAAACTCCAAACACACTCTTGCGTCAGGGCTTTTGACATATTCCTTCTTCCCTCAGACATCCAAATACTCCCTGCCCTCCCTTCCTTCAAATCAGCCTTCATATGTCACCTGACCAGAGAGGCCTTATTCAATCAACCTTTGCAAAGTAGCAGGATCAAAATGATGATAATAAATCAGAGTTTCGGATCTTCCTTGACCTGCTTTATTATTTCTCTGTAATGCTCATCACCATGAATGTATTTGTGCATTGTTCACTGCCTGTCTCTCCCTCATATCTCTGACAGGACAGGACATGGGGCAGGCTGTATCTCCAGGGCCCAGCATACATATGGACCCCAATACAGATTTGTTGAATGCATTAGATGAGTGCTTGCCTTTATCATTTTTCTGCTGGAGAGCTCTCTGTCTGTAGCCATGTGGGCTATCTTAGCCCATGCCCGAGCAAAGGCTCTCTTTGGTTGGGACCACCTAAGTCCTCGTCAGTTGAGGGCTGTCCCTCCAATGGTGAATAGTAGTCATTTCTGCCATGGCCACCACTGTATCCCCTGCCTCTTGCATGGCACTGACATGAGGTAGATGCTCAGTCACTATTTGCTGGATGAGTGAATAAATCTCCCTCTGGTTCTGGCAATATTGCTATGGTGGGAAATGTTTGCTCTGTCTGCTGCCTTCTTTTTTCATTTTTGTTAAAGATTTTATTTATTCATGAGAGACACAGAGAGGCAGAGACATAGGCAGAGGGAGAAGCAGGCTTCCCTGGGGAGCCTGATGCAGAACTTGATCCCAGGACCCCGGGATCATGACCTGAGCCGAAGGGAGACACTCAACCACTGAGCCACCCAGGCATCCCTGTCTGTTGCCTTCCTGGTGAGTTCTGTTCACTTCCGCTTTTCTTTCCAAACTCTTGGTTCTCCTTTTTCATTTCCTTTTCCTTCCTTTGAGATAGCTTTGGCTCTTTTTCCCATTGCATTCCAGGGGCCTAATTTTCTATGTTCAAAGAATTACCATCATTCCGAAATTCTAAAAAGTTTATTTGAGTCTTTCATTCGTTTGTCAAAATCAAACACCTCTAAAATAGCTTCTACCACATAATGTTGTGTTAAACTGTGTGTGAGAAGGAAATCGCAAAAGGAGAAGCCCCTCATTCAATCTCTGTGGATTCGGGGATTATCTTCTACAGTTCCAGAAATTGCTCCTTCCTCGTAGAATTTTAAATGTGATTTACATTTTTTCATTGTAAAAACAACTTTATTAATAGCAAAATCTAACAAATAAGTACACCTGGTACCTTAGAAACACACAAGTGGAAATAATACTGGCCTACTGGGCTATAATTGAACTGAAGGATTATTTAACTACAGGGCTTGAGGCGGTTTAGAACAGCAGGGTCCCATGCCTGTATGTAATTCCCTTCGGGCTGTTTGTTGAGACAAAATCTTCAGAATCCCATAATGAAATGTCTGAAAATGACACTGTGCTCATACCTACCTTATTTGCTGTTAGACAGACAGACAGATGTTTCCCACTGTACATTCACTTCACGTTATCAGAGCCAATCTCACTGTTGTGACTTTCCAGCCAACACATTCATGTTACATTTATTCAGATTGGTTGGGGGAGCATCCTGGGAGCCTTTCTGTTGCCTTCCTGAAGGACAGTTTTGCTCCCTCCTTTCCCCCTCCAGTAGCTATTGTGACATCCCAGTGCCATCTGTCCTGTCTTTATCGGTCTGGCTCAGGCGGTGGGAGGTGAACGGGCAGCTTTGGTGACCTGAATTCCAGGACATCTCAATTGTAAAAGCCTCACAAATGAGTAGCAAATATCTCTTTTTCTCACTGTCTCCCCCCACAGGTTTTCAAACTTAAAAAAAAAAAAAAAATCAGCAGAACCTTTTGCTCAAAAGAATTCCCACAGGGAAGAGTAAAAAAAATGTTTCAAACTGTTAGAACTGTTAAGAGTTCACTCATGTCAAATCCTTTAGCAACATGCCTGATTCAATACCCTTCCTCTAGATCAGCGAAAATCAACATAAAAGCAATGAAGACACCATTTACAAAATGCAACAAAGCCACCAACTACCAAGCGTTAACCCAAAGGAAATATTTAAGAACGTTATAGCGCAAACAATAAGTAATCGGTTCTGAAGAACATAGAAAATCTAAATAAATGTTGATTCATTATAGAGTTTTCAGTTCTCCCCAAATTAAACTCTAAATGCAACTCAACCCTGATTGAAATCCTGAGAAGATATTTCATGGGACTTCATCACTTGGTTTGTAAATTTATAGAGAACAAGCAAAAGAAGAGCACAGACACTTTTCTGAAGATGAACAAAAAGGGGAAAATGCCCATTAGAGATCAAAATGCAGCTCATAGATGCTCTGGTTGAAGTGCTTGGCAGGAAGGAGGAGAGGCTGGACCAGAGGCAGCAGGGGTCTCTCCAGGAATAGCAGTAAGATGTGAGAGCCACTGCCCCCATGGAATCTGTTCATCGCTCTCAGTGAAGCACTCTGGGGAAAGGAGAGGGGCTTCCTGGGGCATTAGAACCACTTATTTGAAGGAACAAAGCCCTCAATCCTGAAGCAGTGAAAGCACACATTTATGGAGGCAACATCACGTTGTAACAAGTGCAGATGAATGAACCAAATTGGACCTCCATGTTGGGGTGCATAGAGTGCCGAGCACAGTGGTGGGCAGAGTTCTCAGGGTGTGAACCTGATGTCTTTTCCTAGAGAAAGTGAGCTTTGAGGGTGGTTCTTGGAGGAGGTGAGGAGCCTGGGCAGGCAGAGAAGAAGGCAGCAGTTTAAAGCGTTGGACCTCAGGGAGACTCAAAGAGAACCAAAACTATTGTCATTGATCCAACCACAATGGGGGCTCTTTGGGGATGAGCAGGCAAACAGGTGGCTCTGTGCTCCCTGAACGAACATTCTAGCAGTCTCTCCTTTCAGGGGGCACTAGGGCAGTGTGTGTGTGTGTGTGTGTGTGTCCATGTGTGTGTTGACCATACCTGTGCATGTGTGATTCAAGTGCAGGAAGGAAAGGGTCTTACAGATGGTGAAGAGCAAACACACAAGAGTAGAAGTTGGAAGTGCCTACTGTGTGCCACACACCTAATAGTCACCTTGGGTGATTCCCTCAATGGTGGCTATGGAAATTGTTGTATGTTTTACCTCTGAGTAAACTGAGGTGCACAATGACATTACTTGCTCATCATCACTTAGCTCCTAAGTTTATCCTCAGAGCCCGGATGCCTTCCATGCTCCCAGGGCTCCCACCTCTAGTCGCACATGTCCATCTCTTATCCACAGAGCCAAACACCTATTTTGTAAAACCATTCCAGTTCCTTAACATACATTGAGTGTTAACGTGAAGCTGACACTAAGATTTAAAACGTTCACTTGCTTGCTGAGTTTTCTTTTTTTTTCTCACCAAACAGTAGAACTTGTTATTTCCCTAGCTTCTATTTTTAAAAACAGCTTCAATATGAGTTTTCATAAATTGTCATTTGATCCCAGAAGCAAGTCATTTTCAGGCCTATTTCATTCAAAATGTGGGGAAGTTTTCCCTGAAAGGCAGTATTGTAACCTTTCTCTTTATCCCAAGTCATAGATCAGTTTAAATTAGCAAGAAAAATGTTTGTATCCAGCCTCGGTTGGTAAGTGAATAGGCAACAGGAGTGGAAATCTTCACTGGAGAAGAATAAAATCCAATCTACTGTCTGTGTTTTTAATAAGATGACAGTAGTTTAAATGCCTGGATAGAGGAAGACAGACTATTAATGCCTCTCACAGAGCAAGCACAGGGACAAGTCAAATAGCTCCTCTCTTTGGGAAATAATAAAGCATTACTCTTGGATTTGAACAGCAAAGATGGTTGAAATTGAATCTCTCTTTGGGTTGAACACATTATAAATAAGTTTCATTTGGGGCATGAAGGGAATGTGAATGACCTTATTGAAGTCAATGATTTTGAGGATGGAAGGGGGTTCTCTCTCTCTCTCTCTTGCTCTCTCTCTCTCAAGTTTGCTTTGAAGTAAAGGCCACAAAGAAATGTGGCCCAAGACCCAATTTTGATGGCACTTGAGTTTATACATAGCACAAAGAAGGGAAAAGACACAGAAGCATCCGTAATCTTGCAGATTCATCTCTGTTCTCTTGAACTTATCACATGCTCAAAAGATGCAGTTAGAAATCCTTCTGAGGGAAGGACTCAGAGTCCCAGGGAGAACAAGCAGCTATCACAGGCATGAGGGTGTGGAGGACCAAAGGATGGAGGCAACCCCTGAAAATGCACTTTGATTTTACTGACAACTGCCCATTCCAAATGTGTGTTGATACATAAATACCATCTGTGATGTAAGAGCATTCAAAGGTGTTTTCTTCCAAATGAAACACTAAAGACACCTTTGCTTGTTTAATGAATGGCAAGGCCTCTCTTAATAAAGAGCAGGTTGGATGACTTGCATACAGTTAGGAGACAGTATGCTGTGATCGTAGCCAAAACTCTTCCCAGTTTGACTCTTGCATCTGGGTTGTGTGCTGTGTGGTGTGCTCACCTCTGGATGTTGATCATGTTGTAAATGCACATCCTCAAGCTACTGTCAGTCTGTTTCCCTCTGACCCCACGATATCAGATCCCCCAAGCCTGTTCCTCTCTCCTCAGTCACTACAAAGAATTTCCTCACCCCACACCAAACTGTCCTTTATACCTTGTCTAGAGGCTCAAATAAGACTATATGATACACATGCACCCATGTCACACAGTCACTGACACACATTCACACACATATCAAGAGTCCAGCAAGATTGTCGTTTTTACGAAGCTTTTGGTCTATGTCAGATTGATTTCTTATTTGTGTGTGGATTCATGTATTCATTCATTCATGTACGATACACATTTCTATTGCAAGCTGATGTGAGTGTAGTGTAGTGATGTAGTGATGGAATAACCCATTGGGAAAGATGGTTCTTTACAAGCCCCCACTATAGATAAGTCTCTGGGTGAACAGTAGCCAGTGCTTATACTGGACTGGTTTAAACCTGGAAACCAGTTTAAACAATGTTGCTGCATCTGAGCTTCCCAGTGCATTGCAGTAACCCACATGGCTACTTCTGAGGTGGTGGTTTCCCTCTGACTTCCCAAGGCGGCAGCACTTAATCCCAAAGCAAGTGCAACTTTGCTTCAAAGCTACGGCCTTAGGCCAGAACAACCGTCATTGCCAGGAGTTCAAAATCATAGTGAGTCAGTTTCATTCCAGAAAACTATTTGTGATGAAAATGTTCCTCTGCCATTTCTAAAAAAACCTTACCCAGTTATTCACCTTCCTTTCCATGCATGCACCACATTTCCATTCATGATGTAATAGGTCATGCAGAGTTTCCTTGCTAGAAAAAAGTTTCAGAACCTTTTCTAGACTTCAGGAGTGTACACCATCTTCTTTATGCTAGTGAGGATCAGCAAAAAGGATCTGACCCTTGGAGTGTAACAGTAGGATCATCCAGTATGCCTGTTGAGATGGGCTTTCTCCCCTGCTAGGTGGGGACTCTTCCCCATGTAGAACTCTTCCCATCAGACTCATGGGAGGAGAAACATTGTGTAGTTGTTAGACCCGTTGTGAAACCAGCCACCTTGGTTCCAACCCCAGCTCTGCCACTTACTTGCTGCATGATCCTGGGCACGTTATTTAACTTCTCTCTAGCTCGGCTTCCTTTGTAAAACAGGGAAGATAATAATATCTATCCCTTAAGCCTATTAAGTATACTCACTACAGTGCTATTCATAGGGCATGCAGAACATTGCCTGGCACATCATTAGTTCCATGTAGATGTCTGTCAAATAAATTGCTCTCAGTTGTTTTTTTTTTTTTCTTGCAATCAACATATTTCCAGGTACTTTTCAGTAAACCAGTATTAAGTTTTTGAATTATCTTTTCTCTATTTTCCTTTAAAAATAAGCCTATTTGTATGTGCCAATTTTTTAGATCCCATCATACCTTTTTGGCAGTCTGGCCTTTCGTGGAGCAAAAGCTATCCTGGAGCTGTATGGCTGTAGTTTATGTATTTACAAAGTTGTACAATAAGAAGGAAATTGGCGTGACATAGTACTTAACTCATTTCCTTCCAGAAAGTCCTGATTTCATCTGGGGTTCATAGCTTTCAGATGTTCAGCAGACTAAAAAAAAAAAAAAATTCCTCTTCCTAACATATTGATAAAAATCTGGAAGAGCAATTACTGTATTAATTTTTTAGTCCTGCGGAAACATTGTTAGGTCACCATTTCTATCCATGGGGATTAGAAGGTCCTGTCATGCCTTGCCTCCTCCAACATCGTCAGATCTCTGGTCCACTGGCAGGCATTTGCTATTTGATCTAAGGTGTATAATGGACTATTTATGAAACATGTCTTCATCTCCTGCCCTATCTTCACATCTGGATTTTAAACTCACTTGTATAGTTCCACATTATACCATATGGCATTTAATTAGGCGTATTGGTAAATGGATTTACACTTAGATGAAATTTAGATGATTGCATAAATATTCTTTCTACTTTGAATTTGATCCTTTAAGGTCTTCATAACTTGGGGTGATTGTTTCTATTATGGTAGGGATCCAAATAATCAGTAAAGTGACATCCTGCACAATGCTGGAGTGCAAGATACATAATTATAAGGATAGCTTTTCTTTTCATCTCTTTCCACACTAGTGGCATTAATTTCTTGTTGTTTTCTCACTCTTTTTTCCCTCTTTTTCATCCTCTTCTCAAATTATTTTAACTTCTCAGATTTCTCTCTTATCCCTTGCCTTTTATCACCCTTCCTCCTCCCTTCCCCCCACTGAGATGGCTGGAGTTTTTTGTTTTGTTTTGTTTTTTCATTTTGTTGCTTTTTCTCTCCCTCTAGGATGCTTTTCTTGTGCGCTTTTCTATATTGTTTGATGCTCAGTACATCATAGGGTAGAAACTCAGCTGTGCTGACCCGTGGCTGAATATAATTTAGCACTGATTCTCTCTGCCTGGCAAATACCACTGACTCCAGCCAGGCTGCAAGATGGGATCCAGGAGAACATCCAAGTTGTTCTCTAGCCAGCATGCAGTATCCATTCTCTGCACCAGTGGTTTTTTCCACTTCCATTTCCAAGATGTCACCGCCATTTTGTCTTCTGTGTGCTGAGGACTCTACTGATGGTACTTTTGCACATGACGTAAATCCTCTTAAATTTACAGAGGCAATAAAAGGGATTCCAAGAGTTGAGGCCACATACATCTTCCTCCCTGCAGAGACACTGAAAACAGAATAGTTGAAACTGCAGGGTTAGAACACTAAAATGGAAGGAACCATAGGCATCAGTACCAAAGGCAACTCAGCTGAAGAAGATCAACAGTGCACTATTAAATAGAGATCTAATTCAATTCAACAGCGTTTGAACACCTACAGAGTGCCAGGAACTCTGCTGGGTGCTGAAATTAACAAAATAAATAAGAGGATTCTTTGCCCTGTAGGGCAGAAAGCAAATAGGTTAAGGTACATTTGATGAACACACAACAAAAGTATGTACTTGGAACAGACACACAGGAGGACCTGACTCCCACTAGGGATGGGGGCCGTTCAGGGATGCCACCTGCAGGAGGGAACCTCAGAACTGGGTTCTGAAGGATTGAATAAACTAGGAGACCTAATAAAAGTCCAACATGAAAAGTGCAGGATTCAGAGCTATCATATTTTGATTTTGTGTTTTGAAAGCATGACGCTGGAAAGTGTGAAAGGTAGGTGAGAGGTGTTGAGAGTAGACAGGAGGAGGTGAGAAAGATTGGGAATTGAGAGTTCAAATAAGACTATGGCAAGAGCCTCAGACTAAGGCAGGGGCAATGGGAATGGAGCAGGAAGGATGGAATTGAGTTTAGGGATGGAACTGATAGAGCTTCCGGACTGGTTGGGATGTGGGTGTTGCTTATGATGTGGAAGCATTAGCACCATCTGGGGCCCCACCCTGTGCATCTTGCTTACATGTAATATAGCCAAGCTCCTATGTCTGTGAAAGAAAGTGGGCCTGTCTAGACATGTACCACCTCAAGTCCTTTTTTTAAAAAGGAGGAGGGGGGACAGGAAAAGGGAATGGAATGTTTTGCCACTTTAAAGACTTAGTAATATATATGTCAGTATCCTGCACCCAAATTTGATAAGACTTAATCAGAAAATTCGTTTTGCTTGATTTCATGAATATAACCTTTCAATTTCCAGAGATGCAAAAATGTGCCCAAGATGTTAGAAAATGTCATTAATGAAAACGTTAGCTTTCCTAACCCCTTACCTACACAGGAAAAAAAAAATTATCAAAAACATGTTTTAGAACCTTGCTATCAGAAGAGGTCAGACAGATTTTCTGAAATAAGAAATAAATTCCAAATGTTATACAGATGGTACCTGATACTGTGTGCTCTTTGCTATTCAAACTATAGTTTTTTACTATCTTTGACAATATCATTTTCTCCCTGGAGACTCCGCCTGAAAAAGAAGATACCAGAAAAAGTATTAAATATTCAGCCAAAACTCTGAATTGATGCCCACAGAGACCATTAGAATGACAATCACTGGAATAGGTAACATTTATTGAATACTTAATTTGTGCCAGACACTGTGTTAAGCATTTTATATAAATTAAGTCATTTAATTTTCACATCAACGCTATGAGATAGGAACTTCTATTATAGTCATTTAACATATAAGGATGGTGAAAGCTATAATAGCTACATAATAAGAAGTGATTGATGGAGCCATGTTCAAATCCAGATTTGTTGGACCCCAGAACTCACTCTTTTAACATTGGATGTATCCACTTTGCTATACAGTTGAAGTCCCTTTTGAATGATCCTTTTGAAAGTCAAAACTTAAAGGTATTTATAATATCTCTTTGCCTGAGCTGGACATTCTTTAAATAATGCCAGCAGCCCCCATGTACTTGATGTCAGATTATACAAAAGAATATGACCTTCATAGACTTCCTTTGGCATGATGTAATTGGCCATTATTTTTGTCATTCTTTTCCTTTCACCTGTTTCTCCTCCAATATAAGCTTGTGAAATGGATGTTAGAACAAGTTTCTAATACTAGGTCAGTTATTGTTACTTACTATGTTAGCCTGGATATTCATTACTCACTGAGCTTTGGCACAATCATAGAATGATGGCTCCCATTGATGGAACACTTCCAATGTCCCAGGCATCGAGTAAAGCCCCTGACAACAACACAATAGGGAGTACTAGAATTAGCCCCATTATAGATAGGTAAACTAAGGAGTATTTTATTACAAAGTCACATATCTAATAAGAATTAAAGTCTGGATTAGAACTCACATCCATTGACTCTAAAACATACTGTACTGCAAGATCGCCATGTTCTGCATCATGGTGAGGTCTCTTGATAACAGATTCATGCTGATTTTGAAAAGATCAGAAGAATGCTATCCATTTAAAGGAAAACCAATAGATGCCTTAAAGCCATATTAATGCCTACCATGTTTTTTTAATGAATAATATGTGCCAATTACATGTTAAGTACCTCTAGTCCTCACCACAACCCTACAAGACAACTATTACTGTTTCCATTTTATGTAAGTATAGGAATGGAGTATCAGAGAGGTTCAGTAACATGCCCAAAGTCTCATGGCTAGTATGTGGCAGACCCAGTTGTCAAGTCAAGGTCCATAGAGCTCCAAACTCAAAGATATAGTTTTAGGCTGTATCATCACTTGCTTTTCTCCATCCCTTCGGGGAGAAAAACATTCTGACAAAGTATCAGTATTTAAAATTATGTTAAAGTTGTCATTGAGATTTTTAATTACACAATTAAAGGGATACTCATAAAAACCCAGGAAATCTTTTTTTAACCACACTGTTTTGGGTTGATCCTCTTGCATAGGTTTCTCACTGTTTTTCTTTAAAAATCCTTTCCAGAAACCTGCTTGCTCTGTCCTATACTCTCTCTCCTGCCCCCAACCCACCTCAAAAGGAAAGCAACAGAACAGCACATCCAGGTCCCATTTTTCTTGTTTGATCATCCAGAGCATGTAAATTACAGTGAAATATGGCCTGAGTCAGCTCCTCACAGGATGGAAATCAGTAACCATTGATATTGCTAAGCAACACCGCAGAGGAGCAAGGCTGCAAATTAGGTGACAAATTTATAAGAAGTCGGAGTATCTGGGGACTCACTTGGGCATTTCATTATGGACCATCTGGATGATCCACAGTGATGACCACACATTATTGTTCACCGTTCGAGGATGATAATTCCCATGTAATTATGGCACCTCCCTCTGTGGTTCTAACTAGCCTCTCAGAACCTTTCACTATATTTTTCATAATCCAGACAGTTCCTTGCAAGATAATTGGGAACAGTTACACCTAATGGGCAACTTCCATTCTTTCCCAAAATAAGATTTGAAACAAAACATAAATGATGCCACTCCATTGGCTTGTGTGAAGGCAGAGCCAGCTGGGAAAGAACATACATACAGGAGGGAGTTAGTCACAGGATGCTAGCAGCTCCATGGACCTGACATGGGCTCCACCTTGGTGATCCCAGAGGAGCTGGAGGTGATGAGGTTCAATTTGCCCCTAAGCCAGAGATGAGCAGACTGTGGTACGTACACCAGGTGAACTTTGTTAGCTTCGAGAGAGACAAGGAAGTGAGCCCAAGTCCTTGACTCTCTGGAGAAGACTTGCCTAGCAAGGACCCCTCCCAGTTCCAACGGCCAAGCTGGTTTCATTTGTTCTTTCATTCATCCAACTAATATTTATAAGAATTTGACCAAGCAACCTGATTTTAACCCAAAGATTACAAATTGATGAGCCAAATATGAGCCAGGTGGTGTTTTGTTTTGTCATTGCTGTTTTGTTGTTTTGTTTTGTTTTTTGAGAGAGAGCACCAGCAGAGAGTGGAAGGAATCTCAAGCAGACTCCCCACTGAGCGTAGAGTCTGACATGGGGCTTGGTCTCTAGACCTTGAGATCATGACCAGAACTGATATCAAGAGTCAGGCAGTTAACGGACTCAGCCACCCAGATGACCTTCTAGGTGGTGTTTTTTAATTTGGAATTTGTTGCAACATTTTTTTAAAGACTTTATTTATTCATGAGAGACACAGAGAAAGAGGCAGAGACATAGAGGGAGAAGCAGGCTCCTTGCAGGGAGCATGATGTGGACTCAATCCCAGAACCCTGGGATCATGACCTGAGCCAAAGGCAGATGCTCAACCACTGAGCCACCTAGGTGCCCCCATTGCCAATGTTTAAAAAGCAGGAATTTTCACGTAAAAATCCAGGTATCTGGCTTCCCTTGAATAATCAGCAGATCTTTCAACACTGTACCCACGTTTCCACATGGAGCTGGAGGTGCATGGCCATTGCCCATTTTTAAGCATGCACTGTCCAGGTGTCCATAATCACACCACTCCCTGTCCTTGTCTCCAGCCCACTCTGCTCACATCCCTACCTGGCGCCTGTGGCTCATTCATGCCTTGTCAGAATGCTTCTGTGCTCAGACACAGGCCAGATGCTGGGACCGTTCTGACTCCAGATTTGGCTGGTGATGTAACATCAGTGTTTGCTGGGAGCTGGGGCCTCAGAATGATGTCAGCAGCTGGACGTTAACAAGGAAATATACAGAGTGGGGTGACAGAAACATCAGCAGTAACAAACTAGTGTGGCCAGGTTTGCAGGAAGCAAAGGGTATTTCACAAAGGGGCTAGATTCAACGGGCATGAAAATCAGGTGATAAATTTGTGAGCAGTCTGTTCAGAAATCCTACTTTCAACTCAATAGCTGATGGAAGTCTGTGCCTCAGTTCAACCCTTTATTTTCATTTGCACAGTTCTTGCCTGGCATCCAAAAGCCTAAGTGAGAGGTTTTCATCTCGCAGAAGAAAAAGAAGCACTCATTAGCATAGAAAGGGGAGAGAGAGTCAGATGTGAAGGAACTCCATAGAGCAAAGGCCTCTCTGTTAACACCTTGTGTGTGACATCCATGTGTTGCCATGTGTAAGAGTACAGCTGTCCCTGGGCAAGTGTGTACATATTAGGAACTCTTTGGGAAGCTTAACACATGAACATCAGTGTCCGTCCACCCTCCCACCCCCCACCACGGAATGGTAAGCAGAAACTTCGGCTGTGAGTCAGTACTTTGAAAGCCTCTTTTGAGTGAGAATTTGAAGGTTAAAATATTCCTTTCCTTCTGACTTGAATAGGAAGTGAGGACTCATGGCTGTTTCCTCATTTAACCTCAGTCTCTCCAAGTTTATTTTTAAGTTTAAAAAGTTACTTGCATTAGCATGAATTTGATATAAAAGAATAATGACCAAAAAAAGCCTTTTAATGGGAAGCAATTAATTGTGGTGGCTTGTGCAGCCCACCCCCCCCCCTGCTTTTTTTGAGGTGAAATGAAACCAAAGCTTTCAATTGCACTGTATTGGAAACTACCTTTTAACTCAGAACTCGTGCTTATTGTGATGCAAGTTTTTCACAGGAAAAGACAAGAGAAAAAAGGTAAGGCCAGATATACTGCAAGAAACTTAAAAATTATATAGATCCACAAATATAAATGCTACATTTATGTTGGGGAGTGGGATGGGAAATTACAAATACTCAACTGTCATCCCCCCCTCCCATTCACAACATTTCAATAATAAAAATAAATTCACAAGCTTAAAAAAAAAAAAAAGCCACCTCAGGCTGAAACTGCAAAACATGGCTCTGGAAGTTAGCCAGGGCAGCCTTTACCAAACTGAAAGTTTTTCTTTAGATGGTTTTCCTTGTGTTTAAGAGAAGAAGTCTAGGGGTTTTGTTGACTTGCACATGGCAAGCATTGGTGCCCACCCTCAGAGATGATCAGAGCTTGAATAGGATTCAGCAACCTCTTGCTAGGCCAAGTTGATGTTCATGTTGGACCTTTGGCAGACAGTGAAGAGGGGTACTAGTTACTAAAGATGTCTGTGCCACCCCAGTGCAAAGTGCTTTATATGCTTGTCCTCATCTGATCCTCCAAAAACCCTCCTGAGAATAGGTATTTATTGTTCTCGTCTTTATTTTTTTAAAGATATATTTATTTATTTTAGAGAGAGACAAAGCATGAACAGGAAAAGGGGCAGAGGGAGAGGGAGAGAGAATCCTCAAGCAGACTCCCGACTGAGCGTGGAGGCTGGTGCAGGACTCAATCCCAGAACCCTGAGTACATGACCTGAGCCAAAATCAGGAGTCAGATAGTAGACCAACTGAGCCACCCAGGCACCCTGTTCTTGGCCCCATTTTAACTGAAGAAGAGTTTGAGACTCAGAGAGGATCACCGGGCTCATAAGTAGTAGAGCCACTACTTTGACTTAGCCAGCTTGTCTATCTCACTCAGAAGCATTCTTAACCTTGATAATGATGTCATGGCATCTGTGCCTGCCTTCCTAACTTCAGCTTCTAGGGAAGTTCAACAAACCAAAGCATCCTAAACCTCACTGTCATTTGGGAGCTGTGCATTTATATGTTTTATTTAAGAAATGTGAAGAGAGTGTTGATAAGAGAAAAGCACTGTTCTAGGTTCTCTTGGAAGAGATCTAAGAGGAAGAGGATCTCGGTCTCCAACATGTGGACATCCTACTTGGAGACACTGGCTTGTGTGCAAATATTAGAAGGGAAGGTGCCTAGGTCCCGAGTAGAACACAGGTGGTCAGATGGATGATAGGTCATGTGCTATCCCATAAGTAGTAGAGCCACTGCGGGTAAAGGGGAGCCTGGGGGGCAATCCGGGGTAATCCGTGAGTGGGTGCCAGCCGTGCGCTGACCCCTGCGACCCCCGTTGCCATGTCTCGCAAAATCGAGGAAATCAAGGACTTCTTGCTGACAGCCCAGCGAAGGACGCCAAATCCATCAAGATCAAGAAGAATAAGGATAATGTGAAGTTTAAAGTTCGATGCAGCCGATATCTTTATACTTTGGTCATCACAGACAAAGAGAGGGCAGAGAAACTCAAGCAGTCTCTGCCCCCGGGTTTGTCAGTGAAGGAGCTAAAATGAACCTGGCCCACTGATTTGAACTGTATTAAAATTTTTAAAATTCTTAAAAAAAAAAAAAAAAAGCCATGGTTATGGTCCATGTTTTGACATTCTCCATAGATCTGAGAGGAGAGGACTGAGGAAGAAATTTCTTTTACATGCTGGTCCCAACATAGTAGAATAGCTTTTGTAGTTGAGCAACAAATAGCAATTTAAAACCTCTTTAAGTAGTGTTGAATTTGTTTTAACAAACCTGTATAAAATACCAAATTCTCTAACTGCTCTGCTCCATGTCCCCATGGGTTCTACCTCACTCTTCTTGATGGAGCTTGTGGTAGTGAAGCTGCCCCTTACTATGGCTTAGTCAGTGTTGTTATCTCATCTATCTCACCTTTACCACAACTTTATGGGATTAAATATATTTATGCCTCTTACAGCTGAGGACACCGAGGCTTGGAGAGGTCAAGCAATTTGCTCAAAGTCACACAGCTAATAAGTGGCAAATCACAGATTCAAGTCTACACCCTGGTTTCAAAGCCCATGTCCTTAATTTCCATTTGCTACTGAAAATAATCCTTCCATGGGTTGATCTAATTCAGTATCTGCACACACCTTCTGGTGTGTAGTAAAGGCAACTTTACTGAGAGACTACCTTTGTATGAGAATGCCTTAATTTTTAGGTCTTCCACATTCAAACCAATACCAAAAATAAAGAAGCTCCTTGACTTAAAAAAATAAGTAATCATTTTTTTCCTATAGCTAACATTTAAGTAATAAATACTTGTTCTCACTGATTCCCCACCCCCTCTATTTTTCATTCTAATAAAATAAACCCAGCATAGATGCTTCTATTGACTTTCTGGCTTATATATCAGAATTTGAGGCCTGAAAGGTGAGAAGTCACTTTTCTCCTGCTCCTGTCTGGGGAGATTTGCTGAAAAGGGGGTTGAAAATACCAAAGGCCTCAAAAGTGGAGCTGAGAAAGTCGGTGTTGGAAGGAGAAATCTGTACCCATACTGTTCCTTTTTTTTTTTTTAAGACTTTATTTATTTATTCATAAGAGATGCACAGAGAGAGGCAGAGACACAGATAGAGGGAGAAGCAGGCTCCCCATAGGGAGCCCAATGCGGGGGGGTGGGGGTGGGGGTTGATTTGGCTCAATCCCAGGACTCCAGGATCACACCCTGAGGCAAAGGCAGACACTCAACAGCTGAGACACCCAGAGGTCCCAACCCATGCTATTCTTAAGAAAGGAGATCAGGGGCCTCAAAAACTATCTCTTATTCACAGATTCTTTGATCCTGAAGATAAGACCCTTCCCTTGACTCACCAATCATGAAGTGTGGACAGGAATCAGAAGGTACCTTAAAGCAGGTCGTTATGTTGCAGGACCTGGAAAGAAGTGGATGGAAGAATGACAAAAGGCTCCATCCGTCCTAGAGAGCTGGGAGCATGGATGCCGGTGGCCGCAACTATCCAAATAGTGTGAAAGGAAGTGTGGTCACCATGACAGGCAGCATTCAGATCGGCTTACAGGCTCAACTCCAACACCAAACACTGGGTTCTGGAATTTTTTCTTAGGCTGTGTGGGCTTCTTAAAGAAATGTTGCAGTGAAGAGACACCAGGTGGTACCCAGGATGATATTCACTGGTGATTCATCTCTCTTCCGATCCTCACTGCCTCTTGCTCAGTTGATATGATAGATATTGCTAGTGGGGATTAAACATCCCTCTCTTGAACTCCCTCACTTCCTCCTATCCCATAGAAATTCCACCTGGATGAGGCTGTGTTGGAATCCTAATCCAATAGTGTAATGGTACCTTGGTTAGTCTCTGTGGGAAGTGTGCTGACTGAAGCCATTTCCCCTAGAAGGTGAGTTTTCATTCATGCCTCTTAGGCCCTCTCAGGCCATGGTGGCTGAGACCACTCTCTGTGAGGCATCCATGGTCTGTAGGATACCAGCCAGGTGCATGATGTGCTCTGGCTGACATATGCATGTCGTGTTCATCCTAGTTGCATGCCACACCCCTCTTCCTGCACCCCCTGAGGCCCTGGTTCAGGAATGAGAGCCACTACCTCTTGGAGATGCAACCCTACCGACTCCAGGATGCTGTCTTGAACATCTGAAAACATGGGAACACTGAGCCTAGCATCTCACCATCCCTTCGCAGTATGCATTAAAGACTATTCTAACAGGGTCGTTTCCTTCCCATTCTTTTCTGCCTTTGCCTCAGTAAGCAACAAATATGATTCTCTTCCCTGGGGAGGATCTTCTTCCCTTGCCTTCCTTCCTCACTGTGCTTTGAGTTGCTATGTCTCCTGTTGTTCTTTGGCTTTTCACTACTTTTATTCCTTCTCTTCCACCATCTTTAGCCTCATTTTTGGTACGTTCTACTCAGTTCTTATCCCTCTGTCCCATTCATCCAAGGGAGCAGCGAAGAAACAATCTGGACCCTGCCATAGCAGCAACAGTGTGTGAGCTTTGTCAGACATGAACAGTTTCAATTTCAACTATGTAAAAATAAAACAACTGAAGAATATGTTTGTATTTATTTATACCTGATTTCACAAGAGATGGGGTAAAAAAATAATCACATCTGCCACAAGCAGATGTTTGACAGTTTGTAACTGATACATAGAAAACAGGCAAGTGTATATGGAGAGGTTGCATCTAAAAAGACAGATCCATAAAATTGCAGTGGTTTATCTTTCCTGTATAGAATATGGTTTACACCCAACTTGGCAAACCCAGAGCCACCCACATTCTGTTTCCTGAGCAAATAGTTGTGAATACCAGCTGCTTATGCTACTGCTTTACCTCAGGGGAAGAGTAGAGGTTACAAAAAAATTAGCTGGATGATGTAATTTGTGAACTTACTATAAGGTTTTACGCGCATGCATGTGCATGCGTGCACACACACATGTGCATATATTATGTGTAAAGCCACCATGAACATGCGTTTAATATTTATGAAGGTATTTAGATCATTTAAAAATTCCAAGCTTGTGCAATGTCATATGTATAATAGACTACTGTTCTTAAAATATCTAGAAAAAAAATTATATTCCACTGAAGGCAATCCTCAGAAGTCATTAAAAAGACTTTCTTGTTATTTACACAAAATTCAATTTCTTATTGAAGTACTTGCATGTTTTGTATCTAACAAAATCCAGAGTAGACAGGTTTTTGCAGAAAGATAAGGATGAGGTGATTTTTCTCCTTAAGGCATAATTTTGCATTGGTGCATTAAAACAGCTTCAGTAAAAATTTAGGCAAAATGGAAAAGGGATATATATACACACACATTATATATAATATATATAACATATATAATGCATAATATAAATACAAAATAGAAGAACATTTATTATTATTGTCTTTTAAGCTAGATCCTTCATCTTGCACACAAAACCCATCAATTATTAGTTGATTTGGATGTGGATTTTCACTGGCTTCCCAAGTTAATGAGCCAGGGAGGCATTCTGCAGAACCACAGGAATATCTCTTGAGTCTAATTAATTTCTTGAGGTTTATTGGGAGACTGTTGTTATGACCAGGAAAAAAAAATTTTTTTTAACCTATTCACAATGTTGCTTAAAACAATCTGGAATTTTCAGATGAACAAGAATAAAAGTTTCTATTTTAGAACTGAAGTAAGAAAAACAGACAGGGTGCATCCCAGCCTCGTCTCCTCCCCAGCCCCAGCTGACTCAGCACCCCCAGCTGATTCAGCACAGCTGTGCTTTCTGCCACTGGGGCCCATGGCCACTGGAGCCTTCAGCGGCCCGTGCACAGGAGGGGCTGCTGGTAGCCTCCCGTGCCCTGCCATCCAAGGAGCAGCGGGCGATGCTCGGTCTGGGAGACACGGTGCCCTGTCACCTGCCTGAGCCAGGTGCCCTCCCTCTTCTTCCCAGAGCACTCTGCAACTTTTGCAGCTCTTCTCAGCAGGCTGTACTCATGGTATTCACTGTTTTCTATCTAAAATATGTGCTAAAAGTGAAAGGGGAGGTTAGAGCCTGGTGTTGCATTTTGGGTTTTCCCAGGTAGCCACCTTAATCTCCGGGAAGTGGTTGTGTCGGAGAGGAGCCATTGAACCGAACCTCTGGGCCCATGATTCTGCGCAAAGGATGCCAGTCTGCAAGCCTCATGGGGCCTGGACATTGTCCTTGTTTGACCCTTTCTCCTGGAGTGTCACCTCTATAAAAATTATAGGGCCAGGCTAGACCCGGTGTGAAGTTCTCTTGCCACATACTCTGTTTCATCAGATGTTAAAATAACTGTGTCCTCTTCTGTAATGCAGGGCACATCCTACCCCCAGTAGAATAATATATTTTAAGTGATTTCTGAAAATGGGCCGTGAAAGCTGTCTGCCACATGGCCCATGTTTGCACATCCCTATATAGTTACGATTGCGGAATTTGACAGTATAACTCTGAATCTGATTAATTAAGAATGTGTAAAAACAAAGTTCTTGCATTACAGCTCGTTCCTTATCTTTGTGTCTTTTACTGTGATGTTGTAGAACTTGGATCATATGGAAAACTAAAATATTATGACACAATGACTGAAGAAGGTAAGAATGATTTTAGAATTGTATGCATTGGCTTTTTTTTTTTTTTCATTTCTGGTGTCTGGTGCTTGCCCATTTTTTTTCATCTTTCTTTCCTCTTTGCATGACTTCAGTGACATTGTGTGATTTATTATTCTTTCCACATTTTCGTCTAGTTTTTGCCATCATGTTTATTTGGGATTGGAGACGTGCAATACCATGGGTAAACATGTTATTCCATTCAGATGATCCAAACCATCTCAGTTGTGTAACATATTCAGAGAAATGGTGTCGGCAACATAAGCGCAAGTACACACTCATGTGCCACCATTGTTTCCCACACGTGCTCACAACAACACATAGAAACACGCCCGATCAACACTCTTCTCTTAATATGCCCTGAATTTCAGAGTGGGTGGATGTTCTGATCTGTGCAAAGAAATGGGTGATATAAAGCAACTCTTGCACCCAAAACCAGATGGAGACCTGTTTCTGATGCACTGGGCTGTGGCCTCATGTTCTAAGCCCCCACAGTCCCTGTGCCCTCATCTAAGAACATTACTCTGAGAAGCCAGGGCCACAGTTCCAGCCAATGGAACTGAATTCACTGGGGTTCACACTCTGTGGTATTGAGCACATCATTTTAACCATTTCCCCTGTGTCAATGAAGTCTGGCAGAGATTTATTTTTACATGAATTTACTAATGAACTCCAGGCACTACCCCAGAGCACCACCTTGACCCAATGAGAATCACTTCTGTTGAAATTAGTTCACCATGGAAGAGCAATTTGAAGATTTTGCTTTCTTGAGAAGGGAGTTGTCATATTGCCCTGGCCCCCATTTCACCCCACATGTATCTCCACCTCTTGAATAAGAAACAATATTTGTAAGTTATGAAAACATTTGGGGTTTCCACATGATTTGTACACTGATATTGACAAGTAATCACAAAGTAGCCTCGAAGGAGAATCAGCTAATTTTGTCTTTCAGCATGAGAGAAACTCCCAAATGTGTTGCATATCTTGTTTTCAGCTTCTAGTATTTCTAAGTTGCCTTAGCTTGCCAAAGATCTAGTTGCTTTGCATCCAAGAAGCAGAACATCTGACAGCTCTTGGTAAGAGGAAGCCCCTTCTCTGCCTCCCCCCACAACGCTGCCTTCTGCACAACACCCAGGCCCTTCTCAGTTGCTCTTGCTGTGCTTTCAGTTAACCACTGTGATGTTTTCTGAAGCAGCAGGCCACTATTAGGATCTCAGACTGGGCCGCGTTATGGCCCAAGACCCTCCCAAGAATCTGGGGAAATGAGAACCCCGGAAACAGAAAGCTACCTATGAGAATAAGTGTCCTACCACCGAGAGGATAGAAAGCGCAATCCAGACCTTAAAGGAAGGCTCTGGTCCCAGCTTTTAGTTGTATTCCATGTCTTCAGACCACTTTGATTTTTATTGGTGGTTAGTTTGAGAAGCCAAAGCTTTGGGGGCTTGCTGACTTGATTTTTTATCACACCCCGGGCATCTTGCTAGCCACCACCTTCGGGTTTGTGGCTCCAGCAGCAGGTGGGTCTCTTAACTTCCACCGGACCTGTCAGGACCCTCACCCTCTCTCTTTACTCCTTCCTGTCCTCTGCCCGTCACCCTTACCTTCCCATCATCGGGGAAGCTGCTGCCTCTCCATAGCTTTCGGTGCCCCATTTCCCCCTCACTCTGCTCTTTTCCTTCCTCTTTCCACATCCATTTGAGCAAAGGTTGCCATCGGAGCACTCTCCTTCTCAGCCTCCCTAAACCAGACGGTTCAAGGTCACACGAAGGTGCACAGCTGCAACTTTCGATCCCATGAGTCCACTTGATAACCACTGCACTTTCTAGGCAGGAAACCAAAGTCAAAATCATGTCTGCAATGAGGATTGTGGCTGGCCCTCAGCAAGACTGTGGGGTTGTGTTCAGGGCCCCCCCCTGGGTCACCTTTAACATTTCTCATACTTTGCATTACCATCCCTTCTCACAAATCCCTTTGTGTCCGGTTCTTAGCTGAATATTCATCCCTAGTATGGCAATAGCTAATAGTAGCTAAAACAGCATTTTTAAATTGTGTTCTATGATGTACTCGTTTCATACAATGTCATTAGCAATTTTGCAACAACCCAGGAAAAAATGAAAAAAGCAAGTAAGACTGATTTCATAGTTTACTAAGTAGAAGAGCTTCTGAGTTAAGTTAAATAGTTTTCTCTCCCATGTGACTTGTCAGAGGCTTCAATATGCCACTGTATGCTGCTGCACAGAGGAAATCATAAAAAGGGATGGAGTTCACAGTACTTCCCAGACTTCTTTGATCAGAGAACTCTTTCTTCCCTGGAACCTCTTGTGGGACTGTTTTGGAAATGCTAATTAAGGGTGCTATCCTACCCTTGGATTAGGAACCTCTGAAAGATGGAAAAAGCATTCTAAACACATAGCCACCCCTCTCAGGTACTCATAGAAAGGATACCTTGGGAACAGAGGTCTTCCTCTAGCCACAGCAGATCACACTCTCTGGCACCTGCCTCCATAACAAGCCAGGCCTGGCTGACCCCTAACTCTGGGATTCTATCTAAAAGGCTCAAAGCCAGCTCAGTAACCTAAGACTGGGCAACAGCCATGCATGACTTCTTCAAACTCTCGAAGGCCTTTCCCTTCTCATCAAAAATAATAACTCTGCTCGGTGCCTCTTCCTTCCTACAATTGAAGGAAGTGTAGTACAGATGAAGATATTCAGGGCAGTAACTGCAGGCTAGCTAGCCTTCAGGAAATAGCCCTCGCCATGTTTAACATTTCTTTTCCCAGGTTTAGAGATGTGACTAGCTCTTGAGCAGGGCTTTATGATCATTGCCCATATGACTAGTCATCACTTGTAGCCATTTCCAGGAAATTCTCTGGATGTGACATGAGGTCAGCTACTTTAAATGAGGGCCTGGCTTCCACCCCCCTCCTTCAAGTAGAGCAAATGGAAAGATGGATTATATGTGCCATTCCATATCTTAAGAGGAATTGAGTGATGATTTCCTAAATATAGAGAATTGTCCTGTACATATTCACCTCATTACTTTTAAGCACCTGCTACATGCAAATTACTTTGCTAAGTGTTTTGGGGAAATATGAGATTAAAAGGTGAGCAGTTTGCCCCCACAGAACTTACAGAGAGGGAGAGAAATAAAACACAGTAACTACCGAGCCACCAGAAAGAAAATGGTAAGTACCATAGGTATTCGGGAGAAGATGACAGGCTACACAGGAAAAGGAAGGATGCTTTCAACCAGGAGGAAGATTTAGTGGAGAAAGTGAGCTGGGCCCCAAGGATCAGTAAATATTGGGTACACTGGAGAAGGAGGAGTGGTAAGTTCTGATCTAACAGGCTGAGAAAAGGGTCAAAGAACAGGAGCCCACCAACCTTTACTGGGTGTCTCCTACCTGCCAGGTGCAATGCTCTGGGCTTCATGTATTCTATGTCATTTAATTCTTGCAATGACCACACAAGGTAGATTTTACTGAAGATGAGAAAGCTAAAGCTCAAAGAAGTATTTTACTAGATGAGGAAACTAAAACTCAGAAAAGCAAAGTATTTGGCTCTGGGACTCAAGGGTAGTTAGTGGTGCCTTGGGACCTAAACTCAGGGTTGTGGCATGCCCAAGCCCTGCCCTCTGGGCACCACTGTAGTTTGTTGTATAAGGTGGGTATGAAGAAATAGTTCAAATTTAGATCAGTAGAGGGAGTGGGAAGAAATGCTTGATGGGGATCAGCCATGGGAAAGGTTTAAACCACAGACTTAGAATCAGGGAATCATAGAGTGAACAATGAGCCACTGAATGAAACAGGAACCCCTACTTGAATAGTCCACCATTAAACAAAAAGGGTATTTTAATAGAACAAGATACTCTCAGACACTGGACAAAACCATGACATTTTTACAAAATGTGTCCTCGACCTCAGAGCTTTTTCTCTCCCTCCCTCTCTCCTCCTCAGGTGCCTCAGAACCTAAACTGGAACAGCTCCCCAGGCCATACCCAACCTCCTCCCTACCCCAAGCTAATCAGAATTGTATTCACTCCTTCATTCATTCCCTAATGCATTTACTCAGCAACACTTAGGATGTACCAGGCACTAGATTGGGTGCAGGACTAATTAGAGACAATCCTTCTCCTAAAGAATTCACACTCAAGTGTGTGTGTGGGGGGGGGGGTGGGGCACAGGCCAAGAAATGAGAAGTATGATGGACAGACCCAAGGTGCAGGGGGAGCCCAGCAGAAGGCATCATGTCCAGCCTTGAGAAGTGAGGGCAGGCTTCGCAGAGAGGTGATGTCTCCATTTCCTCATTCCTGCATCCCAAGATAACAGTCTTACCAGTCACCTGATACTAATGTGTTCACTTAATAATAATGGAGCACCTGCTCTGTAAGATGCATTTTGCTAGACTTGATAAATCAGTAAGCCTTACTCCTCCAAAGGATTGTATTTCTTTCTATAACAAGGTGTTTTGAGGGAAGTAAACAAATTACTCTAGAAGTGGTCTTTTGATGACCTCTGATTCCTCTACATGGGTGGTTGTCCTCTTATCTCCTCCTGCAGTAAAACTACACATACTTGGAAGGGCAATTTTCACTTAAAGCTAATAACCCATAGTTTCTTTCTCATCTGCAAATACCCAAATTATATACCATTCTCATTCTGGAATATTCTAAATAAATTGAACCTGACTTCCTTACTAAAATTAGTCTACAGGAAAATGTAGAAAGCTAGTTCAAAAGAAAACAAACGTGTGATAGAACAGATGAATTAATAGGAGAAGAGATCTTTCCACCAATCACAGTATATAGAACTACTAATTTTCACTCTTTGGAGATAAACATTCATAGAGATATATAGATAGATAGGTAGACAGAAACACTGACTCATATCTTGCAAAGAAGCAATGTATGGGGAAAGTTGCCTGCAGCAGACTATCCTAAACTCATTGCCACTTAAGAGTAGCCATTTCCAGGAAAAATAATTTCTCCATCAATTTAAAAAATCTTTGTTCATTTGCATAAGAAAAAAAAGATATTAAAAGTTGTTGTAATGTCAAGAGCAAAAATTATAATTACCTTTTCCTTAATGAAATTAAGGATGCTGCTTCACGGCAACCAACAGCCCCTTTACCAAGCTGAGAAACTAATCTTACCTGAATCATGGGGTCCTAAATTAGGCATGTGGCTGAGTTTTGAAAGCCCCCATTACCTCAAAAGAACAAAAGCATCTTAAGGTCACATAGTCTAGCAAGTCAGTTGATGTGCTTAACTGCAGTGAAATAGTCCAGTTCTTTTTCAAGGAGAAATTGAATTTTGGAATTCCATTTAACAGTGTTTTCCACTATCCAAGATGTACCCTCTGAAAATGTAGTCCCACCAGAGGTCTTGATGTTATCTATGGCCTTCGCATTTTATTTATTTATTTTTGCCTACATGGATAAGACTGTGTTATATACATTCATATATCAGGCAGGATAGGTTCAGCTACATATAGTAGAAAATTCAAATTAACCATGGTTTAGGTCAGAAGGAAGCTAATTTCTCTCTCAAGTAAAAGAGGTCCAGAGGGAGGCTGTACATAGCAGACATGGAAGCCCTACAATAACCCAATACCCAGTCTCCTTCCATCTTCTGCTCCACAATCCTAACACATGACTTTCAACCTCAAGGGCACCTTGTGGCCCAAGATGGCTGCTCTTAGAGCTCCAGCCATTGTGCCTATATTCCAGGAAGGAGGAAGAGCCAACATGATTTTTCCCAGCTCTTTTGTCTTCTTTTTAAGGAGGCTTCCCTTTAGACCCTCCCATAAAACTACCCAAAACTCAGTTATATGGCTACACCTGGCTTCAGGGAAGCTTGAAGATGTAGTTTATTAAACCAGGTGATTTGCTGTCCCCAATAATTTAGGTATTATATCATTAGGAAACAAAAAGGAAATCGATATCAGATAGGCAATATGCAATCTCTCCACAAGAGAGAAATAGCACTTTTGTATAATTGTATGTTGGAGGGGAGGATGGAGAACAGAGCAAGCTGTGGGAAGGATGTTGAGAACTCATGTAAACTTTGAGGTGCCCATGAGACATCCAAATGGGAATGTGGGGGAAATAGAGGAAATGGAGTCTGGATCTTGGGAGAAAGTTCAGGGCTATGGATGCAAATTTGGGAGTCACACAATATCAGTGTTCTTTAAGCCACAGAACTGGATAAGAATACCTAGCTAATCAATAGGGAAGAGGAGGTCAAGGTTGGCCCAAGGGACTCCAAAGTTTAGAGTCTGGGAAGAAGGGGGGGAGACCCAGCAAAGAAGACTGGGGTGGACAGAGGACCAGGAGAGAATGACGGCCCAGAAGCCAAGGAACCGTTCCACAGGAATGCAATGAGAAGAGGATAGCACCAATGAACTGACCAGTGAAATCGAAGAATTGTTGTAGTACAAAGATAAGAGTGGTGGACACAAAGCGAGATGCTTCAAGTCAGGAGTTTGGAACTGGGACAGTTATTGTTAATGATGAAGTCTAGGGTCTAGCTGCAGGAGTAGGTGAATAAAGTGAGCTGGAGGGGCAAGTGGCCAGAGGTGAGCAGGTTAGGGTGGTGAGGAGCCAAGTGTTGCAAGGCTTACCTATGTAAAGTCACCAAAGCTGGTGACAGAAGCCCTAGTGTAAATAAGTAGTGAACTGCGTTCTCATTTCTTCAGGAATGAGGGAAGGAGGATGAGAAAATCAGTTGCAGTGGTGGTAGTGGAGGTGGCTTGTGCTTCAATGGAGGGAGGAGAAACGATCTAGAAGTAGAGAGGAAGGGGCGGGGGATGTGAGGCATTTGGAAAGACAAGCAGCTGTCCCTTTCAAGGGCCATGAGAGAAAATGGGCCTTCAGGAAACAGCCGAGTTTCAGCTGAAACAGAAAGGCAAAAAGAACATTCAGAGCAGAGGTTAAGGATGTAGAGACAGATCTCCTGATGGCAGAGGTGGGAGACTGAGTCAGGCCAGGCATTTTCAGAGCCACATGGGGAGAGGAGTCTGGATGGTGTTAGATAACCCAGAGGCTCCTGAAATGAAGAAGGACATAGGATGGAAATGGGAACAACCTAACAATGGTTAGAAGTTCTTACCTGGGATTGGCCCCATGGACAATTTACCGTGAGAAAGTAGGGTCTGTCTTTCCAGGAGAGGGGCTCTGGAGAACCGCTTAAGTCCAGCTGGTGGTGAGGGAGGTTGAGCAAGGAGCCTCCCTCAAATGAGAGAGAGAGAGAGAGAGAGAGGACTCAGCCCAGCACCAGAAAACCTTTCCTACAGACATGCCAAAGATGGAGTGGCCTGCCTTAAAAGGCGTTCCTTACCTCTGGAGTGAAGCCTCTTTCAGAAGAGTGTTCAGATAAGGGACACCTCAATGCCCCTTCCAGCCCAAGATTCTTTCCTGGTGCCTTTTATTAAATGTGATGGGAGACATTGGTTTAGAGTCTATTTTTAAGATTAAATCTTTTGAAAACTTGAACTTATGTTTTGGTTAAGCTGCCACCAAGACAGTGGGTAGGTAGGTTCCTGGGCCACAGCTTCTGAAATAGAAGGCTGGTATATTATTTGATCCGGCTCATAGATAAACTGTTGATTAATGTGGTTACATACATAGCAAATAGTACATTACATAGTTCCCGAGAAACAGACCTTTAAAAGAACAATGGGCCATCTTCCCTTTTGGGTGCAAATACAAACTTTTAGCACAATAGAAATTGTAACTGCAAATTAATTTTAATTATTCTTTTTATTATAAAAACATCACTTTCACACAGAGGTAAAAAGCAAACACTACACAGGGAAAAAGCGATAAAAGCGAGTCTTCCTTTTACCCCAGGTTCCACTCATTCCTTAGAGGTAACCACTATCATCGGTTTTCTGACATATGCTCTTTTCTTCCACACGCTGTTCTCTATACCTGGCTTTTGTTTATTAGCATATAGTGGAGATGTTTCCACGTTAGCACAGTCCTCATTCCTTTTAGTAGCTTTGTAATATTCCAATGCTTGGCTCTTCCATGGTAGGTCTGTTCCATCTGTCCCCTGTGGATGAACATTCATGGTACTTCCATTTTTTATTGATTTATCCAGTTATTAGGACACAACATGAGCATCTTCTTTGCCCCTATAGCAGACTCTGCTGAGTAGGGAATATACATACGTATAAAATAAATCCCTAAAAAAAGAAATACCACATCAAAGCATATGCACATTTAAGATTTTGAAAGATATGGCCAAATTGCCCTGCAAAGCAGGAGCACCAGTTTGTGCTCCCACCAACAGTAAAAGAGATCCTCAAACAAATTTAACTAAGTCCTCTGAACATTGATTCGTAACTGACTTCCATACAAAGACTAGTGTGTCTATTATAACTACCTTCAAATTTACTTATTTTTAAAACCTGAATTTTTTCACCCAAGGTGAGTTAAAGCCAGGGTACAGTTATGATCGAAGTCTTTCCTCTCTAAATTACATGACAAGACTATTCCTCCCACACAGAATATCCAATTTCCACCGCAGCATGTGCCCTTCTTACCACAAAACTGTTGACATCCCCAAGAATGTCTGAGAAGTACACTGCAAGTTAACTTTCTGCCTTCCAATTACCAAAGTGAGGAAGTCCCTGTTGTGCACAGACACCATTTCCAATGCCATGTTATGTTTCATTCATTCCAGGTCTATGGTTTAACTCATTCAGTCCAACTTTCCATAACCTGAGGATTTTTCTAGGCACTTGAACAGATGCTCTTCTGTAAGGCTGAGCCTTACCCCTACCCCTGCCCAAAACGTATTGACTCGCCAGTTATTAACCACATTACTTTTCCAGAGATGTATTCTTACATGTATCTCCCTGGGGCTGGATCTTAGGAAGACAGCAGCCTAGTAAGTGTGCATAACCAAACTAACCAGCTAGTAACCGGTATCAGATCTGCCCGAAAGACCAAACCAGCTGTGTGGGTAAATCCACGGTCTTCCTGAAAACCAGGACCCAGGAACTCTAATTAGAATACATCCAGTTTTTCCAACTTCATTGCATCTTATTTCATGATCTAAATTGTCAGCAGTAAAAGCAGAAAGATTGGACCTGGCAAGTAAAGGCAGATTTTGCCACATTGCATATGTAGAAGGTGTTAAGTTGCAGCAGAAGGCAAATTGTGGATGCTGCTTTTTGTCTATTTCTGACATCTCTAGAGCTGAAAATGTTAAGTTGCCTTCATTAGTCAACCTTGAGTACTATTATTATAAGTTAATGATATAATTTCCCACCCCCATGAAGCTTTCTCTCAAAAAAAAAAAAAAAAAAGTGGGAATCGGTAATACCAGGAGGCTGGCGTGTTCAATTAAGCATGGTAAGTTTCTCTTTTGATTAAATCTGAAATGAACTGAATCATCTCATTTTAGTCATGGACCACTGAGCCCTCAGGAGCGGTTAGTTAAGAACTCTCAGCATGTGTCAGCACTTCTGTTGCAAACCCATGCTTCCAAATGAGATTTACAGGCACCAGTTTACAATGTAACACTGAGGATTCAAGAAACTAGGAAGTAGGACCTCAAATTAATTGACAGTTCCCAGACACATGAAATCCAGGCGATAGGAGATGATGTACGTACACAATCGAGTGGCTGCTACCGAAGGAATGTCAGCCACATCTAAAGTCTCTCACTTTATATCAAGATAAATAATTGGGTATGATAAATAGGCTCATCATGAGAAAGAACGGTTTAGGTTCAGTTTTTTATATGCAAGTCAGAATAACCATTCATACACATTTATTGAGCACCCACTCGTTGTCAGGTGCTGTGAACAAATCAAAACTTTGCCCAAGTAAATACAATAATGTTATAACGCACTTGCAGAGATGTACCCGAGATATGGGCTTTGAAACCTGACTCTGAAGAGACCATTTGCACCCCTCAGGTGGTCGTGGGGTTGGAGGTTGGCAAGTCTTGAGATCTGAGGCCTGCCCTAGTAACGTGATTCTTTAGTCATTTATCTCTTAGATGTCCACAGGGTGCAAGGGATGGGAGCAAGAGGAAGACATTCAGACCTTCCATGTGGCAGCCCCTACCTGGCTCAGAACTCCAAAGCTGAGATCAGAGAAACCCCTTTGAGAATTTTGTGAGTGCCATTTGTATCTCTGTCTAGGAGATAGAAATTTTTGGAAAATTAAGTTCCTAAAATTATAAAGCAGGTGACCTAAAATGATAAAGAACATTAGCTCTCCAGCGGTGTCAACCTCAGCTAAGGTCAGGGAATTGGCTCTTTTCCTGAAACACCATATTCTTTCATTGATCCCTGCTGTGAATTTTTTGGTTTGTAAAATTCCAATTTTGCCTGAACCTGATTAGATTATATATTTTTTAAGAGTCTCAAAATAGACAAATATTGACTGCAAACACTATTAGACTTTAGAGGCTTAATCACCGCATTAACCAAGAAGAGTGCCTGGTGAGTTTTCTGTACTGTGCGTCTGGTCCTTGTTTTCTATTCCCAGAAGGAATATAAACTATGAATAGATTTTCATACAGCAAGTACTCTAAGCATGCATGCGTACACACGCGCGCACACACTCACACACCCTTTGTTGTTTGTGTTAATGTTGCTATATTCATAAACACTGAGGACCAGCCTAAGAAGTAGGAAGGGGGGAGCAGATGACAAATGACATCCCTATCCTTGAGGGGCTCACAGCTCACTGGAGAGAGGTCAGTAAAATGCCTCTGAGGGTCTCTAATACGCATGATAGGACAGGTTTGAGTGCTGTGATAGAGAAAAGGGCCAGCGTGCCTTGCCATCCCAGGAAAGGGACTCAGGGGAAGCTTTCTGAAAGATGAGATGCTTTAAAGCAGAGTCTTAAAAAGGAGTATGACACGCAGATAACAAGTGTGGAACATTCTAAGCCACGAGAAGCATTACTCAGAAACTGGGAGACCAGCTAATAAGAGGCTGTAACCAACATCCAGGCTGGAAATGTTGGATCTAAGGTATTCAAAGGTAGACTCAGAAGGAGTTGACAACTCAATGTGGGGTGTCAGGAGGATCCCTAAGATGGCTGGAAAACACTGGAAGTGAGGAAATCACCAATAGAAAATGCAAGCAGACAGGCACATTCCCAGGGAGAAGAGGATGTGTGGGAGTGTGGGCCATGTTGAGTTTAACTGTCAGAGGGGCTTCCAAGTGAAATGCTCAGAAGTTCATTGGATAAAAGGATCAGAGCCAGAGAGCTGAATTTGGGAATCCCCGATATTTAGGTGGAGATCCACTGGGTTCTTTGGGAGAATGTGGGGAGGTGGACAGGGAGCAAGGAGGGAGCCTGGGGAACAGTGGCCTAAGGGTCACTCTCAGGAGTCCTGGAAAATCAGATTGGACTTCAGCAATGGGGTGAAGATTATCAGATGCCCTGAGAGACCCAGTCATGTGGAGGCAAAAAGTGGCCGAGGGTGGGTTCAGTGGGGGGATGTTGCCAAAGGCCAGATGCAGAGTGAGGAAGTGAACAAAGGAGCCCTAAAGATTCAGAGGCACCAGCATAGACATTTCCAGAGGCTTGGCTGTGAGAGAAGACACGAGAGGGCAGGGCAGGCAGGAAAGCCAAAGTAAAGGGAAAGGTTCCCAGTGGAGAGATTTAACCAGGATTATATGCTGAGGGGAAAAAAGGAAGGATGGAAGACTCATGATGAGTAGCTAAAGTCCCTGCAGAGGCAAGAAATTGTAATAAAGGACAAAATATCAATCTTTAAGATACCAACTTTTGAAAAGCATTGGAAATTTTCCAAAACATTTATGAAAGCACTCCACATTTCCAATGATAAGGTGACCTGCCAGGGGAGATGATAGAATCAATTCACATGTGGACAGATTCATTCTTTACGGGTGATTCTGAAGGTCATTCATAGGGAAAATTATTTTTTAAAACCTTAATAAGGAAATCTGGCTGCTTCATTTCATTATATGATGGCTACCAGTTGAGATACAATTATGTATATATTCTCATTAATTACAGAAACTAGTCCTATGATGATGTCTATAAAAATACAATTAAATTATGTTGATTACCCTTATTATATGGTTCATTTACAGAATATTTACTAAAGACATTTTACAAGATATTACAATACTGGTTTAATTTCCATTAATATCAATGTAGTCATAATTGGTTTTCCATGATGCTTCACAAAAATTAGAAAAAAATATTTAGAGCTTATAACTCAAGAATAAATATAAGAATAAATAAACTCTATGTTCTTGGTATTTTTGCTTAATGTGAAAATTTCCACCATGTTTTGCTCCTAAGAATAAAAATCAGAGGCACCTGACTGGCTCATTCCGTAGAGCATGTGTCTCTTGATCTTAGGATCATGAGTTCAAGTCCCATTTTGGGCATAGAGCTTACTTAACAACAACAACAAAACAATAAAAATCAATAAAGTAAAAAATTAAAGTCAGGTCAGATCCTATTAGATGAATAAGCTGCCCCATGAGGATAGTTTATAAAATGAAGAGGATTTTATTCATTCACTCTGCTAAGTGAGATCTTGTATCTTAGAACCTTGACCTTCCATACTCTTCTGAGAAGGATTCATCATGAATCTTAAGTCCTTGTTTTTCGTCTCCCTGGCTCCAAGCTGCAACTCTACAGGGCACCAGCTAGATCTGTCTTGGTCACCGAACACCACCTGGTATACAGCACAGGTGTGGTTAATATTTACAGAGTTGAAGATCGTTCTGACATACCCACTTGAAAGTAAAGCTCACACTAAGAGTCAATATAGGGAGAACTTCACTGGAATTCACTGAGTGCACCTGCTGTGCCGCCGAGCACTACTCTATGATGCTTGCTGAGAGACACAAGATGGCGAGAGAAGGTCCCTTCCCTAGAGAAGTCTAATGTCTGATGGGAAAGTAGGCATGTGGGCAGCAAACTGGAATAAGGGCTGTGATGAGGAGTGATCAGAGTGCCATTCGAGTGATGGATTTCCACTTGGGAAGGAGGGGTATGGCTATCACTAGAGAAATCTTCAGTTTGGGCCTTCAGATAAGCCTTGACAAATAAGAAGCATCTTAATAGAGAAGGAGGAGCCAAAGCCCCGCCTTCCCTTCTCTGCCTCTCCTCTGTGTCACAAAGGCCCCTCTCAGCACCCACCTTGTTGGCCTTGGCAGTATGCAGAAAAAGGGGGACTGATATGCCCCTCTCTTCCACCCCTGGGCCTCATCCATGCCATTTTCTCCTATTTACCTTCAGAAAATTCCTGGGGTCCCCCATATAGGCTCTGCCCCCTCTGGGGACATGTAGGGATTTGCTTTGGGTCATTAGCCAACAAGAAGCATACTAAGGAGTGATTGCCTCATCTACTTGCCTGGAAACCCAGAAACCAGGACTTATCAAGCCCTACGGGAAACTCTGGGGGTCACCATAGAGAACAAAACCAACAGAAATCCCTATCCTCATGGAGCTCTGCTGCTAAAAGATAGGAAAAAGATAACCAATAGTAATGATACAGCATCTTAGAGGGTGATTAATGTTTTAGAGAAAATAACCTGGGGATAGATAGGAAATGCTGGATAGGAAAAGGCTGCATTTTTAAATAGGCTCCTCAGAGAAGCCTCAATGAGAAGGTGACATTGAGCAAATACTCGAAGGAGCTGAGAGAGTGAAGGCAATGGATCTCTGGGAGAAGAACGTTCCAGGTAGAGGGACCAGCAAATACCGTGGCTCTGAGGTGGGGCCAGCATGGCTCCAGTAGAGTGAGCCTGGAGAGAGGGAAAGGATGAGGCAGGGCGGCCTCAGTGGCTAAACCCCTTTCTTTACAGGTCCTTGTCACAACCTTGGCTTTCACTTTGACCTGGGGAGCCACTGCAGGATTTTGCCCAAAGGAGTGGCATGATCTGATTAATCACTAAGGTTACTGGGATGAGACCAGCCTGGGGAAGAGGTTAAGATGGAAGGGGACACTAGTTAGTAGACCAGCAGGATTGTTGCTGCTCCTGGGAGAGGAGGAAAGAAAAGCAGTGGTCAGCTTCTGAAATATTTTGAACACAGAGATTCCAGGCTTGCCACAGGATAGCATGTGGGCTGTGAGGGGAAGAGAGGAGCCCACGCTGACCCCAAGGGCAGCATTAGCTTATGCCACGGCAGTATCCTTGCATGCCTTCTCAGAGCGATGATGGCCTCCCTGCCTTGAGTCTGCACTTCCAGGAGGAAAAATAAAAAGGCGATGAATAAACAGGAGGAAGGTTCAGCTGCATGTCTGCTTTTGAAGCTACCTGCCAAGTCATAAACTTCAAAGACAGAGACAGGAAAAGCAGAACTATAAACACAAAAATAGATTTAAAACACTATGTTCAAGTTTTCCCCTCCTGTTTCAATTTTTCTTTTCTTCTCCCAAACCCAGGTCTGTTCACTGAGGTGTGTGTGGCTGCTCCCTTTTGCACCTATATATCTCTTTTGTCCCTTCTCTTCTGGGTTGCTGAGGCTCAAAATGTTCTGCAGCAGGCAGGATCTAATCTGGTCACCCCCCCACCCACCCACCCGAAGGGTCCCGTTCTAACACTGGGGGTTACCGGCTTGGCGGGAAAGAGGTGAAGGCATTTCCAGGGACTGTTTTCATTAATTAACAGCAGAACAGAAACAAAAGTCATTTCCTTGGGGTGAGCAGACCTTCTGAAGGTTATTTTGCTGGGCAGCTTGGGGCATCTCTTTTATGTCTGGGTGATGGGGCCAAGGATTTTGATTCCCGATTGTTTTTCGGAATTTGTTCCTATTCACATTAGGTCCTCATGCTTTGATCTTTCATTCCGCTCTGCTCTTCCACCCCCTCAACACACGCTCCCCTGAGGACACTCAGCTGGTATTCTTTTGCAAATTTCAGAACAAGCTAAACTATATTAAAACTGTGTACTAGGTTTTGACGTAGGTGCCTCACGATTTGAGCAGAGTTTGCTATTTCCGAGATCTTAAGTATACAAATATCTGTCGCCGTGTAAAAATACAACACTGTAAGGCTTCGCACCACAACAGAGTATATTTTTTTAAGGTTGCCTTAAAACATGTTAAAAATCGCTCCTTCCCTCGCTCTGAAAAGTACCCAAAAATGTCTTCATTCTCTATCTCCAGGCACAGAGCTGCAGTCCTTTCTGAAATCTGCCCCCCTGTGTCAACCCCGAATGCCAGTGTGGAGTCCATGCCTAAAATAGTTTACGGAAGCAGCCCCTCGCCTGCCAAGGTCTACACCTGGAGGCTGCTAAACGTGACTTCTGTTGTGAATATCAATCTTTTTGTTTCCAGCTCTTCGCGGGAAGGATGTCCTGTCACCCCCCCCCCCCAGTAATAACCCTTCCTGAGTAACAATGCCTGAGCATTTGCTCTATGTCAGAGGCCGTGTAAACACCTGATGTGTATCAACCCACTGAGCCTTCCCACACCTGTATGAGGAGCGTGTTACGATCCCGTTTTAAAATTCCGAGCCTGAGACACAGAGGTAAAGCCCTCGGGCGTCAGCAAGTGCTTTGGAGCACACGGATCCGCGCGGCAGGATTTCCTCGCCCGGACTCTGTCCTCACAGGTGGTGGGGAAAACTGACCTCTCCATCTTCAGATGGCAAATGTCCCGGTGTTTAGACACAGAACGGCAGCTCTGTTACCTTGACCTTCTCAATTTCAGGAAGATGTAAAGCGATCCTTTTCCTAACCAGTTGCGGAGCTGACTTTGGAGGCGTCGCTGACGCCGGTCCACCGAGGCTTACACCGTGGGGTCAGGAGGCAGCGAATCCTCCAGGCTGGCATGTTCGGATCGAGAGAGAAGAGAAAATGCCAACGATTCTCCGAAGCAGCTCAGGGCCGTGTCACCCTTGTAGTTTTCACTAGTTTTCATTAGTCTGTCTTTTCTTTTTCCTCTTATTGATAGACTGCTTCCAACGCTAGGTGTTGTGAAAAGCCCTTCGCACACACTTTTCTCACTTAATTCTTGTGTTTAACTTATGAGCCGATGCCATTGGAATCCCCGTTTGACAGATGGCAAAACTGAAGCTCAGGAATATTCAGGAACTTACCGAATTCGCCCAGTAGTCGGTGAAAGAGGCAGAACTTAAACCCAGATGCACCTGCCCCTAAGTCACGTCCAAAATTTAACCACAATACTGTGTGGTCCCCAACACATACACAGCCTACTTGGTGTTCTCCCCAGCTCATGGTGTCAGGCCGCCCCAGTCCTGAAGGTGACTTGCCTTCCTACCCCAAGGCACAGAGGGTCACTTTGGGAATCACAGGGTCTGTGCTGGCCTCTGCCCCAGGGACCTCATGCCTACGCTCCTCTGGTTAGCCATCCTCCCGTCTTTCCTCAGGAGGTGCCCTGTGGCGATCCCCAGGGTGTCCATTGGGCTGAAAGGAGCATTCCTTGCTTTGTCAGGCTGTGCCCCACCACCCTCGAGGAGCACACCTGAGTGCTGATTCTGAAGGTGCCATTTCAACTGCTGCTTTTCTAGAAATGAATCTTTAAGAGAAAATCCTTTTAGGCTGTGGGGTAGCCATTGTCAGCCCTCAGAATGCAGAATGGTAATCAGGTCATGCTAACTGGGACAAAGATTGAGTTAGAGAAGTCAAAGAAGGGAGTGGAAAGGAGAGGTCCCAGCCCGCCTCCCAGCAGTGCCCTGCTGCCCGTAGGGCTAAACCCCCAGAGAGAGCAGAGAGAGCCAACCCCTCCCACCTTCCAGCAGCTTAGAAAATCTCAAGTGCTGCTGCAGTGGGAAGAGTAGTGACACGCTATCTCGAAAGCCCTCGCTGACCTGTGAAAATGTTTGAGAACCTATGAAATCCCGCATCTAGAATCATTTCCTACCCTGTGCTCCCAGCCTTCCTTTAAAGGATTTGGGGAAGCCAGCCCACCAGGGACAGTGGCCGACACCGTGCTCAAGGAGGTTTCCTGGCAGAGGGAGTGGCAGGCCCCTCCCATGGGTGCCTTCTATTGTCATTTCTCTGTCTGGTATCCATCTGAGCTCTGAAAATACTCCTGTAACCACACACAGTAGGCGATCAGCTGTTTGCTGTCAAGTATTTTCTCTGCCCTGATTCCTGACTTTGGGGCATTCCTTAGACTGGGTTATTTCTGGCTGTCTCCACAGGTTTATTTGTCTCCTCTTCTGAATGCTTTCCTGCTTTATTATCATTTTTATATAATTTTCAAGTGGCAATTATTGATCATCTTCATTTCGCAGAGCTTCAGAAGGTTCTAAGTTCAAAGAGTGACCCTGAGACCACTGAACAGTTTTATGAGTAGAAGCACCATCTTCTCTGTTTCAGAACTTGCTTTTCTGTCTTCTGGACTTTTTAGCAAATAACGTGAGAACCTCTCGGAGGTATCTTCCACCAGAAGTACCCCCTCTTCGGGCTTACGGCTGCAGAGTATGGAGAAGCAGACAAGACTAGGTTTGGCAGCCAGGAGAGTGGCCTGCATCCACACCAGCAACCTCCAGGCAATCACAACCCCCGGCCTACCTCCTCCTTCCTTGATCTTTCTCTTCCTTTTCTGTCCTTTCTTATTCCCTTTCGCTTCCTCCTCCTTCTATCCCCAGGCTTTCTTTTCTTTCTCCCCTTTCTTCCCAGAGTTTCCCTCAGAAATTAAATAAAAACAGCTGAATTCAAAATACCCTTCAGTATAGTGACCCTAATGCTGACCTTCAACCTCCCTCGGGGTTGGACATGCTGCCTGTCACCTCATCCTTCTTTCTCGTTCCTTATGAAGCCCAAGCCACGTACAGACCAACTTTGCTCTGCGTAACATTTCCCTTCCTGTTTCCTTTGAGAACATGTGCTCTGGTACACGTGCACGGGCAGCACCGAGGCGCTCTAGTCCTAGAGGCTACCTTTGGGGTAGCCAAGTGTCTGGGCTTAGGACTGATGGAGCCTGGAAGCAGAAAGGGTTCCATCCAGCATCACCTTCACCATTGGAATCAGCTGATCCCACTCTAGCTTACAGCTTTTGTCACCCCCACCCCATCACACAAGTCACTACTCTGACCACACCCCATCTGTGAGGAGGGGAGGTTAAGTGGATGCCAACATGCCATGTCCCTTCCTAGGAAAAGAGATTCTCCAAGAGAAACATCTGGGTTTGAGTTTGGTTTGGTTCAGCGTGGGTCAAACTAGAAAAGTAAAATGAGCTCCCTGTTAATACGCTGCTGGGGAATCCAGCCAACACGAATGCCTACTGAGAAAATTGTAGAGGTTGTGGTGTACTGAAGGACTTATCATATCTGAATCTAGGCAACAACCAGTCTATTTAAAATAAGGCTCCTTTGTACCTTGAATGTTCCCGGTGCAGGGGGGCGGAAGGAATCAAGGATTAATAGAGAAAGCAAAACGAGCTATTTTTCACTAATTTCTACATTATTGCATGCTTTTTTTTTTTCTGTGCTTGTTGCATGCATTTAACCATTAATTATGTCAATAATGGAGAAGAAATTAAGTGTTTGACTTGTGGTATAGCGGTTTGAAATGGTCATTTTGAGAATTTGCAGGATTTTTCCAGCACCTTTCCTTAAGCGGCTCATCACCGACAGACGTGACCTGCTGTGCTCAGTTGATCATTCTTTGCCCTAAATCCCCAGGTGGAAGCAGTTGCCTCCTTGATGCTTTAATTGCAGCTGACTCAGCTAATTCGGAAAGCTGGGATGCATCCTCCCAGCTCATTTAGAAACTTCAATGTTCATTAAGATGTTTGAAAACTGAAGTCAATTCAGAAGACCCCTGGGCTTGGCTTTCCATTGTCAAAAGACAATTCTGGGGATGGACATTTAATTCCAGAGGAATGGCTGTATCTCCAGAGCAGCTCGGTGTCTTTAGACATGTTTTAGATTTCAGTAGAAGGGGGAGTTTTAGTGATGATTGGTGCCTTCATTTATTTTGTAGGCAGTTGGGAGGGGGGGTGGAGTTTTGAGTCAAACCTTCCATCTGTGGTCTGGCGGCTTGAGATTCTCAACAGAGATTTGGGCTAAAGAATCCACAAAGGTAAGAAAACACCCTTCACGCGGGGCACAGGGCCTTTGGGTTGAGCAGAAAGTTGTGAAAGCCCCAAGCCTGTCGGGCCAGTGCTTCACCATTTCCCATGAGCCTCTCTCTTTATCTTCCTCCTCATTGTGCCTCCTTTCCACTGCTTTCTCTTGCTTCAGGGAGGTTCAGAGAAAAGGCATCTATTCTCCACAAGATCGCCAAGAAGAAATGCCAGGTGGATGAGAACGAGAGGCAGAATGGGGCTGCCAATCACGTGGGTGAGTGCAGAGAAACTTGCATCCCATGCCTTTCCTGGAGCGCATGGAAGGGAGCAGGGAGGCAGGAGGCCGCGTGGGCACCCTTGACTTGGTGTGGACACCCAGCCCTGCTGCTCAGCCTGTTCCTGGGTGTCCAGGAGAACCCACTTCCCCTGGGGGGTTGGGGGAGCACACCTAACTCTAGGGGAACCCCAAGAAAAGTAATACGATTCTGAGGAACCTAAAGTAAAACCAGCTTCTAACCAGATTGTTCCCTCAAAGAGTAGAAAATCACTTCATTTCAGGAATTCCACAGAAGGAGGACACACACACACAAACACACACACACACACACACACACCTGTCATTTAATGTTTAACAAAAGGTAAGAGTATCCTTTCTGAGATTCTTACCTGGTAACCAGATACTTACACATTATACCTATGACATAGCCTATGCCACACCCACTAAATTACCAGATGGTTCGCTTGGTCACTCCTCAGCTGAGTGACTGGGTCCCTGAGAGACGACGCCACCTCCCCTTTCTCAAGAATTCAGCAATACCAGCCCAAGTCTCTTTCGGCTGATTTTTTTCTGAGCGCCCGTGTGACCAGATCGTGACATTCAGACATCTTATTTTAACATGGAACATGATGTTCCTCTTCTCCTGTCTGCAACTATCATATAATTCACTAATTCTAAATTCAAACTAAATTTAACATAATCTGGATCTCTACTACAAACGATGCTATTGCCCAAGGAACTGTAATGATCTGCAGACAAAATGCAATAGTGTTGCACTCAAAATACATGACACTCCTTAGAAGAGTTTCTGCCTCTCCTATTATCCTGACTTCGGGGTCCAGAAAAATTTTTGGCCAAGAAACAGTCAAGATTCTATTGGATATGAAAAAAAAACTTGAGGGGAATAAGCTGAAATGTTAAATATTATGTTCAAGGGATGTTTCTTCTCATCTGTTCATGTCTATTCTCAGACCTCTTAATTCTGATTTGCGATATGATTGTCCCATGTTGGTTGGGTCAGGTTTGGCCATTGTGGGCTGATCTTAAAGTTGTCTCACTTTAGCCAAAAGACCCCCTAAAACCCAGTTTTAAGATTTCCCAAGGTACTTAGTGTTTAGTGTCTTTTATAACGGGACCAAGTATATTAGGATTAACTGGCAGAGCCACCCACTGCAGGACATCACATACATAACACTGCCACTAATAAAAACAGAAAGATAAAATAAATTGGAGCTTCTATGGCTCTCCAAATTTAAATATTTATGCCTCTATATTTCACAATGAAATGCATGAATAAACATAAACATTTCCCTATGATTTCCAAAATTTGGCCACTTCAAACCCAATAATTTTTATGTAACTCTCAAGATATTTTTCAGTGATAAAAATATGTAGTCCTTCAGAAGTTACTAGAAAAAAACATTCTGATGCTACAAGCTGCCTGATACTGGTCGTATCTGATACTGATGAGCATTATGAACCACACAGCTTCATTGTCTCCTGAAATCCAGAAAATACTCAGCACAGCCAGAAGGCCTAAGAACCTTTATATTTTGCTCCCACTGAAGTCCTGGCAGACCTTGGTGGTGCTGATCACTGATCCTCTGAACCCCCAAATGAATCTTCCCCTGCAAGGCATTTATTGTCATAATTACCAGAATACTTTGTTTCTTGTTTGCTTGCTCTATTCCAGCACTGTGCCAAGTGCTATTATATGCATTTTCTTATTTAATTTTTACAGGCAGGCCCTTTGATTGTGTTCTTTGCAGTATTAGTACATCACCCCAGTTTCACAGATGAGGAAGCTAAATCTCAAAGAAGTTATATTACTTGCCAGGGGTCCCACAGCATGTGCAGTAGAGCAGAGTATGAACCCAGGCCGGTCTGTGATGCCCAGTGTCAGAGATCCCAGTGTCAGAGAGTCCCAGTGTTTAGCCATGACCCTGAAGTCATTCCTCAACTCCCAGAGGAAAACTGGAATCTGTACTTGCTGACCTGTGGCTTCCTGCTAGGCAGATGTGAGGAATGACAGATGTTTCCTTCTGTTACTTGTTCAGCTTCTCCTTGCCTTGCTTGTAATAGGATGCCCAGGTATAGAATGTGCTGAGTAGCATTCTTCAGGCATTTTGAGAAGACCAGGCTCTTGAGCCTGTCCCCACCAGCTAGACATTAACAGGGCTGTGGACTCAACAAGACTAGAGAATTAGAGCTCTTAGCAGGGGGCCTTAAGGTCAACCAGCTAAACCCCCTCATTTCAGAGATAAGGCTCCTGAAGCTTGGAGAAAGGAGAAGACTTGCCCAAAGTGACAGCCTGATAGTGGCAGAGCAGAACCTACGACCCAAGTTTCCTGGGGCCTCGGCCAATAAATATCCCTTCCAAAATGCTGTATAGAAGAAAAGATCCTACTGTGAAAAAAAAAAAATTCTGAGGGGTGTGGTCCCTGGGTATAAATAGTAGTGTGTAGATTAAGTATGGTTTTGGTGAAAAAACATCTGTGTTCATGTTCTCAAATGGCTAGTTGGTGAATTTGCCTAGTGGAGAGAATGCATGCCATGGGAGCTGAAAGGGGACTCAAGATATCAAGGCACAGTGAGAGACACAGAGAGCCATTAGAGAGAGGAGGAGGACTGAAAATGCTGACAGGTATTGGGGGGAATGGTAGAAATCCTTTGACATTTGGCACAACCCCGCCCCGGGGGCCTTACCATCCCTCCGAAAACACTGTCTTCTTTGGCCCAACATTTTAGGACGTTCCTTCCGATGTGCTCTTACCTGCATTGACTCCCTTTGCTTTCTCTGTGTATGTCTACACTGTACCACAGAAAAAATCGAGCTCCCCAACAGCACCAGCACAGAGGTTGAAATGACAACACCCAGTGATGCTTCAGAACCTGTACAAAATGGAAATCTCTCCCACACCATTGAAGCCGCGGAAGCCCAGGTATGGCTTTTCCTTGCTCTTCTGGGCCGCTGCTCCTATTGCTCCCCTAACACAGCAGCATAGAGGCTCCGTTCTCCTCGGAGGCCCACACTCCCGGCAGGACAGACACCAGGAAAAATCAGTTCTTTGTGTCTGTTGCTCCTCACCAGCAAAGGGCTCCACCTGCATCAAGCTCTTTGTTTATTGAATGAATACACATATTCTCTCACTGTTTCTCAGTGTGGGATCCAGGGCCTCATGCATTTCATTTCCTGGAAATAAAAATGCAGATCCCTGGGCCATACTCCAGACCTGATGAAACAGTGTCCAAGTATCAGCATTTTAAACTCACTTCCAGGGTGATTCTTAATATATGAAAAAGTTCGATGGCCGTCGCAGCCTAATCCTTTCTCTGAGTCTTTAAGATCAAGGCCAAGGATACCTGGGTGGCTCCGTGGTTGAGTGTGTTGAGTGTCTGCTCAAGATGTGATCAAGGTGTGATCCCAGGTCCTGGGATCAAGTCCCACATCGGGCTCCCCAAGGGGAGCCTGCTGCTTCTCCCTCTCCCTCTGCCTATGTCTCTGCCTCAATGTGTGTTGTGTCTCTCATGAATAAATAAATAGAATCTTTAAAAAAAAATAATAAGATCAAGGTTAAGTAACCCGGGAAACTACAGCCATCACGCCTCAGTTAACCCCCCCTTGACCTTCCCTGCTTCTGCAATTGAAATTCATCAATACTCTGGCCCTTTCTGCCAGTGAGTGGTGCAACCTACAGGTAGCTGTTTGATCTGGTAGTAAGAACGCTTAACCTTCACCTGTGCTCTGTGCCACAGATTTGGTCCTGGGCACTTCACATATATTACCTTTAAACCTCATAGCTGAAGATATGGGTCATCATTTTCTCCCTTTTACAGTTGAGGAAGCTAAAGCTTGACAAGATAAAGTGCTTAATCAGGATTACCTAGCTGGTAGGTAGTAGAGCTGAGATTGGATCCCAGGACCATCTAAGTAAGTACAGTGCCTATACTATTTCCACCACACCGCACTGCCTCTGGACCACAGCTGCTCACAAAAGGGAGCAGAACCACTCAAAAGCAGGTGATGCTTGCCACATTTCTAGACCTCATCCTCACCAAGTGAATCAGCATTTCTAAGGCAGAGAGCCCCAACTCACATTTTAATCAAACACCCTAGGTCAGTGTTTCTCAAACTCAAGTGCATTTATAAAGCTCCCGGGGATCATGTTAAAATTCAGAATCTGATCTGTTCAGGTCTGGAGTGGGTCCCAGAGTCTGCAAGTCTAGCAAGCCCCCAGATGGTTCTGACGCTGCTGGTCCAAGGACCACACTCTGAATAGCACTGCTGTAAAGTTTGTGACCTACTTCTGTAGACAGAATTTTCCCAATGAGCTAAAAAGTTACACAGTGCCCACAAATAGAAGCCAGACTACAACAAATCTATTCCAGTGCTCTCTTGTCCTTTATACCAGGATACACTCTGCAATGGAGCCTGCCCTTCTTAGGAAAAAAAACATGCCAATTATTGTCCCTTGTCCTTATTCCCTGAAAGAATATGCAAGAAAAGTCTCTTCACTTAAAGGAAAGGGTAAAGATGTTGAGCACCTTTGCATGTACCTGTTGGTCATTTGTATGTCTTTTTTGGAAAAATATCTATTCAAGTCCTTTGCCCATTTTTAATTAGGTTATAATTTTTTTTTTTTTGCTATTGAGTTGTAGGGGTTCCTTACATATTTTGGATATTAACTCCTTATCAGATATATGGCTTGCAAGTAAGTGTTTTGTCTAATTCCATAGATTGCCTTTCATTTTGTTGATGGCTTGCTTTATTCTGCTTTTCACAGATACATGTATATCAGATGACCACTTACCCCTTGAATAGATATGATTTTTAGTTGTCAATTACACTTCAGTAAAGCTGGAAAAGAAATAACTAAAGGAAATGATAAAGAAATGAAGCTCCTTTGGCTCCGTCTCCTCTGCCTTCCAGGCTCTCGCTTTCTAGGCTCTCGCCTTTCTGCCCCGAGCCCTATGGTCCCTTCGCATTAGCTCAAGGGCAAGCTGGCAGAGCAGCTTATGTCCACGTGGATAAGCAGCATGTGGCAGCAGGAGGCAGTCCCCCAGGACATCTAGCTGCCCTTGGGGATGGTACAGTCGCAGGTGTGCAGAGGGCAACCTCCTCATCGTGCCTCTCCATCTGGCTGGCAGAGGGACATCTGTGCCCCCCACAAGGGGACACCTTGCTGCAGGCGAGTGAGCGAGACCCACCCGGCCCCTCTCTGAGCAGACCTGTGCCCCTGGGTCTCACACAGGGAAGCAGGATAGATTTGAGCACCACCTCAAGGGCAGACAGATCTCCAGAGAGCCACCCAGCTGGCTGCAGGATGGCCTAGTGGGGAATTGCGGGTCCACCCAGTGAGTCACCTAATCTTGCTTTAGTCTCCTCATCAACAGAATATAGATAATGATGGTGCCGGTCTTGTTTGGGTTATTAGGAGAGTTACACAAGAAAATGTATGGAAAGCACTTAGCACAAAGCTAAATGCTGCTATTTATATTATTATGTGCCCACACTTACCATATAAATCCCAGCCAAAGTGTTCCTTCCCTGAAGGAGCTCATTTAGGTAAAATGAAAACACATACATACATATAGAAAATACATACATATATGTAAATAGGGATGGGTATAGGTGGATGCACACATAAACAGATATAATATATATTCATATATATAAAATGTCTGGGGGTATTCAGGATATAATAAACATTTGCAGTAAATAAATAATTATAGCCCAGTGTGACCACAGAGCTCTGTGCAAAGTGTTCTTGGAGCCTGCCCGAGGAAGAAGCTGATACTCACAAGAGAAAGTATAAAAGCTTCATGGAAGAGGTAACATTTGACTGGGTGTTGGTGGGTGAGTAGGTGTTCATTGCTTAGAGAAGATGACAAGTGCAAAGGTGTAACACCTTAAGAGGGAACTTCATGTTTAGTGATGGGTGAGAAGGCCAATGGACCTGGAGACTGAAGTATAGGGTGAGGAGTGAAGAGAGATCCATTAGGAAAAGCAAATGAGTCTGAAACTCTTCAACTGTTCAACCAGAAAAAATTTAAGTGTTCATCTAATAAGTGTCAGGCACCATGCGGGTCACTGGAGACACCCATGCATTCTAGCAGAGCAGAGAAGTTGCATATACAAACCAAGATATAGATGACCACAATGGCCATGAATAAAATACAACATGGTGGCATGGTGGAGGCCTAGTGGAGGGCCCCTGTAGGTTGGGAGATAGGAGGAGGCCTCACCAAGTAAGTGGCATTCAACTGAGACTGAACTCCAGGAGGCAACCGAGGAAACAGCACCCAGGGAGGCAGAAATGAGTTTGGATCATTTGAGGAACAGAAAAATCTGTGTGGCTGGTGGCTGGGAAGCAGAGAGAGGGAGGATGGTGGCCCTGAGGTGGGACAGGAGGGCCAAGCAGGGCTGGCTCACTTCGTACAACATAATAAGGATGCTGACTTCCTTCTAGGGCAGCAACAAGTTGCTGGAGGTTCCCAGATGTGATTTGCACTTCTAAAAAATCCCCAGGGCTTCACTGCCATGTGGAGAGTGAACTTGGGGCAAGAGGGTAGTATACCAATAGCAGGGCAAAGAGGTCATTGGAAGAGTTGAGGCTAAGAGGTGATGTTTACATGAACTAGTGCAGTAGACATGAAGGTGTAGAGAAATACGTAGATAGAGAAGGGCATTGTAGGTACCACTGAACAGTCTGGACTTGACCCTGTGAGGAGTGGGGAGCAGCAGGGGGGTTATGGGAAGCAAAGTCAGTGTCACATTTGGATGAGAAGAGGATAATGCTATCAGGATGGTCAAGAAGGGGCCAGAGTGAGGGAAGACTGGATACAGGGTGGCAAGGTAAGACTCTGTTCATTCAATGATCAACAAACTATAGTCTGAGGTCAAATCTGGCCTGTAACTTGTTTTAATTCAACCTGTGAGACAAGAATGTTTTTACATTTTTAAAGGCTTAAAAAAAAAAAAAAAAGGCAGTAGCAGCATCTGCAACAGAGACCATATGGACCACAAAGCCTAAAATATTTACTATCTGGCCCTTTACAGGAAAAGTTTGCCCACCCCTAGACCATCTGCAGTCGAGAGAGAGAGAGAGAGAGAGAGAGAGAGAGAGAGAGAGAGAAAGAAAGAAAGAAAGAAAGAAAGAAAGAAAGAAAGAAAGAAAGAACTCTTCATATATTGATACAGAATGATCTTCAATATATGTTCAATGAGAAAGGCATAATGCCAAATTGTACCCAGTCTAGTATATTTGTAGGAGGGGGCAAAGCAGAGATAAATAGCATACGTATTTGCTTGGAATACTACTGAAAAAACTGGTGGTGTTAACTCCTTCCTGAACCAGGGCCTGGGTGATGGGGAACCAGATTCTTTCCAGTATGCAGCTTTCTTTAGCTTTTAAATGTTGAACCAGTTAACTGTATTCCCTATTCCAAAAAATGCAACAAGAAAAATAATAATAATGGGTTAAATTAAAACAGAATCAGTATGCTTTAGTGGTTTAAGATCAGAGACTATGGAGATGGACATGAATCCAAGTCCCAGATCTACCACTTCCCTGTTTATGACATTGGCCAACTTACTTAACCTCTCTGTTGCCCATTTTCCTTCTCTGTGAAGCATGGATAATGATCCTGTTTCATAGCATTGCTGTGAGAATAGAATGCTCTTGGAACAGTTCTTGGCACACAGAAAACACTGCCCGGGTGTTTGCTATTATTAGTGGTGCTTAGTAAAACTTTAAAAATGGTATCAAGTAGCCCAGGTGACAAAGCCTTAGACCAACTTTTGGCTGTGACATGGATGGCAATGGCTGGATCCAAGAGCCATGTCTGAGGTGGCATTGAGAAGATCTGGTCCTAGAGAGAGAACGAGAAAGGAAGGTCTAGGTGATCTTGAGGTTGCCAGTTGAGAACCCTGGGTGATGGGGTGCACTAGGCCCAGGACTTCAGAATCAGAATAAAGATATGAAATTTGACTTCTAAAAACACTCAGGTTCCCCTCAAAGCACGGCTTCCCAGGAATCATTCAGTGCCTTTATGGTGTTAGTTTATCTCTTTCCCAGTTGTATGTTTATCAAGCTACAAGAAGAATGAGGTGTGCATCCTGACTTACTAATGGAAACTATGAGCCCCATGAACCACGCACACATTGCTGGTATTCTCTGGGGACTTGAGCCTGGTCCCGTGTAATTGCCTTGCTGTTTCAAAATCCCATTTACAAGGGAACTAATTTTACGTTGACACCTCATCTCTGAGAGCTTTCTCCAGGACAGACTTTACACTGGCAATGAAGAACATTTTAAAATAAGCTCTTTCACAGAGGGAGCCCCTTTGCAGGAGGTTTTTTTCTTCATTTGTACGTTCTCTGGAACCAAGAAATAATTTGACTTCTAAACGGCTCAGTGCTAATTACCTCCTCCCAGTGACTGCTGACACAACGCAGTCACTCTAACGCAGAACTGACTTGAGCTGCCGCAGAGAATTCACCAAGCTTCCAAATTTCCACTGCCAGGACTTTATCCAGGTCTGGAAAACAATGGAAAGAAACAAACTGTCCCACCCAGGACCCAGCATTTTCTTACACTTCCGTTCCGCCAATCTAGACAACAACCAGGTGATGGCATTTGGGCGCCTCGTTGCATCCTCCTGTCCGATGCATGACACAGCAGAACCCTTTCAATATACATTCACCGTGACAGGATAGAAGGGGCGATGCCTTGCAAACTTCTCATATTCCAAAATCTGCAAGTCTGACTTTTTTTGTGTGTGTGTGTCCATGTTCATGCATCGTGAGGTGGTTTTTTTAATATGCTGTGGCTTTTATTTCATTTTGCCTCTAAGATTTCTCTCTGTCCTTAGGGAAATCAGAATTGTCTTTGCCTTGGTGAAAAGTTGCACAGGTGCACCAATAGGCAAACAGGTTTATATAAGAAAATCACATTCCCACGGCAAAAAAGATATAGATAGATAAATAGAGAATGTACAAAATGCATGATTATTTTTTCTCTCACTTGCTCTCTGCACACTTAAATATCACCTTACTGTGTTAAGCCCTTCCTTTCTCCTTTTGGGAACTCAGGCCTGATTTATTTCTCCCCAGTCTAGCATTGGCCTTTACCTAAACTCAGCAGAGTTTTTAAGGTCTGCTTTCATAAAGCCTCATAGTGCTGATAAAAATGTTTCAGTATTATGTGACTAAGAATGCGTAGGGAAAGATGATAAAAGCGATTGTGATTTTTAGATTTCTCTAAAAAAAAAAAGATAAAACGCATAAAAATATCTCCTTTCCATTAAATTTGGATCTCTGAGGATAGTGGTGAAAAAAAAAAAGCAAGCATGATTATCAAGGCAGCAGTTTATTACAGGTTGTTCTTATTGTTCTATGATTTTGGAGCTCCTTCGGGAGACTTCATAATAAATTTTGGTAAAAAATGTTAGCTCTGATAGGGATCTCTGAGATTATTGAAGCAGATGATACCTAGAATCCCCATGGTGTCTTCCTAAAATATTACCCTTCTTTCGCGAACGTTTATGTTCTCAGCCATAGGGAGGTTTAACAAAGGCTTTGTGAGCCTCGAATCTTCTTCTTATTCAAAGAACAAGTATCTTTCCTCAGTGACTAAGGTGTAACAGCCAGTTCACCATTTTGAAAGCTTAAAAATAGCCAAGGATTGCATTTCCCCCATTGATGAGTTCATTCAACCTCTTGGAACATCAGTAAGACAAAATAAGAGGATTCAGGCCCCCCAAGAAATGTAGGCTTTGGGGGAAAGTGGGATGTGTCTGTGTGCCTGAGGACACCAGAGCACAGGGCAGTGCTGGGGGAGATGCCAAGGCCCAATAGTGAAAGGAAAAGAACATTTAAAGATTCTCCATCCAACTGGACTCTTGAAGGTCCAAGCCGTGTTAGAACTCTAATTCCCTCAGAAAAGAAATTCTTTAGTATCAGAGAAAACCCAATACAAACTATTTTTTAAAAAGTAGAAATTATAATGTCTTACCTAACAGACTTTATTGCAAGAGTTCATTTCTGGAAGAGAGAATATTTTTTTTCAATCTATACATCTATTTTTCTAAGGAAAAATTGAGGTCCAGTTTGTGCATCTGATGACCTGGACAATATTTACGAACTGCTTAAGATGTACCCAAAGGCCTTTTGAACACATTGTAAAATGAAATTAAGATCTGACTCGAGTTTCTGACTAAATTTGAATATTGACAAAGAATTATATATTCACTAGGAATCTTACTGTTAGTAACACCATTTGTCATTGTGCTTTCTGAAGGAGTTTGAAGAACGTCTATTAATCATGCACATAAAATACATTAAGGGCTGACTATTAAGAAGGAAAAAACCTCCCTGGAAAAAAACACTGGCATTAATATTACTATTCCTATGAGAATTTCTAATCCATTTGATAATAAAATGATGAGAATGATTTTTGAATTATTTTTTATGATTCCCCAGTAGCTTTTGAATTGACAAATCTTTCATGATTTGTATTGACAAGATTTATGAAACCCATGGAAACAATACAAAAAACAATTTACAACAGCCATACAGAAAGATATCCATCTTGTCCGTAGGTTGCATCTCAGAATTATTTGGGCAAAAATGCAAAGTGAAGAAAAGCAATTGCATTCCACCAGACTCTTCAGATGCCATTTTACATTGCAATAAAATGGTCTCTTGGCTTTCAGAGAACTTAGGTTCAGACAGCTCCATCACTCTCACAGCAAGATACTTTGAAATGTTGATTTCAATTCAAAGTCCTATAGAAGCAAATTATGTTTTTTCAGGTTGCCATTGCTGAGTGAAACCTTATTTTGTTTTTAATATCCCAAGTTCTTGATGCTTGGTTGTTGTTGTTTTGTTTTTTTTAATTTTTCATCTCTATGTAAAACAAACCATATGATGGTATTATAAAGGGAGTGAATTATTTCCTACCACTAGGTGGGCAGAGATTTATCACTTTTAAAAAACTTGTTTGCTACGTAAATGTTAGCTCTGTTGGTTCAGGATGTCCACACAGAAGGCAGTACAAATGTCTCAGATGGTGCATCCTCCCAAAAAAGAAGATGCTTTTGCCTTACCTCTTTTTGACTTACCTCTTAGAAAAACGTGATAGAAACATAGAAGATTTTTTTAAAACAGTGTGGAGAGAATGAGGTATATTGCTAAATCTATATATATAATGCAAAGACATTGAGAAACTAAGAGAACAAGAGTAAAGAAGTTTTTCAGAGAATGAGGATGGGGAAAGTGATTCAAAGTTAATTAAAGCAATTAAGTGATTTATTTCAAAGCCCAAAGAAACCTATTGAAAACTGAGATGTTTTTTTAAAAGATAAATATTCATATGGTCAGCGTGTGTAAGTCTGCTTGGGCTACCATAACAAAATACCATAGACTGGGTGGCTTAAACCACAGAAATTTATTTTCTCACAGTTCTGGAGGCTCTAAGTCCAAGATTAAAGCTCTGGCCAATTCACTTTCTGGCAAGGGCTCTCTTCCTGGCTTGCAGGTGGCTGCCTTCTCTCTATGTCCTCATATGGCCTGTCCTTGAACACATAAGGTGGGGTTGGGAGCATCCTCTGATGTCTCTTCCTACGAGACATTACTGCTGTCAGATGGGAGACCCACTCCTCTGACCTCATTTAAGTACTTCCTTTGAGATGCCATCTCCAAATACAGCCACACCAGGGGTTAGGGCTTCAACATATGAATTTTGGAGGAACACAAACATTCTGTCCATTATTAACAGTCAGTAAGGACTCATGTTAGAGTTGAGTAAATAACAGTTTTCCAAATGCAGCGCTCTGGTTTTCCATCATTGGGATCTAAAAGTTTTTCTTCTTTCAGATTCTCCTGTTTTCATTCCTTTTTCAAAGAAAAAAAATCTAGCAAATGGCAAATGAGTTTTCCTTAGCCATACAGCCCTTAGTTGACCCATCCCAGAATTCTGAGTTTGCTTTCAAAATGACTCACAACACACCTTACTTGGCAAATCCTGAACTATGGCTCCCGGGGTCCCCAAAATTCATTTTTCCTTGTGTCACTGAGAGATTTTGAGTACAGATTTTTGGGCCTGTGAGGCCAAAATGATCCACAACCCAGCAGTGAATGTTTTTATAGGTCATATTTTTCATATGCCAATTTTAAGCATGATGTCCTATTTCTGTAATAGATATAATGGTATGTTGACCCCACTAATTGGCCAATCAATTTAGGGGAAAATGGAAGAGAGAACCACTTACCATCCCTCCCTGGGCCAGTTGGTATTTATGGTGGGAGTTTATCATAAATTTCTATTGCTATTTCTACTCCTATTTAAGCCACCTAGTCTATAGCACTTTGTTATGGCAGCCCAAGCAGATTAATACACTCACCACATGGATATTTATCTTTTTAAAATTATCTATCTATCTATCTATCTATCTATCTATTTATTTGGGGGGTGGGAGAGGCACAGAGAGAATCTCAAGCAGACTCTGCACTCAGCACAGAGCCCAAGGCAGGACTCGGTCCCACAACCCAGAGAACACAACCGGAGCCAAAATCAAGAGTCGGAGCTCAACCAACTGAGCCACCCAGGCACCCCTAAATATCTCATTTTTGAATAAATTTCCTTTGTAAAGCACTGGTGTGATTTGAGCTTACAAAATGGAGAGCACTCTATGGAATATTTCTTGGGAGGCACCTTTTACTTGCCAAATAGTTGTTGATTTCGGAGACTTTCACTGTATTAAAATGTGACTGCATTTTTTGGCAACTTTACCTTTGAGAGTTCCAACTCTGCTATTGTTTTTAGCTCTGCACAAAACACAGAATCAAGGTGTCACAATATTATGAGTCTTGCCATCTGCTTGGAAGCTTTGTTTCTGATAGAAAGTCTACTTACAGCCTACCTACTGAAATAAAATAGCATTTTCTCCATAGAGCTGTGGAATTCTCCCTTTCATCCTATTTATAAAGGCCTTCTATTTAGTCATCTTACCTAAAAGGAAAGTAAATTAGATTGTTGACATCACTACAGCCAATGAACACTCAGTAAATGTTGGCTGAATGCATAGATGGAGGAACAAAATTATTACAGTTTCTACTTTTACATCAGATCATTGAATTATAGAATTTTATTGCTAGAAGTATCATAATTCACTTAAGTCAAACTTCTTTCTCTTAGATGTCTTTGAAGAAATTACTTTCCTAAACACCCAGTAAATGTTGGTTATTATTGTTATTTTTAATGTGTTTACTATGTGCCAAACACCATTTCAAGTAACTTTCATGAATTATCTCAGTTAATTTTATAACAACAGTAATGTTGTAAAAGAATGTTCTGGAGCAGAAGTGGGTCTTCTTTATTAATTCCTTTTCCAACAACTCCTTCATTAGGTAAGGCACTTTCAAGATTCTTCTCTCTCTAGGAGCCTCCCACACACACACTGTACAGGCACACACACCTTTTCACTGGTTCCCACGGAAACCTAATTGGAAAAGCAAAACATGCCATCTTTGTCAAAGAGAGTATTTTTAATGCTTCAATAATGAAAGAGGCCAGAGGTAGGAGGAGAAGCAGATAGTCCCTGTTTAAGGCTGATGCTGTTTTGTTGGGCATATTCTTCCCTTGAGGTTCTACTGGCCTTTGAACACTGAATGCTGGAGTCTAGAAATAACCCACCTCCTATTTCAGTTCTTGCTAAAGTTAGCCTCAGGAAAGTTTATTATTGTAAAGGGCTTAATCCATCTTCGATGATGGCCCCTAGATATTCATTTTAGAAGTAGCTAGTGCAAGATTATCCAGAGTTATGGGAATCGGGGGTGACATCAGGCAATGAAATGCACATAAAATCTCAAGCCCTCAATTTGGCCATTGGCGTGCTTGGTTGTCACCCTCCTCCCACGTGAAGCTGGCACTAAACTTCAGTACTTTTTCCTTGGGCAGAGATGCTAAAGAACAAGTCTTCCTTCTTCACCTGCATTTGAAGTCCTGGCCTCCATTGATATCAGCCTCACATTTCATTTTTAAATTTGTACCTGGCACCCTGGAGATCTTCCCCACAGAGTTAGAGGAGGGAAGAAGGTTCTAAGTTTCAAATTAGACTACTTCTCAATGCATCACAGTGGCCCCTCCTAGTCACATACCTCCCAAATCTGCTCTTCATTTCCCCTTCAGAGCTGCCCTGGATGTTATAACAAGAATGCCATAGAATGAATAGCTTAGAAACAACAGAAATGTATTCCTCTCGGTTATGGAGGCTGAGAAGTCCAAGATCAAGTGATAGGTGATGGAATCCACATCCTGGTTCATAAATGGCCATTTTGGTGACTGTGTCCTCACATGGCAGAAGGGGCGAGCTAGCTCTCTGAAGGCTAATCCCAAGAACACTAATCCCAATCACAAGGGCTCTGCCACCATGACCCAGTCATCTCCCAAAGGCCCTACTCCCTAACACCATCACACTGGGGAGTAGGACTTCAACATGAATTTCAGAGGGACACAAGCATGTAGTCTACAGGAGACTCAAAGAAAAGGAAAAGAACATAACTAAAAACTAAGGTGTTTCTGTTTACCTTTTCCTAGAAATGTGAGCCATCCAAACCATCAGAAATTAGTTCTAGGGAACCCTGGGTGGCGCAGCAGTTTAGCGCCTGCCTTTGGCCCAGGGCGCGATCCTGGAGACCCGAGATCGAATCCCACGTCGGGCTCCTGGTGCATGGAGCCTGCTTCTCCCTCTGCCTATGTCTCTGCCTCTCTATCTCTCTGTGACTATAATAAATAAATAAAAAAATTTAAAAAAAAAGAAATTAGTTCTAGGCTCAAGAAAATTAAGCAAAATTATGTCAATTAAATGCTTTAGCTATGTTTGCTATAGCTAGGATTTTTGGCTTAATAGGTCAAATTTATTACAAATAAAGCTGGTGTATGAGTGGAAAACATTAGAGAAGGTGACAAAACATGAGAGACTCCTAACTCTGGGAAATAAACAAAGGGTAGTGGAAGGGGAGGTGGGGGGGGGGAATGGGGTGACTGTGTAACGGGCACTGAGGAGGGCACTTGATGGGATGAGCACTGGGTGTTATATGTTGGCAAATTAAACTTCAATTAAAAAATTAAAATCAAACAAAGCTGGTGTAACTAGGCATAAAGCACATTTTTTTTTAGGATACCTATTTTTTAGGAGGGAGGAGGGGAAGCAGTATGAAATGGGGAAAGAATCTTGAGCTGGGAGTGAAATGGGAGGTCACTCGGGCCCAGCCTCACACTATGACCTTTCTTCAGCATACCACTTCATCACAGGGCCCTCATCCATCAAGTGAGAAGGTGCGACCACAATGTACTAGGGCCCTTCAATTCTGAAATTCAGGAGCTCCTTCTCTTGGAGCCTAGAGCTCCTATTCTAAATATCTCAGAAGGCTTTGATTGTAGCTTGTCTTTTGTGATCAGGGCCCATACAGTGAACCAAACGGCAGAACTTCTTGGTCAGGAAGGTAGACAGTCCCACAGTAAAGCATTGCCCCTTCAACACAAGTTCTGTCTCACAACGACATGGATTTTAAGGGCTGCTGGAGCCTAAAATGTAGTGTGGTGTACCCTACAGATCACATGTAGTATATATTCTTTGGCCATTCCACCATTTCCATTGATTTGCCTCAGGTCACACAGCTAGTTAGAGATGAGATTCATGGCCTAAGGGAAGAGGATTAACACACATCAATCCCTGGGTCTCTACCAGGAACTGTGCGTCCTATAGTTGCCTGAGAGTTACCGTCCCCAGTCTACAGATGAATGTCTCCCATATGGTCTAGACATTACACATTAGTTCCTTTTTGAAAACTCTGTTGGAGTGTGATATTTTTAATATTCTTGATGCACCCACCCAACCTCACTTCATAGGCTCAAGCAGATGTTTTTATGGATCTGTTTTCCCACTCTCGGCCCCTCTGGGCCCTGTAGGTGATTGATTCTCCTAGCATGCACCACATTCTTTTGGTGAGCTTTATCCCATTTGGCCATTCATGTGAGCACCTATGTGGCTGAACAACAATGGAGATATAAACTCCATATATCTCTCCTTCAGATATAAATTATAGAAACAGCAACAATAGCAAATATGTTAAGGAACATTCTAAGTAGAAGTATAAATCACTTAAAATCTTAGCCTTCAGCCAACTTGACCATGGCTCAATGCTTTAGAGTAAATGAGTTATATTTTTCATGACTATTCAAGTGCTAGCATGTTATTCTACTCAGCATCATGCCACACTGAAGGGGCTCCCCAATGAGAAGAAACGGCCCTCCCCAGAGCTGAAGAGTGTCGTTCTTTTGTAGGGGATAGACAAGTGAGAACTTCACTTCCAACCCAAATCAAATCCTAACTGAGCTGAGAACTGGGCCGATCCAGTTGATCCTCTGAGATTACTCCTTGTGAACTGAAGATGTTATTAGCAATCAATAAAACTAAACTTGAAGATGGCCTATATTTAGATGACTTCCGGGTTTTCATTTTAATTCTCTGATAGAAGAGATTGCATTAAAATGGGCTCACCTTCACACTGAAATCTTTCACAATGCCCTTCACAGACAATAATAAGAAATTGGCTTGCTTCCAAGAAATATTTCTCTGGCTGTAGAAGTGACCTCTGGACTGGTGAATCCAGCTCCAGCCCCTCCCCTGGAGACCTGATGCCTGTTCTAGGGCAAACCATCCCTACCAGGCACAAGTGGAAATAGTATAAGATGTACATGCAAGGAAGCTAAAAAGATTCTCATGAGGGGCATCTGGGTGCTGTCAGTTAAGCATCTGTCTTCAGGTCAGGGCATGATCTCAAGGTCCTGGGATGGAGCCCCACATCAGGCTCCCTGCTCAGCAGAGAAGTCTACTTCTCCCTCTCCCCTCTCCCTCTGTGATCTCTCTCCTCTCTCTCAAATAAATGTATAAAATCTTTCAATTAATTAATTTAATTAAAAGATTCTCATGATAGTAGGCCACAAGTGGACAAGCTGTAGGTATCCTCCCATTCTCCAGATAAATAAAAAATTAGTTGATTGCTCCAGAGACCTCCCAGTAGGTACCAACTGAACTCTGGAAGTGTTCTCTTCTATCTGTAAGTGTTCTGATGGCCAGATCTCCAGGATCCAACCTTCAGTATTGATAAATGAATCCTAGAAGGTGATTGCCCAGTTGTCACTTAGGATAACTCTCTCTCTCTCTCATTCTCTCTCTCTGTCCTCCCCCCCACCACACACACAAAGTTATCCAAATAATTCCATTCAACCACTGAGGAGTTTCAGTTTTGAGGCTGCCATCCCTTGTTTTACAAAGATTCAAGGCTGCTTGCAAAAATACTTCTGAGGAAAATAGTAACATGAAGAATTTTAAGAAAAGTCAGCACAAGAGGAGAAGGAAAAGGAAAGGGTGGGCCTGGGATAAGCGACACAGACCCCAGAGCTGTGATGGGTGGGTGGAGTTTACAGATTTGACTCTGAATCCCCCAGGGCAGAGCAAGGGGAAGAAATAGTATCATTTACCTGATTCACAGTATTTCTAAGATTTTTCAAAGTTGCTCAAAAGAAGCATGACTTTTCCCAGTGCTGAGATGTGAAAGATATTTTTCTCCCTTGATTCCTCAGAAAGAGGACATTGGATTAGTGAGGTTCCACTGCGAGCAATCAAAAGCCCAAAGTAACATGGCCTGAGTACAATAGAATTTTAGGTTTCTCTCAAGTCACTATACGTAGCTCAGGACTAGAACAGCTCTTGATGGGTATCAGGAACTCAGATGCTTTCATATTTTTTCTCCACTTCATGGTCCAAGATGACTGTTAAAGTTCTGGCCAAAATGTTCCATTCCAGCCAGCAGGAAGAAGGAAGGAGAGATTAAGGACACACCTCCATCCTTTAAAGATACATCCTTAAGTTGCAGAGGATTTTTCTGATTACTTCTTGTTGGCCAGAACCTCCCATGGCCATGCCTCATTGCAAGAGAGGCTGAAAACAGAGCCTTTCACTTGACGGGATGAGCACTGGGTGTTATTCTATATGTTGGCAAATTGAACACCAATGAAAAATAAATTTATTTAAAAAAAAAAAAAGAAAACAGAGCCTTTATTCTAGGCCTAGGTGAAAGTGGGCTTTCTGTCACCCATGAAGATGCACACTTTCATCTAGGCCTAGGATAAAGGCTCTCAGGTATTGAGGTTAGGGTTTCAACATAGGAATTAGGGGAGGGCACCATTGAGTACATAACAGGCAGAAGCTCGAAGCTCCTGCCTCATGTCCTGCCAGGACCCATGAGCAGGGAGCCTGATGAGGGGCTCGATCCCAGGACCCTGAGATCAGGGCCTGAGCGGAAGGCAGACACTTAACCAACTGAGCCACCCAGATGCCACTCTGTCCTCTCTTTTAAAACCAAGTTTCCTTGAACCCAGGAGTTAGGACCTAGTGTACTAGTTTGCATGAGAAGACACTCCATGAATGCCTGCAGGTGATGGTGGTCACTGCCTAAGACATCACAGCAGGAGCAAAGCCTGGAAGCCAGGACTTCTTATTCTCTAGCACCTACTCTTCCCACCAAGCTGCACTAATCCCTTCATGGTCTGGCACACAGCACACATTATGTGGGAAGGTAAAGTCATGTGTTTTAGTCTCAGATTTTTCCGTATCAGAAACTATAAAACCCTAAAGAGCTGATTGCTGGCCTTGGTTTCACATAAGTCTAGTGCTTCTACTGAGACCCCAGCATGTATCAAACTATTTTAAACCCTTCTATCAAAAGTCATTTGAATTTTTTCTGGGGCTTTTTTTTCATTGTTTTGTTTTCTGTGGACACTCCACAGAAGCTTTTGGAGGTTTGGATGGGTTGCTACAAGGTCAAAGCTGAGATGCCACAACTCCAGGAAAAATTGAAAAATCAGTACACTAACCTCAGTGGCCTCTCACCAGGGCTGAGACTAATGAACAACATGCCAGCAGCCCCAGCTTGGGCAAAGGCAAAACTGGCCCCAGAATTCGAATGGTTTTTTTTTTCCACTTCTCTAACCAGCTTGCAAGCTGTCGCCCATTGAATCAGTGAGATTGCACTTGGCAAGAAGACAATGAAAATTTTCCCCAAAATATGCTGACAGCCTTGCTCCCAGGACACCTCTTGAAACCACCCCCAGGTTCTGGGCTCCTATATTCTGTAGCAGAACTCTTTCCCAAGAGGCTGTGGATTCTGGATGAAGAGCTCTGTTTATATGGCCTGAAAGCCAGGTTCTTCTTCTTGCCCATTTCTGCCCTAGCAACGCCACCTCAAATGCAGCTTTTGGAAGCTGTACAATATAGCTAATTGTTTGCGCTGGACAGTAGTGTGTTTAGAGCTTATGCATCTAAACAGACAATTATTTTCTGCTATTTGCTAGTGGCACTGCCTGCCTGGTGACTTTGGCAGATGGAGAAAGGAGCTAATCCGTAGGTTATAAGCAGAAGGGTTATTGATGAAATGTCACCATCTGTTGGTGTCATTAAAATGATATGAGTCATAAAGAGTTGCTTTTGTTTTTTCTCAGAAAAAGGTTAGCTTAGAGTCTAGAGAGAAGTTGCTAGATTGTGGATGGCAGTTGGATGGGACTAGGGGCTGCGAGTGTCAGTCCTGGAAGGGGGAGGAGCCTTGATGAGCTTATCAGATCAGCTTGATGAGTCTTTCGAGAGGTGCTGGAATCCTCTGCCTGAATAGAACCAGCCATCTGGTATGAGATGAGGTCCTTATTGGGAATGATGCTTCAACTATCCCATGATTCCTCCCTATGTCTGAGTCATCTAATGGGGGAGGGGGAAGTCATTCATTTGGGATAAACAAGAAAGATCATACCTAGGAGGGAGCAGTTAAAGCACACCTGTCTCCTAAAACTCTCATTGGCCTCGTTACAGAGAGATTATTCATGCAGCCAGCTGACATCTTGGGAGGCTGGCAATCTCAATGGGGAATGATATTTTCTATGTCTGCTGTATCTCCTGGGAGGACATGGAGTGATCTCAGAAGAGGAACCCATGACAGTATGCCCAAGCTTGCATCAGACATGGGAGCCCCCAGGATGTAGAAAAGAAAGCAGCGAGTGGAACCATATGAATGATATAGTGAAGGAATCAGCTTCTGGTCTTTTTTTTTTTTTTTTTTTTTTTTTTAGCTTCTGGTCTTACTGAACTTACTGTCTTCCTCCCTGTCAATTTCATTGATTTCTTCTGTAACTTATTTATTATTTATTTTCTTCTGCTTACTTTGGATTTAATTTGCTCTCCTTCTTCTAGTTTCCTAAAGAGGAAACACAGATTGTTATTTAAACTTTCTTCTTTGCCAACATGTTGCATAGCAAAGGGATGGAGAGCATGAGAAGTATACTCAGTGAGGATCCGGATGACCAAAAAACTGGTACCAACTTCCTAATTCTGCCTATTTATCTAATCCTCTTGGTTCACTCGTATTTGCTGTTTATAAACTCTTTTACCCACTGCCAAGGAAGGACATATGCCCAAAGAGAAAGAACCTGTTATTACCAACTTTTTTCAGTATGGCTTAAGATTCCTTTTACATATATATATATATTTTTAATTTTAACTCATGGAGAGAGAGTGTGGGTGATTGTGTAAACCACTACAAATTCTTTTGGCAGTACTAGGGTTGAAATTATAAATAAACATAACACCACAACGTATCGGCCTTACACCCAGCCTTGCATCTGGTTGAGTCCTTTTCCCCTCTCCAGTTGGCCTAAGCCTGCCCGCCACACATCCCCTGCCCCTCCCAAGGAGAGGGGTGCTGGGGCGGGATGGGGGGGGTCAGTGCTGCTGTTGGAAATAGTGCGCACTGCTGGAAGCAAGAGCCACAAGGGGTGGGCAGGAGCTTCATGAAGCCTATGAGGGTTATTTATATGGTCTCAAAGGGAGGCATCCATGAAAAAGTTCCTGATGATATTTTTAGATCTGATACTTGATCCTCCTGCAGCACTTTCATTTTTACACAGGCAGGGAAGGGAGTGATTGATGCTGTCTGCAGTGCTGTTTTGAAGGCTTGGAGGGTCCATCTGACAGGCTAATGGTCAGACTGCCTGGCCCGTGGCCACCTCCTGTCTCTTCTAGATCTGGAACTTCAGAAGCTGCTGACTTCAGCAGGTGGCACATAAAACCCTAGCCGCTTGCTGCCAAGTCAGACATTCTGAAGTTTACCCCTGACTCTGAGGTCCTGAGGTCCTGTGCAGTTGACACTCATGGGTTCAGTCTCTTGCTCTACTCCCATACTCTGTTTCTCTGGGAATGGGACACAGGACTGTGGAATAAGCCTTTGACTGGAATGAAAATGGTTTAGAATTTAACAAGATGATTGTATAGTTTAAAAGCTCACAACCATACAATAATCCATGTGTTTGACTATTCCAGGGCTAGGGAAGAGAGTTGAGTATTATTACCGAATTGTTTTTATAGTTACTTTTATTTGCCCACTCAAAGTCAATGCTCTAAATATATATAAATTTATTTTTTAAAATAAAAGCATAGATATTTAAGTTTAAATTTTTTTTAATTAAAAAAAATCCTCCCCAAGGATTCCCATAATGAATCCTATAGCTTTATCTTCGAGGAGAAGGGAAGACACAGAGAAGGGGGGCATTGGGGTCTTTTGCTCTGTGGATATGGTTTCTCATAAAAAGTCCATGGATCATAGCTATAGCCCATTCCAGTTGGATGGTCATTTCATTTAAGTGAGAAGCTGAAGAGTGTTCAGGGAGAGAAAAGGAAGCCCCTGAGTTCTCATGGATGTGCAACATATTGTCTATCCCTGGGATTCAGACTCTGATACAAGGGGTTCTCTTACAAACTTAAAAATCATATGATGACGCTGGTGGGATAACCCAAGAAAATTCCTGATGGAGTCCCAAGCCACCCTCCCTGGCTATATGCTCTTGCTCTTGTACATGGTCATCTTTTTCGTTTATTCCTTCATCTCTATTTTTCTACAACAGACCACAGAGACGGGTGAAGATGAGGAGGACCAGCCTCTCAGCCTGGCCTGGCCTTCCAACCCCCGCAAGCAAGTCACATTCCTAATTGTTTTCCCCATAGTGTTTCCTCTCTGGATTACCTTACCCGACGTCCGCAAACCTGTGAGTAATCATTGTTTAATCGACTCCTTGTGAAAAGCTCAGTGTATAATAATATGCACAGGCTGCTTCTCTTTGCCTTGAGAGGAAAAGAGGGGGTAACATATGTACTTGTGTATGCTTATATATGTCTAAAATTTCTCTGGACAGGTACACAATTATAGTGATTGTTCAAGTTATCTGATCTATGTAACAAGCCACCTCAAAACATAGTGGCATGGAAACAATAAACACTCCATTCTGTTTGCAGATCCTGTAGATCAGGAATTCAAATAGGGCACATTGAGGGTTGCGTGTCTCTGCTCCGCAACATCCAGGGCCTCTGCTGGGAAAACTGAATAGCTGTGGGATGGACTCATCTGATGTTTCTAGGGGCAGAGATGATTCAAAGGCTGGGTTCGGCTGCGATGGTCTGTGGGAGAGCCTAAATGTGGCTTCTCCATGTGACTTGGGCTCCCTCACAGCATGGTAGCCTCAAGATAGTCAGATACTGTAGACAAGAGGTCAGGGCTCTAAGAATGAGTGTCCCAGCAGCACAAGGCAGAAGGTCTTTGATGACCTAAACTCAGAAGTCACAGCAAGCCACTTCCACTATATTCTAGGGTCAAAACATTCATAAGTTTGTCCTGATTAAAGGAGAGGAGACAAAAAATTTACCCAGAATATGTCAGTGTCATATAAGGTATGACATCTTTGATGGAAACAGTGTCAAAGAATTGGCAACCATGCTTTAAAACCACCATTCAATTCAAAAAATAATGTAAAGAAACGTATTCGTGTAGTGTAAATGCCTACTTGTCTGATCTTCTCAATCCTGTATTGCTGTCATTACTACCATCGATATTCCTTTCTACCATTATTATGTACCAGGTGCATTGACCATAATACCATCTTATGAGCAGCAAAGTACAATCTAAGTATAGATCAAATCAAAAGAACATCTCTCCTAGTGTTGAACTGGGTTCTTGGGCCAGTGCCCCAAAGGGTAAGGGAACTAATGATAGTAAGTAGCTGTACGTTTTGGTATGGCCCTGCACACACATCTCATTCAACAAAGGTGTGCACCTACTGTACATCAGACTCTGCCCTATGTATTTCCAATAAGTCATATTGTGGAATCTCAGGAAATAGCTAGCATAGGAATATGTGTGTACACACCCACATTTTATATTTGCATTTCTTATATATAATGTTATATATTATTGGCATAAGTGGAAAGAAACTTACACCCAAAGAAGTTAACTAACTCATCCCTGATCACTTCCTCAGAGATGGAGCAAAGTTTCAGATCCAAGTCCAGGTGACCACACAACTTGGACTCCCGCCCTATTTCATGATACCAGAAAGTGGAAGTCCAAGAATATCATGTCTGAATGCATTTACAATAAGGCACTGTGGTAACATGCAGCAAAATTGAGCATAAGTCTTAAGAGCCCCATGGTGATCCCACTCTCAGTACTTTAAGAAGGCAGAAGAAAAATCCTGTCCCCACTGACCTATAAATAATCCAGCTGGTGGAGAGCCATGTCTTGTCAGGTACAGGCCAGAAAAGGGACCCCCTCATGTAAGGACTCCCAACGTTAGAGGTTTCCAAATAGAGGGTGCATGTAACAAGTGTGACTTACTTAAAGCAGTATTTAAGTTTCTTTATTTACAACATAATTGCAGAACATCTGCTCTGTGCAAAGGCCTGGCTTCCTGGAAACCTCCAGTGAATGAGCTGGAATGTGTTGAGTTTCTTCATGGCTCACGTCACACTGACATTTCTGAGATGCGCGTGCTCACATGTGCTCTCTCTCTCTCACACACACACACACACACACACACACACTTTCTCTCTCTCTCTCCTTCCATTGTTCTGTTTAGACGAGTGCTTTTGCTCTGCCCCAAGGAGGAAATTCAGAGAGACAAATATGAGTTCCTAAATTCCTGTGCCTAGTTTAGTGTGGCCCCATATAGGAGGCTGATGGCCTGCAAAGGGGGTGTCAGCACACAGCCACTGGAGCAGTCAGGAAAAGTGTGCAGGAATGGGAGGAAGATGCCAGTAACCAAGGCCTGGGCTCTCAGGTTGGGTTGGACTCCTAGAGCAAGGGCTGGAAAAGTGCTGGTTGTCTCTGTGATCTGAGCTCAAAGGACAAGGACGCTGTTAGGGAAGATCAAAGCTCTGAACCAGCGACTCTGGGACAACACACAGGACTCCACCATGGCAGCAGTGAGCTGGATCACGACAGCTGTCCTGGCTTATGCTACAACCCCAAAGGATACAAGGCAAGAAGATGCAGCTGCACATGATGCTCTCCTTTGTAATACTATGGACTGATCATTCACTGTGCACAAACCTTGAGAGCCAGCTTCTGGGCCTGGGTAGCCAAGAGCCATCCCTGGGATGAACTGGATTTTTTTCTCTTTCTTTGCATATACTATGTGCTGTCCCAAGCAAAAATGCAACTCTCAGAGCATTTGGTGGTTTTAAAATTTCCTTAGCATATATTTATTGAATACCTATTATATGCCAAGCATCAAGCCTATACCCGAAAAGACATGTGAAGACACAGAATTCACAATTCCTATCTTTAAGGGGCTCAAAACTTAGTAGAAGAAATAAGGCATGTAACTATAGGGCAAGACTAGCTAGCCATATCAGTGACAGTAGCTAGATTCAAACAAATGTCCTGACTCCATCAGTGTTCTCATTCTACCACACTGACTACAATGTTTTCCCCCCACATAACTCATGAGCTGTGCAACCTTGAGAAAGTCACTTCTCAACTGTGAACCTCACTTTTCCTCCTCTCTGAAATACAGGGAGGGAAGATCTCTAGATTCCCTGCCAGCCATGACATCCTATGATTAAGGAAAGCATAAAGAGATAACCATCAATGCAGCACTGCAAATTTAAGGGGACCGTACATCCCAGTTTGCCCAGGATAATCCCAGTTTAATCTCAAAACATCCTGGTTTGGAATATGAATTATATGGCCATCCTCTGCATATACAAAACGCCAAATGAAAAACCATGCCTGTGGATACAAAAGCCAATAAGTGGCTTCTTGATCATGCTTAGCATGATCAAGAAGAGTTTCATTAGGTTTGGTCTTGTGTCTGTTATCATTTGCTGTGTGACACACCAGCCCAAAACTTAGCAGCTTAAAAAAGTAAGCAATTTTTAAATGCAGAATTCTATGAATTGACCATTTGTTCTGGGCTCGGCTGGACAGTTCTGCTCACTTAGATGGCTGGGGTCTTGTTGGCATAGGATCATGTCAGCTGGAAAAGCTCATCTCTGCACCACATGGTCTCTTACCTTACGTAGGCTAGTCAAAGCTGATTCACGTGACAGCCACGTTCCAAGGGCAGCAAGAATGAAAGCTACAGAGCCTCTTGAGATCCAGTTTGGAATCCCCCCATGCTGTCACTTTTACCATATCCTGTTGGTCAAAGAAAGGCATAAGCCCACCCCAGAGTCAAAGGACGGGAAAATAGACCCCACCTCTTGGTTATAAAGGGTTGTGGCTGTTTTGACAGTCTTCATGCTCTGCCACAAGGGCCTTTTGAAAAAATATCAAGGGAGAGGAAAAAGAGGAGAAAATTATTAATTAATAAACACGTGCTACTCCGGAGGGCCTGGCAACTCTCCGTCTCCCAGTAGTTTTTGAATTACCCGTGGAGATGAACGTTCCAAACCTTGACAGTAATTACGAGGAAAACATGATTTTTTTAGTATCCATCCAGTTTCAGAGTAAACAGTACTCCCACTTGTTTTTATTTCCCCTTTATTTATATGCAAATTATATGACAGTGTTTGTGGGATTGTACACCGTTCCAGCTCAGATTAATTCACTTTTATAGTTTTCTTAAAATAATGGCTTCAGTTTAAACGCAAAAGAACGAAAATATAAACCTCAATGAGAAACATGTCTTTGATAAACACTGAAAATAATAAAGGAAATAGAGACCCCAAAAGTTATATTCTCTCCTGATCCAGGATGGAGTTTCTTACAAAACAGGAATACATCAAAACATGACCTTTTGAACTGGGAAGGTACCTAAGAAGTCAGCTCTGTTTTTGCCATTGATACCATTCATTGATTGGTTCACCAAATATTTATTGTGTCTGCTGTGTGCCAAGCATAGGCTTAGCAAAAACGAGTGATTGAAACCCAGAGAGGTTTAGTGACTTGTTCAAGCACACCCAGCAAGTAAGAGGCAAAGTCAAGACTCTCAGCCAGGTCTCTGCAGCCACTTCCATCTCTCTGAATGTCAGTTCCCTCAACTCTTAGAAAACAAAACAAGGATAACATCATCTAATAACAACCACCATTATTATCTCAGTACTTATTATGTGGCACTCCGGTAGACACTTTGTGAACATGAAATCCTCAGAACAACTATATATCGTTATTTCCCCCTATTTTACAGATGAAAAAACTGAGGCTTAGAAGATGAAATTATTTCTCTCAGATCACATCACTGGTAATTGGTGAGCAAGGATTTCAATACTGGTCCTATTAATCCAGAGAACACACTTTTAATATTAAATAGGATTGTTTGGTGGACTGTTGTTAGATATGCATGCCCCAGGACCTTGCACAGAATAGATGCTCAGTGAATATTTAGCCATTTAAATCAGTAAGGATACGGCCAATTTGTGCAATCAGCTAATGTCCAGAAATATTTCTCAAGCCAAGAAAGTATCCCACTGATGTACTAAAAGCTTCTAATGAGAACATTAGCTGTCAATTATACACATAAACCATTACATTGGGAACAAAATGGCCGCCACATGGACGCAATTTGCTTTTTGCTAATTAGTATGAGGTTCATCCCAGCAGATGTTAGGATGAGCCACCCTTACTAACCAAAAATTGACATGTCAGACCTTGGCTTCAAGGGCTATTTTCTTCCTTCCAATGAGACTGGTAACTAAATAATTGCACAAGTATCACTGGGTAGTGATGTCTGGAATGAGACCATAGAGTCCAAATAAGGGGAGTCATTCAGAAGAAAATGAAAGAAGAAGGAATTACCTGGGCTGTGAGATTGGAAAGGACAAGATAGTTTGACAGTTGGGAAACATTTAACTGAACTGCTGATGCATAAAGGGTTGATACTTCCCAATCAGGGATGATATGGGAGGTTGGGCGAGGCAGATGGCCATACAGCTGGAATGCTAGCCTCTACCTCCCCGATGCTCCTTATATTTTTCTGCCATTCAGAGAACAGGCTGGGATTATGATCATCATTATCATTATGTCTGTAAGCTGGGCATACTTTGAGCATCATTGACCTTGTTTTTTTTTTTTTAAGAAAAAAATTGGTATAACCTAAATATTAAGAAGGAATACCTGCTGGATAGTCAGACAGAGCTGGGTTTGAATTTCAGGTCTAGTTCAAGATCTGGGTACAGAGTAGGTACCTGGCCTTTACCTGCCCTTCATTTATGATGAAGACCTGGAAACTTACAAATAAAAACTATCTTTAATTTCTTTTCACTGAGTCCCTAGTATAACACTAGGTACATATAGATGCCCATGAATTACTAATTGGCCTCTTGATCAAGAATCATAAGCATCATCAAAAGAGGTTTTCATTAGCAGGTTGATGTGAACTTAGTTCCTTTATATCCTTACTCTGATTCCTTAGTTTCTACCTTTTGACTAGGAATGTTCCATGGGTCAGGGATGATATTTTTCAGATGAGAAATATCTCCAAATAATTTGATTCTAACTCATCACACTACATCAATGTGCAGATATGCAAAGGTATAACAAAATAATTACATATTTAATAAATGATCTAACCTGTAAAATGAGCAATCTATGAAATGAAGACTCTCCCAAGATCTCCAGTACATATGCCATACCATAAAGTATGGAGATGGTACTCCATTCCCTCACAGGATGCTCAGAATCAAGCTCACAACCTGATTGCTGCTCCAATCACATGCGTGGCCCCATACAAGAAAGGCCTTTTCCTTCCCTGTCACACAGCCTGGCCATACGAGAAGAAACTCTTACTCACTTAGGATCCTGAAACAGTGACGTGCGACCAGAAGAAAAGAATGGGAACTCCATTCAGCTAAATGCCATGTCTGGAAAAACTTGCACTGTCAATTTTAAGGTTTGGGGAATCTGCTCTCTAAAATCCAGCTAAAGCCTCAGCTCTAAAGGAATTCACTCTCAGAAGTAAATGTCTCAACGTCCACTTTGAAAAATGGATTACTTTTTTTTTTTTTCCCATAACCCACTAACGTGTTCAGGCCCCCAGTAGGGGCCTGAGTCTTTAGCCAAAATATTTTCCTCCCACTCCCTGGGGTCTGATGTCTCTCTCAATTTAAGCAAGCCCACAGGTCTTGCAGATACTACAGCTAACAAACAGCGCAAAAAAAGTCAGCACTCATTAAGCAAAAGAAATTGTTATTGTGAAATTTAACGGAATGGCATGAGTGATAATAAAAACATATATTGAAAATTCAAAATTAGTAAAGAGAACATAAGCCTGGTCTGGGGTGATAGAGACTGTGTTCATTATTATTATAGATATTCATTATATATATAATATATCTATAATAACATATATATTATATATATAATATTAATATATATTAATATATTATTATAGATATATATAGAGAGATTCCTCTTAATGAAGCTCTCAAAAGCCATGACAGAAAGTGTTCTGTGTGGCTGCCCAAGGTCTGCTCTTTAGACAATTGAAATAGCTTTCATCCAAGTCAACTCCAGAATTCACTTCCCTGGACAAAATTGGATGGAATTATCAAAGCAAAAAATGAGATTGTTTCTCATACTGGAAAGCTTTGAAATAAAAAGCGTTCGGTTGGCAGTAATAGGTGAGAGGGTGAGGGCATTCTGCTACCCGAGTATGTTTTAAAGGACCCCAATTTTGGAGAAAAAAAAAAGCTATCAACAAAAGGCCACCACAATCCAGTGTAAGCCTGGATCTCTCTGTAGTGGGGTCAGGTAAAAAACACTGCATTTTGAGTATCTGATTTTGGCTAACATTTGAAAGAAACTAAAAGTGTTCACACTGAGCGCTGAGCAATTTATAGAATTGGTGAATCATTATGCTGTATTGTACACAATATAACATTGTATGTTCATTATAATTGAATTTAAAAAATAAAAATAAAAAGTGTTCAGACTCTAAGTCTGCAATTGCACAAAGGCCAGTGCTCAAAGCAGAAATGGACATAATACAGTCAGGGGTGCGGAACAGGAGAAAAAACCATCCCAAGATCATCTACTCTACCTCCTGTGTGAAGAGCAACACATTGGGCCTCTGTCTATACTCTATAAGGGTGGTTCAAATATGTTCTAGAGTGTGGCTGTCATCAGGAATCTATAGAAACTATGGTGATGACTTCTGTGTGGCTTTTCCCAGTAATTCGTGGTACTATAAGATGAACCTGTTTTGCAACCTATTGATCCTTCTTGTTAAAAGCAATTAATCACATAGTTTTTCTGGCTAATGGACTGATAGGATACATGGGGTGAAGCAATAGAAACTGATTCTGATGAACTTGAGCAGAAGGGAACAGAAGAGGGAGGAAGGCTATGAGGTGGTCAAGAGATTGAGGGCAAGGCTGAGAAACCAGGCCGTGGGAAGGGCAAGGGGCAGGGGGCATCTGAGCAGCCAGCAGCAGAAACAGACATTCTCTTCAAGAGACTTCCATCTCAGGAACTTTCTTGGTGATGATATGGCTCCAACCAACATTCCCAAGAGTGAGTCTTCCTGTTCCAGCTTGACTGGAGTTAGGCAGGGCCTTCTGATTGCTGAGCCTATGAAGATGGAAGGCAATGGAGAAGTAGCGGCAATAGTGGATTTAGCTTTGGTCTGTCAGATCCACCTCACTGGACAGCACTGACACTCTCCCCTCTTTCTGGTTCTCTTTCAGTCATCAAGGAAGTTTTTTCCCATCACGTTCTTTGGCTCCATCACGTGGATCGCTGTATTCTCTTACTTGATGGTCTGGTGGGCACACCAGGTAAGACCTCCATAGGAAGGCCCATTTGCCTGGTTCTTCTCATGGTTGCCAAAGGGCTAATCAATGTGTTTGCTTTTGAAAAGTGTCAGAGGATATTTACCCCAAAGATACAAATGTAATGAAACAATAGGACACCTGCACCCCAATGTTCATAGCAGCATGTCCACAATAGCCAAACTGTGGAAGGAGCCATGATGTCCTTTGACAGATGAATGGATAAAGAAGATATGGTAATATATACAATGGAATATTACTCAGCCATCAGAAAGGATGAATACATACCATTTACATCAACACGGATAGAACTGGAGGGTATTGGAACGCCTGGGTGGCTCAGCAGTTGAGCATCTGCCTTTGGCTTGGGGTGTGACCCCAGGATCCTGGGATCGAGTCCCAAATCGGGCTTCCTGCATGGAGCCTGCTTCTCTCTCTGCCCCTCTTTCTCTCTGTCTCTCATGAATAAATAAATAAAATCTTAAAAAAAAAAAAAGAACTGGAGGATATTATGCTGAGTGAAATAAGTCAATTGGAGAAAGACAATTATTACATGATTTCACTCGTATGTGGAATATAAGAAATAGTGAAAGGGACTATAAGGGAAAGGAGGGAAACTAAATGGGGAAAAATTAGAAAGGAAGACAAACCATGAGAGACTCCTAACTCTGGGAAACTAAGAAGGGGTTGCAGAAGGGGAGGTAAGTAAGAGGATGGGGTAACTGGGTGATGGACACTAAGAAGGGCTCATAATGAGATGAGCACTGGGCGAAGGGCTCATAATGAGATGAGCACTGGGCGTTACACTATATGTTGGCAAACTGAATATAAATAAGATATTTTTTAAAAGGAAAAAAAAAGAAAAGTGTCAGAATAGTATTGTGTCCAACAAGACAGGATACATATTCCAGGACTAAAGGATTTAAGCCTACTTCACTTCCCCATGCCTCCTGGTCTCCTCCTATAGTGGGGAGTCAAATCAGCACAACCCTGAACATCCGTGTGGAGGAGGTCCCCTCAACTCTTCTTGCCTTCTGTAGCCTGAATCTAGGCCTACCCAGGTCTAAGAGGAATGGCAAGGTTTTACCTGATTCCATGACACTTACTTCCTCTTGACAGCCGCTCACCTCATGCTCTCACCAGCTTTTCAGATTGGCTCTAGGAAGAGAACTGGAGACAAGAGAGTCTCTTATTTGAACCTCAGTTTGCTATCATGATGATGTATTTTGCTTTTCCCACTTTTAACTCAGTACTAGTCGTAGTGCCCATCACAAAACTAAATTCTCAGGAATTGTTTGCTGTAACACATGGATGAAAGAATGAAATGCCAACATTTCACATTCTCAGAGATGATACTGGTAACTATTACTGATCAAATGGGTACCAGATGCTGGACAATTCATATCGCTTTGTCCTCCTGATCTTGACAGTCACTGTGTTCATAGGCACAAATCCCATGAAGGAGGTACTATTATTATCCACAGTTGGAGGAGTTATGCTTAGAACTAATAATAAAAATCCTCAGGATCATATAGGTTTAAGTAACAGAACTGAGATTATAACCCAGAGCTCTGAAACTCCAGAACCTATGCTTTTATCCTCTATTATAAGCTGCACAAATTTCAAACTTCCCACTTGTATTCTTTGTTTAACATAGTCTGAAAATATATATCATATACATCTGATAAAGCACTTGTATCCAGGATATATTTTTTAAATTCTTAAAATTCAATGATGGAAAGGCAAGGGGCACCAGACTGGCTCAGTTGGTAGAGCATGTGACTCTTGATCTCAGGGTCATAAGTTCAAGCCCCATGTTGGGTGTGGAGCCTGCTCAAAAAACAAACCAAAACAAAACAAAACAAAACAAACCCCACACACAAAACAATAAAAAGGCAAGCATCTACAGGCATCCTAATGTTTAAGATGGACAAAAGATTTGAATAGATATTTTACCAAAGATGTGAAAATAGATAATACACAAGAAAACATGCTCAACATCTTATTCATTAGAGAAATGCAAATCAGCACCACAGTGAGATACCACTTCCCTCTCACTTAGGATGAATATAATAAAAAAGACAATAACAAACGTTGTAGAGGATGTATAGAAATTGGAACTTTTATATATTAGTGGCAAGAATGTTAAATAATGCAGCCTCTTTAGAAAACAGTTTGGCAGTCCACAAAATGTTTAAACATAGAGTCACTATATGATCCAGTGATTCCACTACCTGTATACCCAGGAGAAATGAAAACATCCATACAAAAATTTATACACACATGTTCACAGAAGCATTATTCATAATTGCCAAATGATGGAAACCACCCAAATTCCCATCAACTAATGAAACCATATACAAAATGTGGTCTGTCCACACAGTAGAATACTATCCCACAATAAAAAGGAACAAAGTACTAGTACACGCTACATGTGAATGAATGTTTAAAATATGCTAAATGAAAAAGATAGTCAAAAAAGACCCCATGTTATATGACTTTAATTATAGGAAATGTGAAAAATTGGCAAATTGGCAAATCTATAGAGACAAAGTACTTAATAGTTGCCTAGGGTTGGGGAGGTTGGAGGGAATGATGAGTGACTACTAATAGGTATGGGGTTTCTTCCTGGGATAATGAAAAAGCTATAAATTTAAATTATGGTGATGGCTCTACAAGTTTATAAATATACTAAAAATTGAATTATCTACACTTTAAATAGGTTATTTTTATGATATATGAATTATATCTCAATAGAGTTGTTTAAAAATAAACACAAGGGGAGCCTGGGTGGCTCAGTGGGTTAAGCGTCCAACTCTTGATTTTGGCTCAGGTCATGATCTCAAGGTCATAAGATCAAGCCCCACATCAGGCTCTGCACTTGGTGTGGAGCCTGCTTGAGATTCTCTCTCTCCCTCTCCCTCTGCTTCTCCCCTCCCTCTCCCCGCCGCCACAGCTTGCAGTCGTGCTCTCTCTCTAGACAAATAAACACGAGATACTACTTCACAACCACTAGCATGCCTATATTCAAAAAGGCAGATATGCGTTGATGAGGATGTGGAGAAGCAGGACTACAAACATTTATCAAAACTCACAGAACTATACACTTTTTAGAGGGTGAGTTTTACTGGAGGTAAAATTATACTTTGCTGTATGTATGTAAATTACACCTTAATTTAAAAAAAAAAAAAAAAGAACATATACCATCATTGAAAAAATCCACTGGAAATGTCAGTCTATATTCCCAGTATTATTCCTTCAAGATACTGCATATTATTCCTATCCTAGTTATTTTTTAAGGAGTTTATTTGTTTTTCATGAGAGACACGGAGAGAGGCAGAGACATAGGCAGAGGGAGAAGCAGGATCCCTGCAGGGAGCCCAATGTGGACCCAATCCCAGGACCCTGGGATCACGACCTGAGCCAAAGGCAGATGCTCAACCACTGAACCACCCTGCATCCCTATCCTAGTTGTTTTATGACATTTGACTTCAGATTATTCTTCCTGGATGTTTCCAAAAAATTGTTGACCCTGAAGAAACTCTGCTTGCCCCAAAGTCACAATTTTTCCACATTCACTGAAAGTCATTTGCCACCAATATACCCAGATATCATTACAGTAGGTAAGCTGCTCCTCAGCCTCCAGATTTCCATGCTAGAAGGACTATTTGCTATTCATAACATGTAATGGGTTTTTAAAAAATAATTATCTTTATTCTTAAAAAAATAATGGTTATTATTCTTTCCTGTCCTGATAAAGAAAAAAGGGGTTTTTTTTTTTTCTCACTTGTTTTCTGGATATTTCTCTTTAGCCATTCTAGAAAACATCATCCTATTGGCTTCCATCTTTTTTGTCCTTTTTAATGATTATCTTAATTCCATACTCTTGCTTCCTTTTCATTTTCTTGTAGAAAAAATGCAAACATAACGCCAAGAACAATAGTAATTACCAAAAGGCCCAGGAATATAAAGTGCATAAAGAGAAACCTTACTTTCTAGTAAAGCATAAGAAGTTTTTCTTTTCTCCTCTAGAAATGCTCTTCTCTTTTAAGACATCCAGAGATCTGATCAAAATAGCAGATTCTTTTCTAAGCAGTCTAGCTCTAATTCTGTTGCTTATACTTTTGAGCTATAAAGGCCAGAAAGACAATAAGTGCACCATTTAGTGTTCAACTATTTTATTATCCACAGTCTTACCAACAATAAATGCTATTTAATACCATTATTTAGCTACTGTTTGGCCAAAATTAAATGCCCTTTACATAAAATGCTTTATGCATATTTTCCCTTAGTTTTTGTTACTTTCTATTGTATTTGCATCATGAAATTAGTAAATGTCTTGGGTTATCAGAACATTAGGTTAAAATCTATCCTGCATCTAATATTAGAAGTTAGTTCCAAGAGTCAAATACGACCTTGTGTCTCATTTTGCCAATATGACATTTTTGCAGTTCCTCCTTAAATCAAGGCAATGACCTGCATCACACAATATTCAGAGCAGCACTGAATTTGGATTCTGAGTGGCCCCATCATCTACTTCAATCAGAAAACAGGAATTCCATCCAAGAAACATCTGATGTCCTTTCTACCCCTAACTTCTCTGATGCTAGCAATTTGATCAGTGCTATCCCATCCATGCACCTGTTATCTTGCCTCTAACTCTCCAGAAGCCAAATTCAATGAAATTTTCTTAAAATGAGCTTATGAAGACTAGTTCTCAATCAGTGAAAATGTTTCTAGGAGCCACATAGATTCATCAGAAGTTTGATGTACAATAAAAAATCTTCATTATTTTCATGATTTCCTGCATTGACTGATAACTGATGCCTATTAAATAACTGATGCCTATTAAACCCACTTCAGTCTCTGCTTCCAGAGCCCAGCGGCTAGTCTGATAAGTTGGAGAGGGAAAGGGGTAGTGTCTGAGCTAGCATAGCTGGTATTTATTGAGTATTTATACCTGACACCGTGTTCTTTGCTCTGTCTGCATCATCATATATAATCATCAGAACAGGGTGGACATTATCATCCCCATTCTAAAAATGATTAAAACCAAGGCTCAAGAAAGTTGACTACCATGTACTGTGAGTGACAGGCTAAGATTGGCACCCAATTCTCCCTTTATCTGAGCCATCACTCTTAGCCACACCATCGTAATACCCCACTTCAGTTTCTCTTTTTTTTTTCTGTCTATAGAGCCATTCAAACTCCAAATACAAGTGTTGTTTTAAAATAGCCACTGCTTTAGAACTCCCTTGAGGAATCATCCTATTTATTGGGGATGACAATCATTCAGTCAGCATCTTCAGTCTTTGAAAATGTTTCATTCCAAATCTAACAAACAAACAAACAAAAAAATAGGTCATCAAGGAGACTTGGGCACTCCTGTGTTGAGCACTTATTTAATTTTTTCTAAGAGAATCAGTGGAAAACATGCTAGTAAAATCACCTAAGTATATAGATTGACTAATCTATTCAGCAAATAGATATTGAGAGTCTATTAAACACCAGGCGAGGGACGCCTGGGCGGCTCAGTGGTTGGGCATCTGCCTTCAGCTCATGGCATGATCCAGGTCCAGGAATGAAGTCCTGCATCAGGCTCCCTATGGGGAGCCCGCTTCTCCCTCTATCTCTCTGCCTCCCTCTGTATGTCTCTCATGAATAAGCAAAAAAATAAAAATCTTAAAAAAAAAAAAAACACCAGACAATATTCTATATATTAAGGAGAACAAGCAGTGATCAAGCAGTGATTCTGCTTGCATGGACTTCCTTTCGGATGGGGAACAAAGAATCTTTGCTCCATGAGGATAGGATAAACTACTTTAGCTAACCAGGCTCTAGAGCAGACATGACCATCCAAACAAAAAATAGCTCCCAGCTATGCTTTTAAGTTAGTGGAAACCATGCTATTACTAATAAATCACAAAAGTTATTTAGAAATGAGCTTGTTCTATTCCCTAAAAACTCTTATTCTTACATGCTACTCTGGCCCTTTGAATTTTTTTTCCAAAAATGTTGAGTGTTATTGAGTAGGCTGTTGAAAACCAAATTGGGAGCATCATCTTAAAAGTTTTCAGAACTGCAGTTGACCAACTCCAGGAAATACATAAAGTTTTTAAAAGTCCCAAGAAGATTCTTTAAAAAGTTGCTCAAGAGAATAGAGGAACCTCCATCTGAGGCTAGATAACTGTCCAAAATAGACTTTATCAGTGTTAAAAGGCAATGACTGAAATAAAACATAATAATGGTCCCCCTTTGCTTTTCAGTAACCTTGTACTATTTGCAAAGGGCTTTTCCACAAATGTTCTTTTTTACTCCTCCCAATCACTTGTAAGATAGGTATTATCATTCCCCCTTTAAGGATAAGAAAGCAAGGATCAAAGACATTACATAACTGGCTAACTTAACAATAGGTCAAATTCTTTTTTTTTTTTTTAAGATTTTATGTATTTATTCATGAGAGAGAGAGAGAGAGGCAGAGACACAGGCAGAGAGAGAGGCAGGCTCCATGCAGGGAGCCTGATGTGGGACTTGATCCTGGGATTCCAGTATCATGCCCTAGGCCAAAGGCAGGCACTCAACCACTGAGCCACCCAGGCAAACAATAGGTCAAATTCTTAACAAATGCCAGAGCCAGCCTTGGACTTGTGATTTCCTAACTGATGGTTTCTCCGTAACTGCCTTGCTGATTTACAGTCATATATTACCAAACCCCAAAACAACCCAAATCAAGTTTCTTATGGAATGGTAGTCTAGAAGTGTTTAAGTGGGCTACAGACACTAGGAGATGTCTGAGAAAAAATGGGAACACTGGGTGTTAGTCCTTAACCTTCAGTTGTTAATCCAAAGGCAAATGTGCTACAGGATTTAGTACCATTGCCAGGCACTGGCCTCTGGAGCCAATGGCCAGTTGACTTTTAGAACTCCCTTCTGCCTCCTGTCTCAGTCTTACCAGACATCATATAGAGACTGCATTCAAGCCCTCTATAGCTCTTTCCTGAGATTATCTGTTTAATTCTCATGTGAACAGTCCTGATCTTTTGGGTCTGAATATGATTAACGTAGGAACTCCTCTATGGCAGTGATTGTGGCTTACTCTTTATCATCTCACCCCTCCACATACTGCAGATAGGAACTCATTAAAAGGGAGTACCAAGTGGTACATGGTACTTTTGGGTGGTACATTTGGTTAAGCATCTGACTCTTGGTTTTGGCTCAGGTCATGGTCTCAGGGCCCTGATCTCAGGGTCATGAGATCAAGCCCCATGTTGGGCCCCATGCTCAGCAGAGAGTCAGCTTGTGAGTCTCTCTCCCACTCCCTGCCCCTTCTGCTTTTGCATGCTCTCTCTCTCAAATAGATAAATAAATATTTTTTTAAAAAAAGGATTTGCATGGTAATGTTTGTAGGTTTGTTGGTTTTGTGACTACAAACACTCATGTGTGTACCTGTTACTACTTTTAGGTTGGAGAAACAATTGGCATTAGTGAAGAGATTATGGGTCTGACCATCTTGGCTGCTGGGACCTCCATCCCTGATCTTATTACCAGTGTCATAGTGGCCCGGAAGGGACTTGGGGACATGGCTGTGTCCAGCTCTGTTGGAAGCAACATCTTTGACATCACTGTAGGGTGAGTAGAAACAGTCTTGTGAAGGTGCACACACCAGCTCTAATACTGTCTTTGTCTTCTGAGAAGCTGTGAAGACATGACCAGGATCTCTGAGCTCAAAATTAACCAATACCAATAGAAAGTAAACACAGGAAGTACTATTCAATTTCATGAACTCCATTTTTCATTTTCAGAGGACTTAATGAAGAATAAGTTATTCCCAGTTAGGCAGAAACAACATGCCTGCATATGGAGTGGATATTGTAGGAAATACTTTAAGAATTTTGCTTATATAATGGCATTGGCTAGAAGTTAAGAATATTTAGTATTCAGGTATGATGGAGATGCTGTAGACTTTTACTGTATTTTTTCCATATTCTTATTCTAATTAAAGTCCCTACCAGCCTCGGGTGAGATTTTGGATCATAAAACAGATTGGAACAAACATAGGCCCAGCAAAAATATCCCATCTCCTTCCTTGGAAATTGCTGGCAGGTTTGGCATTATCATGTATGTATGCTGGTAAAGATATTCTAGGTTTTTTGAAAGCCAGAAGATAAGATCTATTCTTACAATTGAGCAAACTGGAGTTCTCAATATGAATAATCTCTAAAGTGGATCAGACTGGGGTGGGATGCTATTACTTCTTTCATTTCATTTAACGTGTCAGAAGTAAAAGTAGTCTGCTAAATAACCCTGAATGAGAACCCCTGAGAAAGTAAGACATGGGATGTTATGCTTGTGTTCCCAGAGCTGAGCTCTTGACACTTAAATTTAGAAACTAAGATGGATCTACTTTCTCATTGAACATCTTGAATATTATTCTCTCTTGTACCTTGGTGTTACCTATGTTTCTTCATTCAGTGTCTCCTTTGTGTATTAGATGTACATTTTTATCCATTTAGGCCATACAGTAATCCTATGGCTTAAGTATTTTTTTTAAGATTTTATTTATTTATTCATGAGAGACACACAGAAAGAGGCAGAGATATAAGCAAAGGGAGAAACAGGCTTCGCACAGGAAGCCTGATGTGGGACTCAATCCCAGAACCCTGGGATCATGACCTGAGCCAAAGGCAGACACTCAACCACTGAGCCACCCAGGTGCCCCATGACTAAGTATTATGATCCCCATTTTTCAGATAAGGAAACTGAAGGGCACAGAGTTCACAAAACTAGTAAGAGATGGCTGGGATTTGGACAGAGTCTGTGCTTTCCACGACAACACCCTCCACACAAACCCTGCCCTGAGCTCCCACCATCTTAACCACCTTTGAATTCTAAAGATTCCCTCTCCAGCCATATTTCCTTCCTTCTCAGGCCCCTCTCACTCAAGATTCCTCCCTGCTTGTCTTTCTGGAAAATTCCCCATTTACCCTCCCAAAGTCAAATCCCAGCTTCCCTGATTCCCTTGGGCCTGACTAGGGGTTCTTGCTCCTGTAGACTCTCTACAGATGGTGTTCTTGTCATGGTCATGCTTATCAGTCTGCCCACTAGACTGTAAACTACTCAAGAGCAACAGCTCCCCAAAGCCTAAAACAATGTCTAATGCATGGTGGCACCTTGACAAATGTTTGTAGACTGAATGAATGAATATATGAATGAATGCCTTAAAAGATGCCTGTTTCAAAGGAAGGGTATCTCTAGTAGAAACTGTTTTCTCAGTTGCACTGCTTACACATTTAGAGTAGTTTTCTTGGTCAGTCTCTTGTAAAAAAAGGAAAACAAAATGTGCTATGGTATAAAGAGAGAAAATCCTACAAGTTAGGAAGAATTATAAGACCTCTTTGTCAAAAAAAGACCTCTTTGTCCTGTTTTTTAAAAATAAATATCCTAGGGAATTACAAGATGCTTTTTCGTTCACTGTTCTTAAATTGCATATATAGGAACAGGTTAAATGAAAGTTTAAAGAAAAATAACCCCTAACCCTACCACTCAAAAACAACATTTAATTTTTGTATGTTGTCTTCCAAATACCTTTCGGAGGTCTTTTGTTTTTCCACTTTAAAGCCATTTATGTGTGGCTCAAAATAGGCATCTATTAGTAAAGTAGTAAATCAACTATTTTTCTAAGTTCCTTTATAACTCTCATAATTAACATTTTATCACTTCAAAATATTTCATCCCATTGCTTTTCAGTTTAGCCATTATTTTTTATATTTTTCCAATTTTCTGCTATTATGGGGGTTTTGATGAAGACCTTTTTTTTTTTTAATTTTTATTTATTTATGATAGTCACAGAGAGAAAGAGAGAGGCAGAGACATAGGCAGAGGGAGAAGCAGGCTCCATGCACCAGGAGCCCGATGTGGGATTCGATCCCGGGTCTCCAGGATCGCACCCTGGGCCAAAGGCAGGCGCCAAACCGCAGCGCCACCCAGGGATCTCCCGATGAAGACCTTAATGCAGAAAACCTCCACTTTTAATTATTTTTTTAGGGTAAATTCCTTCAAGAAATGTTAATGAATTAGAAGCTATAAGCATTTTAATGGCTACTGATGTATATTTTTCAAAAAGGTCTTTCTCAAGAGTTTATGCCAATTGACGAACTTGTTAGAAATATATTGAGTATAAAAGATATTTCATTGTCTCGTTGGCATTCTCTTTTTGTTGATAATATTAATACATACTCAGGTAAAAGATTTTAGACATATAAAGCATAAATAAAAATGAATGATAATCCACCGTCCTGTTTTAGTTCATATATAGTTTACATTATTGAAATTACATTGCTATTTTTACATGTATCCTTCATTTTAACTGTAGAATTATATCATGAGTATTTGCCTATATTATTATAAGCTTATGATTTTTAATGGCTACATAACATTACCTCAACTTCAAAGTTTGCTACTTAACTAGATTTTTATTATTAGAGATTAAGGTATACCCAATTTTTCACTACTCAAAGTAACACTGAAATGATCATTTTTCTGAATAAAGTTACATTTGCAAGTATTATATGTATATATAAATATATATTTTATATATATATATAATATATATATCAATTATTTATTTATTTTAGAGAGAGAGCAAGTAAGTATGAGCAGGGAAGGGGCGGGGTGGGGGGAATTCCCAGCAGACTCCACACACACAGCAGAGCCCAACCTGAGGATCGATCTCATGATCCCGAGATCATAACCCCAGTTGAAATCAAGAGCTGGATGCTTATTCAGCTATGCCACCCAGACACCCCAACATTTCAAATACTTCTTATGCTTGATCCCTGAAAAATAGAATTGATAAATCAAAAGGCACCAAAAAAAAAGTAATTTTTCCTACAAAGAGTTTTTCCTTATTTGTAGTGCCATCCAGCACAACTTCATATAGCAAACTTCATATAGCACAACCTCATACCTGTATTGGTTACCAAGCAGTTGCATCAATCACTTCAGTTTGGCACAGGTCAAATACGTAACCAGATGGGGCCTGCATGTGCCAGGTCCTGGATATTCAAAGATGTAGAACTCAGGAGCTCTTCCTTCACATGCTCCCTCTGGCAGAGGAGACCAGCTATGTAAACTCACTACCCCTTTCACCTCATTATTTCTCTCAAGCTATTTGCTTTTCTTTGGAGAGCTTTGTGCTTCAAAAGAGCACCTCTTCTTCCCCACCCCTGAGGTCAGGCCAAAACTGAATCTCCCCTAGCCAAAGGCTAAGACTCTGCAGAAGCCGCATCCAGCTGGGTGGCTGGATCTATGTTTCCCCAGCCAATGTTCCATCATTAGGCTCGATGGGTAGGACTGCATCTCACCCAGCCCCTTGGAGGTGCATGGGCCATGTGAGTCATGTGTTTCCAGCTGCTCAGAGTCCTAACTCACCCCCAGGATGCAGCTAACAGTTAGCTTTTCTGATATCTTCCATTGTTGCCACTCTGGATAGAAAAAAAAAGATGTTACCAGATTTTTAAAAAGTCAAATGCAAAGGGAAGGGACAGGTATAAAAATACATAGTAAAGTTTTTTAAATCACATTACAAATGTAAGACCCTGTCTTCCTCAAATTTTTCAGGAAGCCCAATTGTTAGTCAAAAGATTATCCCATCTTTTCCAAAATAAATCTCAAACAGCTATATGGTACCAGGTATCATTTATCATCTCTGGCCAGTAGATTGTGCATTAAATTATGGCTATTCTCCATCTCCATTCCTAAAAATAATGTTGCCATTTTCACCACTGATTTCTATGCCTTTTCTCCATTTGTCTGCTCCTTCTCCTGCCCTGAACAAATTGTCCAGTTCACCTTTTTAGGGCTGGGTGCCACATTTGAATTCAACTTGGAAAGCACACAATAATTTCAAATCACAATCAGAAATCACCCCACAATGATCATATCAGTCTTTTCAGGAACCAGGGTGGCTCAGTTGGATAAGCGTCTGACTCTTGGTTTCGGCTCAGGTCACGATCTCAGGGTCATTGGATCAAGCCCAGCAGTGGGCTCCATGCTCACTGCGTAGTCTACTTAAGACTCTCTCTCCCTCTCTTTCTCTCTCTCTCAAATAAATAAATGAATGAACTCAAATCACCTGCAGTGGTCCCAGCTTTGATCTTACTCAACCATAGAACAAATTCTCTCTTTTCCCTAATTGAGTCAGGAAATAGATAAAAGTTTTTGAAGTTCACCTGACTTCCTTTTGTGATTTCCTGAGCCAACCACGCATGAGTCATAACAAACTTAACCAGACACCCTCCTCAGATTATAGATTCCAAGAAGCTGATGCTATGCCATATGCCTCCTCCAACATGTCTGACTGCTCCCCCATCTATCCTTCACAGGCTCCCACTGCCCTGGCTCCTATACACCATCATTCACAGATTCCAACCAGTGGCTGTCAGCAGCAATGGCCTCTTCTGTGCCATCGTCCTCCTCTTCATCATGCTGCTCTTCGTCATCCTCTCCATTGCCCTCTGCAAATGGCGGATGAACAAAGTGCTGGGCTTCATCATGTTCGGCCTCTACTTTGTGTTCCTGGTGGTCAGTGTCCTCCTAGAAGACAGAATTCTTGTGTGCCCTGTCTCCATCTAATAGGAAAAGCCATATCTTGAACTAACAGCATGGATGGTCCCTCCCCGCCCTGGGTTCTAGGCTCCTTGGCCTCTCCAAAAGAGGCTGCTGACACACAGCCATGGACATTTCAAAGTGTCCCTCCTTGGCGGATTTGAGGATGGATGGATTTGCACTGGGCCCACTCATTTCACAAGCTGCTGCCAACCTTGCCTACTGAAACAGCTTCATGCAAGAGACCATGCAAGAGCCGTTCATTTGGGGCTTCTCTCCATTCACCACTGACAGGTACTCCTCGCTGGTCGGAGGTACATTCATTGTAATGATGCAAACAATGACAAAGGCTCTCTCTATATATACATACAAAATATACAAATTATAAATAGATGCACATGAACACACCCCTGCCTGTTCCTGTATTATACCTCTCCTTTCATATCTATAGAGTAATACATACCTGTATACAAAAACAAAGAAAAATTTTATATATATATATAAAATCAACACACACACATATATATAAATACAAATGCATCTTTTCAGGGATAGCTCTAGTATATTTATAGCACCTATTTGAAGAGGGGCATCACCTCCAGTCTGAGCTTTAACTCTTAAGTGCAAGAGGTAAACTAATAGAATCATTGCAGTGACCTTCAGCCTACTTTGGACTTATCAGGATCCTGCCTGGTAAGGTGGTTATCTTAGAGAGATATGTTGCAGGAGGGAGGGCTTGGTGGAGAGGGTCTGTAGGGACTCTGAGCTGAGACCTCCAAAACATTCCCACCAGCCAAACAGTGAAGACTATCTGCCCATCCTCACCAGGGCACACTGGCCAAAACCCATGCAGTTACTTGGAACAGACAGAGGTAAAACCCAGACTGTGTGGATATTGCTTTGAGGGCAGGAGAGAGGTGACCAGGGTTTGGGTTTTTTGAAGTTTTTTTTATATATTGCCCCAGCATGCAAGTAGAAAAATATAACTGCACACCAGATTAGTGCTCTTCTAGGACAATGAGACTATATAAACTGAACCTATATTGTCCTAATGCATGTCCCATTATCATCCAAAAAGGTGGGGGGCAAGTCTAACTGTGATTGTCTTTTAGGCATGTTTTGATGCTAAGGGCTGACATATAATCAAAATGCCTGCCAAGGGAGCCTGTGGTATGTAACAAGAAATATCATCCAGTAGAGGGGCTCAGTGGAACTTGCCACCTAATGAGAACATAAGGGCATAGTTCTTTAAAGCACCTTCCAATGTGGTTCATAAAGGGCTTCAGTGTCTAAAGAAATCATTATTCCTCCAATAGAACTAAACTGATTCTGATCAATACTGCTTGGGTTGAGGCAGCTTAGAGATGTTTGGAAAGGCATCTATATACTCAGCGCACCCGGGAAGGCTTCTGATTCCAATGTCTAGTGGTGCCAGGACCAGGATTTGGCTAAAGCCCATGCAAAATCTGTGTCTCTCCTTCCATCGGGACCCCAAAGAGGACTCTTCTGAGTCTACTGAAAAACCTCTTCACACCTGGCCTCCAGCCAGTCTTTCCAAGGTTTTGATCTCCTGATTTTGCTCAGCATTCTTGTGACATTTTCATTTCATTCCTTCTCCCAAATTCTGTTTGACGTCTTGTAGGACTTCCCAGATCTATGTCAATAGAAATTAAAACCATCAGGGGGGACAAAAGGCGAACTAAATTGATGAAAAAATAGTTTCTCCTCTCCCCAAGTCATGCTTTCCTTACAGTCAGTTGAAAAAGTAAATAGAGGATGGCCCACGATCCTGTATCCATCTTCCATCTAAGTCAGCACACACCACATATGGGGGACAATACGGTGTGTGTTCTCATATCCAGTCTATCATGTCCCTAACGCCTGCTGTGATTCTGTTGTGGGCACATACCTCCTAACATAGGGAGACAGGGTGCACAAGTGACAATTAAATAGAGGGGAAGGGAGACCTGACAGCCCCAGCTCGAGCTCAATGGTCCTTCCACATAACCTCAGCTCACTCCACAAAGCATGGCAGTAGCAGGCAGTGCCCATCACAGCTCTTCACCCACAAGCAGAAGGCACAGGAAATCAAGATGCGGCCACACAGGAGGCGAGCCCTCCAGTCTCTCCAACTCGGCCAAGTCGGGTTTTCAGTTGTGTGAGAAAAGCCCACGTCAAGGGCAGGATGTGTTGAGGCAAGAACACACATCTGTGCTACTTCTTTAGAGCCAAAGAGAATGCAAGTGAATTTCTTGCTGAAACCTCTGGCTGTTTTCCCTGCGCATTACTTAAAGGGGAGCAAACTGGGTTATTGCGTGAATATTATTGGTGGGTCTGCTGTTTGAATAGGTGACTGTCACCCCACTATAGATATATGAAACCAGAAAGGATGAGGGAGGCCCACTGCACCTCTGTTCTTGTTGCAGCACTTGCTTATGCTCCCCTGTCTCATTCTTTCCCCATCACTCCCAGCTCACAGTGAAGACCCATCCAAGCAGCCACAGAGCATTTTACTTGCCTTGGGAGCTCCACTCCATAGGAAGTATTGTGGTTATTAATGAGAAGCTGTACTTGAGGAGACAGGCCGTCAGAGTCCATCCCCACCCCGGGGTGTGCTCCGAGCACGAGGTACAGAGCAGTATTCCCCGGCTGCCTGTTATGCAGTTGCCTTCCCCTGCCACGGCTTGCCCAGTATGTGTCTGGGAGGGGATGTGTTGGGCTAGGGGGAGTCCAGAGAGCAGTGTGTGGAATGCAACAGTGGACCTTGAAAAGCATTCAAATCACTAACATAATTTATAAGAAAGAACTTTCCTGAGCAGCATCATCTCTAACACTTCCCCTGCATGCCCGTGTACATGCATAGATACCTGTAGATCTTTATACCAGATTTCTAGGTACACACACACTTACAGCATCACCCTTGACCCAGTCACCTTCAGGATTCAAAAGCAGGGCACATCAAATTTGTCATAATGAAGGAAAAGAAAAGTCACCCACACTGACAACTGAAGGGACCTCGTAGGTTTTTTTCTGTACATGTGTACATACAGGCCTACACATACGCCCCCACGCCATATACCTTCCCACTCCAAGAGTCGAGCTACAGCCTATGGAAATGGCCAGCCATAGCCCTAATGCTGACATACAAGCAAAGAATACACAGCAGAAAAACTTAGACTGTAGATATTCTCTGCTTTCTTGTAGCAGGGCATATAAAGGAATATCAAAAATTCTAGAACCACCTTCTTATTTCTCAATCTAAAATAAACAAGCCGTGCCCAAGTGGTTCCATGCAGTCACAGCAAACCAAGCAGGTCTTGCTTGCTGTCACCTTGCCTGCTGTCGCTCAAGGCAGCCTCCGCACAAGAGAGCGACCTGGCCCAAACCAAGAATGCCTAAATAGAACCTTCTAAGCTGCATCTGGAAATGCCCGTGCTGGGTCCAGCCACCTTCTGAACCTGACTAGTTCCTGCAGAATTGAAGTTGGAGCTGAGATGCGTCTATGCAGTCCTCCAGGACCTAAGCCGAGCCCAACAGGGGCAGAGCAGGAAGATGCTGTATATGTGCACAGACTAGAGGGCAGGCCTATTCATCAGTTCAGCAGATGTAACCGAATATCCTAGAGACTTGCCCAGAAGATTATCAAAAGAGGCAGGCACGGATTCATATTCAGGGAAAAATGCTTTGTCAGGCTTCTAACAGGTGCCACCTGACAGGGGCCAGTATAATTTATTTTCTAGGAAAGACATGAATCAGGTGGTTTGGAGGCCTTTCAGCAAAACACAGCTGCCTTGCTGATGAGACATTTGATAATATTAATGTACATCCCTTCCTGGGCAAGGAGAAAGTTGGCAAACTCCCCACCAATGCTCACAGCTTTTAAACTCCTCCATAACAGGAAGATGGGAGATGAGCCATAAAGGGAGCCCCCTCCTTTCCTGGCCACCTTAGCAGAAAACTGACCAAGCAAATGGCAAAAGTTAGAGCTGCTGGCCAGAGACAAGGTTGGAGAAGAAGCGACGTCTGTTCGATGCTCTGCTGAGATCGCCGGGTCGGAATAAGGGACAGGAGTCTGATGACCTATCTGAATACAAGCATTTTGCAAAACTTCAATATGCCTTCTTCCCTGCCCCTGCCAACACACACACACACCAGATGATGAGGATGCCATGCTTCCTCGCACAGGACAGATTGGTACTACAGTAATTAAGTGGCCATATTAGAAGTGGCAGCTCAATTCCAGAAGAAATAAAGGGAAACCGTCCTCAGGGTGATTTCTGGGGAGATCATCTAACTCCTGAAGGCTTGACATAGAAGCTTAATGCTCATTCTTGCTAAGCCAGATCTCACATAACCACGTGGCTTAATATTTTTAAAAGCCACATCCTCCGCAATATTGTCTTTAAGTAGTAAGGGCTTGGCCATTAAAAGAGAATTAGTGGGGGGGGAAAATGAAGCATAAGGAAAAGGAAGAAAAAAAATTTATTCACTTTGAGTCCCAAGAAACCAAGTGTCACATTGATATATATCCCCATGTAGTTTAAAACAATGACAAATTTCAGGCTTTTCCAACCAATTATAAGAACCTGCATAGGGTCCCAGATGAAAATATCTTCCCCTCTCTAGAAGGCTTTGGGAAGGAAAGGTAATGTGCCCCCAGCCCACTACTTCAGCTTAGCTCCTCCCTGTCTCTTGGCGTATCTTTGTTCTTCTCACAGCTTCATATTCTTTGAACTATGTAGCAAACGAGAAAAGCAATAAAGGACACGCGCACCACTCCATTTCTTATGGTTACAACATCACAACGTTGTTGTTGTTGTTGTTGTTGTTGTTGTTGTTGTTGTTGTTGTTGTTTCACTTCACTGGGAGCTTTGAAACTGCTCAGGTTACGGCCTATGACCGGCCTCTGACCGCCAGGAGAACGTAGGCATCTGTAGAAAGCAGAGGAGCGCTCATGTTCAGGATGGAAAGTAGCACATCTTTCCACCCAGACACCTGCCTCCAAACACTGTCTGCGCTGCCACTTTCCAGGCTTTCCGCACCCCTGGGGGACCAGCCTTGCTCAGAACCACTTGCATTCCACAGTGGTCTTTCATCTGTCTGGCGAAAGTTCCTTTAAAAACAGCAAGAGAGAGCTAAAAATGATAAGTGGATCCACAAGTCGGCCAGTTCTTTTAGAGACAAAAATGACCTTGTAATTACTGCTGGAGAGAAAACTCTGTTCAAATTAGTTGTAGAAGGGGCACTGCATGGATCCCCAAATTATGCCAGAGCACTTTCACTAGATGATTGATTGCTAGACTGGAAAACCTGAAAGAATTAAAAACAAAAAAAACAAAAAAACAAAAACAGATGAATACCCAAGTCTGAAAGGGTGCCATAGAATTTGTGTTGAGTTTGCCAAAGGTTTAATTCTGTTGAGACAGGTCGTCCAACCTATCACCCTAATCAAAAGGACAGTTCTTTTGTAGGTGAGGGGTCCTGGCATAGGGGTTCCTGATGGAACCAGGTTTCATCAAGTATTAACAACCAGCAGGTTTACCCTAGCCCAACAAGTTGGTGACTTCACCTGTGTCTTTTGGGGGGATGGAAAAGAACTGGGTCTGGGCACTCTTCACTATGTGCCTCTCACATCATTGGGAGTCCCCACTATGTGACCCTTAATCTGTTTTCATCAAAAGTATCTTTAGAGCTTTATTTCAGAGTCCTTTTTTCCTAACCCTCTTAATTCTTCCAGTTCTTCTCTACTCAGCGTTTTTACCTGCTTTATGTTACTCCTAAATTATAGAACCCTATGACTCATCATGACACAGGTCAGTCTGAACAGGGCTGAATTACAGTCTCAAACCTATTGCTTTGCTCCCTTTTGCTGAACTTCTCTGTTGCTCTTACTTTTACAAAGTCACACTACATTGCTAATTCACATTCATCTTCTGTACCCTATCACTTCTGATCTCTTCTCCGAGACATTTAGCTAAAGCGGGTGCACCTCTCGGCCTGCCCCAGTGCATTTGATTCACCATTTTGCCTACTATGAGCCACTCTCCACTTGGCCTCTTTGAGTCTCCATCTGTTTATTTCTAGGGCCGCTTCCAGTTTTCAAGTCCAGGTTGGACTCAGCGCTTTCTCCCTTTCCAGATTCTGCTTGCTCTTGGCCAGTCTACTGAGCATTTGTCCACCACTTCATTAATGTGAATATTCAAAAACACTGGGCCCCTGCTCCCAAAAATTTCTGTTTCATGTCTTTGGCAGTTTCTCAGGGGGAAAAAATCCCTCCTGATTGCTACTGCAATGTGAACAGAGTTCACATTCATAAAAGAGTAGAGTCACAGAAATACCTTTAGAGTTTAGAGCACCAGTAGGCCTTGGTGCAACAGCACTAACAGGCGTTTATCCAGGGGTGAAAAGTTTGAACACAGGGTGTGGCATAATCATGAGGCCTGGTGAAGTCAAGTTCATGGGCTTCATTTTTACTGTCATAATTCCATGCTCACAAAGAACTCAGAGTGGGGGAGACACCACTGGAGATCATTCAGAAACTCTACTTGCTTTGATATACCAAAAGGAATTCATGCTTTCACTTACATAGGAAATAGGGGAAATGTTGGTCCTCCTCTTATCACCCAGTATTGTAGTGTATTTCCTTCCTTGGGTACTAGGTTGGATAGGAATTGTGTGGCTGTAGATTGGGTCCTGGCCCAGGAAAGTGGGCTACAGTTCAGCAAAAGCACAGGAATTTGGTTCTGCATTCTCACGTATTGGGCTGCATGTTCCTTTATAATGGATCCGTAAGTAACAAAGGCCTTGGGACTGACAGTTCTCTTAAACAGTGAATTACCTGAAAGAGAATGCTAATTTTTAAAATCATGTCACACACACACACACACACACAAAGGAATGAGTTAAGTCTGAATCCCTGAATTAAATAATTTTAAGGATCAAATTACATGCATGCAGTATGGATAGATAATTCCTTGCCATTTAATTAAATGATTCTCCAATTCTTCTCATCAGGATAAAACTGAAGGACAATGGATGCCTTTTGGGTTTTTAATTTTTTAATATTGCACTTTATAGTACTTCATAAGAGACAATTGTCTTAATTAAAGCCATAAAATACCAATAATACATATATTCAGGGCTTCTGAATATAGTCAATCAATAAGCAGTCATGAGTCATTCCTGTTTTGTATTGTTTATTGTAAATTGGAGTTTATCTGTTCTGTTTTTTATTGCATACAATTATTGTTCTAGACAATCCTAACCTGATAAACTTTAAATGTGTACTTTAATAAAACTCTGCAAATGAAAGAAATGATTCATTTCACAAAAGCATTCTTCATCTTCAAAGTAGCTTGTGACATAGTTTCTTGAAACAGCAAGTTCTGATACTATATTGAAAGTCTAAATTATAGATCTACTGTTTTTCAGGAATCCATTTGTTATGTAAAGCAAGGTTCACCTATACAGAGAGTGAAATGGATAATTAGGTAAATACATACCTGGGAAACATAAGGTTTGTTTGAGTTTTTATATATATAAATGTGGGATGGGCCTAAGAAGTTCCCTTATAAAAATGGCAAACATAGATATACAATTTGTCAATAATTTCCTGTGCTGAAATATAAACCTTCCTTGGGAGGACACGGCAAATAACAGACATCATAACGCATTTCCTTTCTGCTAAAATACACATGTTCTGACCAGTGTGGTAGAATACTTACCTATACACAGACGTCCCCACAACTAGAAACTTTAATATTTCCATTTATCATAATTTTCTATGTAATTTGAGGGAAAGCTAAAAGAATAACCAAAAAGCACTTAAGAGCCTAGAAATATTCACCACAACTGGACCCCTAAATTCTCAACATGGAGTAAACGTGGTTATTAAATTGAACGACCCCACCAATTTGATGCTTAAATGGCCATTTACCCTAAGTCAGAGTGTCTAGGCCCAGAGCCAGTGACGTTCTTGTTGGGGACTGTTTTGTGGTCCGAAGAGTTTCTCCAAAGGGCAGAGACTCTATCCAGAAGAGGGAGCCTCTGTTGACATACAGCCCTGCTGAACTCTGCACATAAAGTCCGTATTTGTGCCCTGCACCTATCTCAAGTGTGTCTTCTGCTCGAGTCTGAGAAAGTTCGAGAAGCAAGAGCTTTTATCTCCAAACAATCTGCAGTCTCATGGAGCCATCAAAAATTGGAGTAGCAAAGCTACCTTCCTGGATTAATTAAGTTGCCACTAGCACTAGAGGAAAGATAAATTATACTTTCGTTCTTTGCATATTGGTAAAACAGAGAAAATGTGGTCACCACTGACCCCAACATAGACTTTTGCCCTAGAACACATAAACTCTTTTTTGGAGAGATTATATTAACAATATCAGAATGCCATTTTTGTAAAGGATCTTTTTAGGGATAGATGTCATCTCGCTCTTCCTTTGTTTGCCTCCATTTTAAAGAAGCATTTTAACCCTTCTCTTTACCCCCAGCAAGACTCCAGCTGATGCACTTCTGAATTATTTTTGTCATTTTCTGTGTGTTTTGTTTATTACGTGCAATTTTCACTGGATGACAGATGTATGGAGATTTCGCGTCAGTTTATTCTCTGTGAATATGTCTGTACATAGACGGAAAGCTATATTTATTTGTACATAGGCTGTTTGCAGTAATGTGTTCTGTCACATGGACTCCACTTGACAAAGGGCGTTTCCTCACTGTGTTCCTGTTATGCTTTCCACACCTTTGTGCTTCTCCTGCTGGTAATCAACTCATAGAATATCACTTTATGTAACTAAGTCTCCTCGGTGTGAAAAATAATAGTAATAAAATTATTGACTCAAAAAACCCCACATTGTTTTGTTTTTTGGAATAATCCTTACCTTCAGCTAATCAGGACCCTCAGGATATCAAGCAATAGATACACAGTCACAGAAGTTTCCTTGCACAGATTCAAAGAGACAAAAAGACAAGCAATACTTACTGTTCATTGTAACTACCACTTACTGAATGCTTCCTAATGTCATTTGAGCTTTTATTTTTGTTTAAGATTTTATGTATTTATTTGACAGAGAGAGCACACATGCGCAAGAGCAGAGGGTGGGGGGTGCAGAGGCAGAGGTAGAAGTAGGACTCCCCCGCAACAGGGAGCCAGAAGCAGGGCTCAATTCCAGGACCCTGGGATCAGGACCTGAGTCCCTCGTGTGAGCTTTTAAATGTCTGACAGAAGGGACACCTGGGTGGCTCAGCAGTTGAGCGTCTACCTTTGACCCAGGGAGTGATCCTGGGGTCCTGGGATCAAGTCCCGAATCAAGCTCCCTGCATGGAACCCTCTTCTCCCTCTGCCTGTGTCTCTGCCTCTCTCTCTCTCTGTGTCTCTCATGAATAAATTAAAAAAAAAAAAAGTCTGACAGAACCTCATACATTGAAAGAACTATACTAATAATAGTATTTCATTAATTAAATACATGGAAATTGTACATTTAAAGGCCTAATGTTCCCTGAGCCTTTAAGTTCAATTGAGAAGTCTTGTTATGAATATTTTATGTAAAAATAAGAATTCATAGTCACTTTTTATTACATTCAATTAACTCATAAGTTTAAAAGATTAAATTCTAAAAAGTTAACCTCACTCATGAATTAAATTCCCTCGGGCACTTTTAAAATTTTACACAGTTAACATATCCAATACCCTAAAGTAACTCCAAAAGACTGATGGAATTACAAACCTAAAAACCAAAATCTTCCTATGCACTTCGGTGATTCTTATTAATCTGTCAAACAAATAAAATATTGTAAACCATTTAATATTTAAATTTTTATACTAAAAAATTAAAATTTTATACCATTTACATTTAAGTACTATTTGCAAACAATAAAAGTCCACAGTACCTTTAAAATTAACGTCACGAGTCTAATATAAATTATACATTTCAAATCTTAATCCGATTATCTGATATGCCAGATATATTTGAAATATCTTAACACAAACGCACGCAAAATATCCCAATGATTATAAAACTTATTCCTAAACCACACCAAAATATGAATGCTATCAATTCTATTTACTTTATGATCGCTGTATTTCAATATCATCTTGCCTACTAATGAGTGGACCTACCATCTCTGGCAGAATGAGATGACAGCCGGAGTCACAATAGCATTATTTATCATTTAGAGAGTGGAGCCCAGAACATGACCTGTGATCCCCACATACAAGATGACTCTACTGGAGCCAAGAGAAATCATGTAGCTCTCAGACTGTGAGTCAAATTCTGTTTCATGTCTGTCCGTAGAGAGCCTCTTTCCTTCTTCACCAAGCCCAAGCCTCTGGGCTGGGGTTTAATTTTGCAATCCAATGAGCCTCGTTAACATTACTTTTTTTGGGGGGAGGGGGGGACAAAAAAAAAAATTACTTTTTTTAACTTGAAATCTTCAAAGTTGTATATCCGCATTTGAACAGGTGAATTTTGGAGCCCCACCTGGGTTATAGCCAGTTTTTCTATACCTCTGGATTGTATTCAAATAATCTCTTTATTGCTTGGTTGGACTCTTCATTCCATTCATAACTTTCTTGTCTGTTCTGAACACAAATCCAAACATTTTATTAACAACTTTTTTTTTAAGATTTATTTATTTATTTTTATTTATGATAGACATAGAGAGAGAGAGAGGCAGAGACACAGGCAGAGGGAGAAGCAAGCTCCATGCCGGGAGCCCGACGCAGGACTCGATCCCAGGACCCCAGGATCGTGCCCTAGGCCAAAGGCAGGCACCAAACCACTGAGCCACCCAAGGATCCCTTTATTAACAACTCTGCATATGCACTGATACTAAATGCTCTGTATACATTTCATTTAATCCTCGTAACAACTCATTGAGTTGGGTACCATTATTACTCCCATTTTACAAATAGAAATGTGAAGCCCCAAGTTGTTCAGGGACACGCCCAAGGTCACACAGTGTCAGAATATTAAACTAAATCTGAGTCCTTCCACTACCCAAATTTGAGCTCTTGAACATTACTTTTTACCTTCTTCCATGAGCTACATAATTACCCCAAGTCCTAGGACTTAGAATTATGGGCCACACAGGCCACTAGACAGGGTGAAAACACCAAAGTTGATCAAGTATTGGGCCTCCTTTGGCATTCCTAAGTTTACACTTCTCCATAAAAAAGTACCAGCACACCAGCTGCAACTCACTGAGTTTGGTGTCTTCACCACAGGATTTCTCAACCTTGGCACCAGGGACATTTGGGGCTAGAAAATTATTTGTTGGTGGGTGCTGTCCTACGTATTATAGGATGTGTAGCAGTATACCCTGGCTTTTTATACCCATTAGGTACAAGGTTCAACAAGCAGAAAAAAAGTCTCCAGACATTGGCAAATGTACCCTAGGGATAGAGTAGGGGTGGGGCAAAGTCACCCCTTGAGAACCACTATGGTTCTGTCAAGTAGAATGCAGTCTACAGTGTCAAGTAGACTTCAGCCAATGGTCGCCTTTTCAGCTCTCTTGTGTTCTCTGTCTCTTTCTGTCACACACACACACACACACACACACACACACACCTTCTAGCCCCCACCCACAAAAGTGCAGAGGTAAAAATTCAAGCAGGAAAAGTTCATTTGGCCTCAATTTTTAAATGGCCTCCATATGAACAGAAACTACTGAAGCTAAACCTTAGGACTCCTCCTTCAGCCCATTCTACAAGTATCGGCAGTTTACCAAGTATAATCTGTGTCTAAGGGGTCTGCCTCTCTTGAGCGTCTGGGTCTCTCCTTGGGCAAAGCTTGGCCATTCTCTTGAAAGAATTTCTGCAAGCCACAACCATGGAATAGCACATCCCCAAAATCATGCTCTGAGGTGACCTCCATAATGAATATCCATTGGCATTGTCCTGATGACTGGATTTCTCCCCAGAGGGAGATTTCAAGGTCTTTTTTCTCTGTCAGCATAGTGGATGGGCTGCGGGCAAACAATCAACTTTAAGGAAAGCTTAAAATCCATGCTTCCTCTCATCTTCCTTCCTTCCAAAATGAATCCCACTTCTCAGAGACGAGGATTTAGGAACTCTTTATATGCAGTGAAAAGGCCCAAACATTTTAATGCTGCATTCAACACAGTTATGTTTACTGCCCCTGATGGTATTTTTGATCCATGTTTGAGACTGTAAATATTTTCATCACACATTAATGTCAATTTCATCAGTGCTGATTTTAGGCAACTTACATTAGGTTGATTAAAATGTGTGATCAGTTGTCCATGGAGAACAATTTCTAACCATTTTCATTTTATTGAAATTTTCATAGAGACCATGCTTTCTGTATAAATTTTAAAATAGAGGGCAGCAGCTGGGTGGCTCAGTCGGTTAAACACCCAAGTCTTGATTTCAGCTCAGGTCATGCTCTCAGATTCCTGGCATCCACGAGCCCCCGCTCATCGAGGAGTCTGCTTCAGGATTTTCTCTCTCCCTGTGCCCCTCTCCTGGGCTCACTCACTCCTCTTTCTAAAATAAATAAATAAATCTTTAAAAAATATATTAATAAAATAAAACAGGAATTCAACTCATCAACTCTGTTTTGTTTTGTAACCATATCAAAAATTTTACCCACCATAGTTGCTATTGGGAATAGCTATTGGGAATGTAATCTTTAACTAGTCAACATGGAATTTCCTGGCCAATACTAGGAAATTTACTGATAGACCCCTTCCACCACCTTTTAGAGGGCAGCCTATCTAAACAATTCATTCCTTGCTAATCAATTATTTTCTTTTAATGCCCTCTGTCTTTAAAAACCTTTCTCTTGTTTAGCTGAGTTAAGCTCCCCTCTACCCGCTAGATGGGATTGTTGCCTGATCCAGGAGTTGTTCAATAAAGCCAATCTGATCCTTAAAATTACTGGATTAGGGAAGCCTGGGTGGCTTAGCAGTTGAGCATCTGCCTTTCACTCAGGGCGTGATCCCAGGGTCCCGGGATCCAGTCCCACCTCGGGCTCTCTCAGGGAGCCTGCTTCTCCCTCTGCTTGTGTCTCTACCTCTCTCTGTGTGTCTCATGAATAAATAAAACCTTTTTTAAAAATTAAAAGAATAAATAAATAAATAAATAAATAAATAAATAAATAAATAAAAATAAAAATTAGAAGAATAAAAAATAAATGTACTCAACTGAATGTTGTTTTTTAACAATCTTCTCCACTATTTGGACTGAACCCAGTTTTTATTAGTACAGTTTTACAGTTTAAATTTCACCAAGAACATTTAAGTTTGCCACCAATTTTCTTATTTGCAACTCTATAATATATTGTACTCTTTGGAGGTTATATTGCTAAAGAAAAAAACCATAGTAAACCATAGGTTACGTTGCTAAAAAAAAAAAAAAAAAAAAAAAAAAAAAAAAAAAAAACCTCTTTGGAGGTTACATTGCTAAAGAAAGAAACCAAACCACTGCATAGAAAAAAAACCATAGTTGCTAAGGAAAAAAACCTGGAATTGCTATATTTTTTCACCTTTTAGGAGGACTAATTTTTAGGTTTGTCCTCAGTAAAGATTTATAGCAGCAAAAACACATGATTTCCTAATGCACAGCAACTCTGCATGGCTTTTTCTGTTGTTGCTGTTTCTGATTGGTTTTTTCTTTTTTTTTTTTTACTACCCCCATGTGTTTATAATACCATTTTTTAAACTTGTTTCTGAATGAAATGTCAGCATAAAGTTGTGTAAGACTAAAATCATGAGAACTCTCTATTTAAACAACAACAAAACCTACTGTGGTATGAATTTGATTAATCTATAAAGTGTTAAAGGAAAATATTTCACATGAGCAATTTTATTAGGTTTTATCAAATTAGATTTGTAAGAATAAAAATAAGTTACAAAAACAAATTGCCTTTGCAACTATTTATGTTAGCAATTGGCCTACAAAACACCCATATAATTATATAATTAATGTTTGGTTTTTTTCTTTTTTTTTTAAGAATTAAAAAAAAAAAAGGTACTCCCTAGTCACAAATATGGAGATACTGGGGTCCAAATGCATTGACAATTACTTAACATACAGAAGTCTTTTTTTTTTTTTAAGATTTTATTTATTTATTTATTCATGAGAGACACAGAGAGAGGCAGAGACACAGGCAGAGGGAGAAGCAGGCTCCTTGCAGGGAGCCCAATGACTGGATCCCGGGACTCCAGGATCACGCCCTGGGCTGAAGGGAGGCACTCAACCACTGAGCCACCCAGGCATCCCTAAACATACAGAATTCTTGATATAAAGTATGCAGTGATCAGAGTTCAGAACTGTCAAAAAGAGTGACTTTGATCTACCTTTTCCTACCCGTAGGTTACTTAATGACTCTGCATCGGCAGGCAGAGGGAGAGGGAGAAGCAGACTGCCTGTTGAGCAGGGAACCTGATGTGAGGCTCCATACCAAGACCCTGGGATCATGACCTGAGCCAAAGGCAGATGCTTAACGGACTGAACCACCTAGGCACCCCCACTGTAGGCTTCTGGTGTCTTTCAGCTCCGTCCTTCCCATCCCATGTGACTTTGAACAAGTTCTAGAACCTCACTAAGACTGAGAAGACGTCTTCAATGGGTCCTTTATTGGGATATCTGGACACTTTCTAATCTTACAGATTACAAGAATCCTAATTGTTTGTCCAGGACTCTAATACTACACACATAGAAAGCCCATCTCTTACTGGGATGCCACAGAGCCCAGTCCCCCCACTTACCCTCACTCAGCATTGTGCCCAGGACCTGGGGATCTAGAAGCCTAGCTTGATTAGTAACAACGTACGAAGCAGGTGTCAGACTCATCTAGTACATAAGACATTCTGGGATGCACAAACCCCTCAGGGTCTCCACATCTCTTGGAGGCTTTGGGGATCTATACCTACGAGTGACACACTGAAACACTAACCTCCTGCCTGGTGGATCTTGCCTCTAGGGCCAGCTCACACATTAAACACATTCTATGTATCTCTACAGGGACAGACCTTGAATGCTGCAAACCCAGAGTTGACAAACACTTGGTGAATTATGTCACTAATGCTCCCTCACCCTCAGCAGACATCAACAATCCATCATAGCACCATTTCCCGCTACACTTCCCAGCCAGGCATTCAGGCAGCCCCTACCCATCAGATCTGCCGGCAGGCAAGGCAAAACCGAATGGTTACATCCTAGCCCAACTAAGAAATGAGGAAAATGAGAGCTAAACAGGCAGTGCTGCTTTCCTGAGGTCACACTAGAAAGCCTCCGAACTGGATACTAAGGTCTGGTTTTTGTTTTGTGCATCGTCTTTGCTGGAGAACCGTGCTAAGAAACCTCTTGTTTAAAAGGCTTAGGTTAGGTCATTAGTTAGGTTATAGCAAGACAGTGAATGATGGCAGCTTCCAATTAGTGAGAACTGTGGAGAAAGAAAAGAAAGGTTTTGCTGCCAGGATTTGATAATAGAATTTCCAGTAAATAATAACACCACCTCAAGGACCAAAAAAAAAAAACAACAACAACTTATGCCCAAATTTGGTTACAAAACTGTTGGAAGGTATGCATACAGCTCTCCCTGCTGCCAGCCGCTAATGACCCGTGTCCTTGAAATAGAATCAGGTCAGAGAAGGTTGTAAACATTCATGCTTTCCTGTCTGCTCGCAGGAATTTGCTCAAATGTGCAATCAATCCCTGGAATAATTCCATTGGACGTAAGGGAAAAAGAAAAAAATTTTTTCCACATGAAAAGTAACACTAGTCACTCCAGTTGGCCGAGATCAACCATTCCTAGGTCAGGAATGGCCTTTAGGAGAGGCTGGGAGATAGAAGGAGGATGGGAGAGACTCTGTCCCCAGGGTCCTCAAGCTCCCCCTCCAGCCAAGACTGTTGCCTAAATTTTGTCTTAGTAGCTTATCTCTCCAGCTCAGTGATTCTCAACCAAGAGGCTGCGCCCCAAGGGCATATCCAAAACACCTGCAGGCATCTTCAAATTCCTCAGTAAAACCAGCCCCCGGTCCAGTTGCCCCTCCACCGTCCCCAAAGCGTGCTCTTCCGGGTGAGGGCCATAGGGAGCCCTCGCTGAAGGGAGTGCACCCCGTGTTGGGTGGAAAGAAGACTGGGAATCCCGTTAAGCCTAAGCCCTGATCCTACGGAGATGATAACAGCTCTAGGAGGAGTCACGCCTTGGAGTTTCTCCAAACGACCAGGAAGAGTGCCTTATACATTTTCATGCTCAAGCCTAAAAGGCGCCAGATACAGGCATTAGCACTGGGTGCCCCAGGGGAAGCAGCCCCAGCCCTGTTCTCAAAGATTTCATGGCTGGCAGAGAGCGACACATATGTGACAAATACAAGACTGTACTAGAATAAGCAGCCTCAGAGGGTGGGTAAGAAACCAGATGGCCTGAGTTGAAAACCCTAATTCTGCACTTACTATTTGGGTGACCTACACCTCTCTGCGCCCCGCTTTTCCCATCTGTGACTTCATGAGAGTTATTTTCTGTGGGTTAAATCAGGTACCATTTATTTAGAATACCCCCTAGAGCAGGGCCTACCTCACAGTAAGCAGCATCCCTCTGATAAATAAGTGCTGTAAACAGATGTCTGTGTGTGACTGGAGCCCAGTGGAGGGCCCGATCCACCCCTCTAGGAATTCAGGGAAAGCTGCAGAGAAAAGCCAGCCCTGACCGAGGCTTGGGGGATAGAGTGGTAAGTCTCGCAAGAGGAACATGTACCAAGTGACAGATGAGGGGAAAAAAATGCGGCATTTGGGGGAACAATATTTGATGTGGGCTAGAAGGATCGGTAGGGTCTGCTAGGGGATGGAGGGAAGCAAGATGAACAGATGGGTGGCAGCAGATTGCAGAGAGCCCTGTCCAACTCCTCCAAGCCAGCTGGACTGTCCCAGGCCACCGGAGGCCCTTCACCAGCATGTGATGTGGTCAGACCGAGGTTCAAGAAAGTCCTGCACAGGGACGCCTGGGTGGCGTGGGGGTTGAGTGTCTTCCTTCGGCTAAGGGCGAGATCTTGAGGTCCTGGGATCGAGTCCCACATGGAGCTCCCCTCAGGAAGCCTGCTTCTCCCTCTGCCCCACTGTATCAGACTCTGTATCTCTCATGAATAAATACATAAAATCTTTTGAAAGAAAGAATAAGAAAGCCCGTCCTGCACATACTGAAAAGAAATGAAGTCTCGGATTTGCTTCAAAATGCCCCTTTGGGGTGGGCGGTATAGAAGAAACTGCATTGGCTCGGAGTTGATCATTGTTGAGGCTGGGTGATGGAGATGTGGGGGTTTGTTGTATTATTCTGGTTTTATGGGACTGGAATTTTCCATCATAAACAATTATCCGGGGAGGGTGGCTGGGAGAAAGCTCTTAGGCACTCTCCTCTCTGCTGTCACAGGTCATTTGCGCCACAGTGTGAAAGGAGGAAAGTTCTGGTGGGGATGAAGAGGCAGCAGAGGAAGCTGTGGTGGCCCATCCTGAAAATACTGAAAAGAAAAAAAAAAAGTGAAAGTAAAGTGGAGGAGGGAGAAGGCGGTGAGCCAGGAGGTCAGGCTGCCTGAGACCACTAGGCCTCCACCTGCGTAATTGCGCACCTGACGCAGATTTTGGGGATCAGCTCTAGGCACTCTCAAGGCCCGACCGCTTCTGCTGCAACCCCCAGCTTTGGGGGCTATCCTGAGGCCACTGCTTGTAGACTTTTCCCCACCATGGGGGGTCCAGGCGACTCCAGAACTGCCCTGAGCCCATTTTAGCATCCACGATGATGAGTTTTTTCTGAAGGAAGCTGTTCTGAGATCTTGGATCTTAGGTATGTCAGTCACTTCGTGTGTCCTGGCTCACTCCAGGACCTTCATCACGGACGGGAGTTGAGTTACGGTATGAGAGCCCCAAACCCACCTGGACTCCTGGGAGCACCCCAGAGAGCCCTCCAGGTGGTTCCGAGGGAGGTTCAGCCTCTGGGAGCTCCAGGAGGCACTCATGAGACGACAGGTGCTGCCTATTTCACAGCAAGAAGATAAATGGAAGCCAGTGGTGGGAGCCAGAGCAGGAGTAAGCATGCCCAAGGGGAGGAAGTACTAGAGGAAAACCCTCTTAGGAAAATTGGCTTCTAGCAAAGGAGCAGGCTCAAGCTTTAGGATGATTCTTAAAAAAAGGAAAAATGTTCTTATTCTAAGGCAACATTAAATCCAAAGATTCTGAACTATCCTAGTAGGGAGCTAAGGGGACTCCTTCATGTGTCCTCTTCATATTTCTGCAGCGGAATGGTCTTAAGCAGCCGACAGAGCCCCATCTCCGCCCCTCAGATCTTTGCCTGCCTTTCTCTCCTTTTTTCTTCCTATATTTTCCCCCATATCTGTTGGAGTAGGGGGCGAGGGCAGCTACAATCTTCTGCCACTTTGACATCTGCCATAGTGTAGCAGGAACTGCTCTAAGGACAAGAAGCTGACTCAGGTTTGTCCTGAGCAGCAGCACAGGGTGGGGAGGGGGTGCCGGGCAGGAAAGCCAGAGGGAGGATGTGGGATGAAAGCCTGCTAGGAGGGCAGTGGACACAGGCTTCCCAAGCCCCTACGCATTGCCACACCACCCCAAAAGAGCAGCTGGGGCTCCAGCCAACACTGCTGCTGCTCGCCAGACATCCTTCCAGGCTATCCCTGCCAGCAGCAGGGGCACTCTGAAAATACCTCTGGGGTAACTGCCAAAAAAATAGGTAAGGTGGGAAGAAGTGGGGGAGGGAATAGAGAGGTTAGCCTGCCTACCACCTCACACGTTTAGAATGCAGCAGGTGGCTCAGTCCTGGTCCTGGGATCAAGCCCCACATCTGGCTCCCTGCTTAGCAGGGAGTCTGCTTCTCCTTCTGCCCCTCCCCTTGCTTGTGCTTGCTCTCTCTAGCTCTCAAATCTTTAAAATGCAACCAGGAAGCTCATGGTACCACTGCCTTCTACAGGCAAAACGGTCGACTGTGAAGTGGCCCCATTGAGAGCGCCCTGAAGATGGGCTATCTCCATGTCCTACCAGGAGGCCTAGAAGTAACAGGAAAGCCCCCTCCCCAGGAGCTCCGAGGGGCTAGCTGCAGCCAGTAGGGTCCTCCCCCACCCCCACCCCCACCCCCACCCCCACCCAGAAAGGGCAGAGGCTGAGCTGTCTTAAGGCAAACCTGATGGTCTTTGGGATCTCAATGGTTCTCACCTAAAAGCTATCAGGACTGACCACCTCCCAGCCCAGCCCCGCGGGGGATTTGAAAACCTCTGCAAATGGCTTGGAGTTGTATCGTGACGCTGGAGCACCACCTGGCATTTAATGGGCAAGATCCAGCGATGCTCAATTTCCTGGGAAGTACGGGAAACATCCTTTTGCTCAAAATGCCACAAGCTGTCTCTTTGGAAAAACCCTGCTAAGACCTTGCATTTGCTGGGGGCTTTACCAGGCCACTGTTTTTCAAAACCTGAGGCTTCCTGGACTCCTAGACCTCGTCCACAGAGCCCAGTTAGGCAAACACTACGTCCAAAGGTAAAGGTCACCAGTTTTGGAAATCTCTGGTGATGTACACGCAAAAGCAGGCCCCGAAATCCCATGCTGCTGCTGATTTTGAGATGGTCCTCTGTGATCCAGAATAGGGGTTTCCTAATCTTTAAGCATAAAATCATAATTGTTACCATGGTACAAAGAACACCTACCCCCTCAAGCGTGTGCCTGTGGGCCTTCTCCCCGGAACCCGAGCATACAGGCTACTTGATCTTTGCTGATCAAGGCGGCCTAGCCTCCCTGACTCCATGGCAGCTGCAGGCAGGCAGCAGGTGGGAACTCAAGGGCACATTCTCAACGGCTCTGGAGGTGGGGGCAGCAAACTGTTTGAACCCACCTTCCAGCTGATTCTGATGCACCTTAGATTTGGGCACCCCTGCTCTAGAAGCATTCATTTGAAACTTGGGTGTCCTATCAAAATAACAAAGGTTACTGATTGCACACGCGCGCGCGCGCGTGCACACGCACACACACACACACACACACACACACCCTTGGTTGCCTGCAACAACTGAGGGCAGGAAGGAGTAAGATCTAAGGAAAACCTTCTGGTTGGAGGGGGGATGTGAGGGTGTGGAAAAGCCAAACTCCTCCCTTCCCCAGATGCTCCCTCAGCCTGCCTGGGCAATACTCTCAGCTCCTGGCCAGACTGCAAAGCTCAGACCAGGCTCCCAGTGATGCAGGTGATCTAGGGGCAAAGGATGAGAGGTTGTTTGGGCAGGAGAACAACAGTGAGCATTTAGCCCCCGTCTCAGAACAACCACCACCTTTAATTCCTCACAGCTACCCTCTGGGGCAGGTAGGATTAACAGATGGAGAAAGAGCCCTTTGGGAAATAAAATGACTTGCCCAAGGTCATTCAGCTACTTAGGAGAAATGAGCTTTGGAAGATTCAGCCATGTTCTAAATTCTGTGCTATTGTCAGTATTGTCAAAAAGAATTTTTCCTGATGATGGAAATGTTTTGGGGGATCCCTGGGTGGCTCAGCGGTTTAGCTCCTGCCTTTGGCCCAGGGCGTGATCCTGGAGTCCCAGGATCGAGTCCCACATCAAGCTCCCTGCATGGAGCCTGCTTCTCCCTCTGCCTGTGTCTCTGTGTGTCTCTCATGCATAAATAAATAAAACCTTTTTTAAAAAAAAAAAAAGGAAATGTCCTTTATGGGTAGCTGCTAGCCACTTCTGGCTATTGAGCAGGTGAAATGTGGATGGTACAACAAGGGAGTACATCCCTTGTCTTAGGTAGGCCACATGTGGTTGGTGGCTAAGCTGTTGCACAGTGAAGATCATATGGTGTTGCATAAAAATATAAAAATGCTGTAAGAATGGAAGTCTTCACCCAAATAACCCCAAGGAAAAAAAAGTAAACACCAGAATTTTGGTATAACTAACAATCCTATGACTCATTAACCTTCTAATGGAAGTGCTGACAGAATCTTAAGGTGTCTGAGTAAAAGAAATAACATTAATCCTGACTCAATTATTCAGATTTAAAGAGACCTACCTTAAAAAAATAAAAAATAAATAAATAAAATAAAAAAATAATAATAAAAAAAAAGAGGCCTACCTTTTCCAATGTTGGCAGCCGGCAGTAGCCAGGGATGGCAGCTGGGAGATACCCTATGCCACCAACTAATGGCCTGAATGAGGACAGTGAAGGCATATGTAACATCTTAGCATTTAATCTCTTTGCCATTTGACAGATTTTTGGAGACCCCCTGGCTTGTTTCTTACAACCGTCATTTTTCTAAATATTAAGAGGACCTGGTCAAATGGTTACAGCACGGAGGTTGATTCATAGCAATGAACCATAGGCATTATAGCAATCTAGCCATTACTTGGCGCTGGGCGAGGCAATCTTCTAAGCTGGCAGTCTTAAACAAGCCTATGCCCAGAAAAGATTATAGGGCATATCTCCTGGTTAACACAGTTGGCCATCTGTCACCTGGCCATTCAGTGGCTGCTTAGATGAGATTCCCAGCCCAAGGGGCCATTCAGTAGATTCCAGAACAGGTGAAGGACTCCCAATTCAGGCACCAATTGAATGAGATTCGTGCCTTCTCTTGTCAGCAAATAGAATCCACTAGACAATTCTGCTCCAAACCTTATTTGCCTTTTGAACTGCCTAAGATTCTGGGCCCTTTTGAAAGTGATAAGCAAATCAACAACAGTGGAGGTAGAGAAAAGCCAAATCCATATACTCTGCAAAAATCAGCCTCGGTCAAAACCCTGAGCCAGCAGGAAGGTGGTAAAGTAGTAGGTAATCGAGCAACCAAGAGTGTTGGAAGAAATTCTGAAAGCTGAATGTTAGGACCCAAGCAGTGAAGAGCAACATAAAAGGATTAAAGAATTAATAGCAGAGGAAGGAAGAAAAAAAGCCTGAACAAAACAAGGTTTTCTTTCCAAAACACCGTGGGTCACAAAGCCAATCCATGCTCTTACTGGTGCCTCTGCACACACTGAGCTACCTTTAAAGACCAGACCTGTCCTATGCTTGACGGACACCTGCCAAGGAGTCCACCTCTCTGGGCACACAGTAGACCATTAAAAAAAAATTACCAGTCTGAAGTCTCATTGTGCTCTATGGTGACTTTTCGAAACCACTGCATCTCACTGTCCCGAGCATATAAATCACCCGTATGACTTGTTAACCTGTTACTTTGAATTAGTATTTCAGTCGGTCTGGAAGGAGACCTGAGATTCTACGTTTCTAACAAGCTCCTAGGGAGGCCAGTGTGCTGGTCTTTGGACTCTACTTTGAATAACAAGCCTTTTTTTTTTTTTTTTTTTTTTTTTCTTTTTCTGTTGGTCACAAGCTAGCACAGTTGGCTGAGAATCACACCAGGAAAGCCAAGAATGTCAGTCTGATCCCCATCAGTGGGGTCACTGTTGCTGCAAACAGGTCCAGCTGGTCCCCTCGGGTCTTTGTCACATACGCAGGACCAGAGGAGATAGGATGGGAAGGAACTCAAATGGCCCCCTGGAGGCCAGCACTCTGTACCTGGGCTGCTCCGGGAAGCCAACCCTGAGCAACAGCCATGTTGTTCGGGAACCATGACCCTGCTCTTTCCCTCCCCAGCATCCTGTAAGGCCTGCTCCCTGGGATGGCCACTTCAGAAGGACTCTTCCACAAAATCACTCAGAAGCAGGATTGCAAGCAGGCCTCCTCTCGCTGCCTGGCTGATCCAAAGAGGCTGCCCACAGAGCTGTCTTGAGAAACACTCGGAAACCAGGCTTTGACTCTGCTGGAATAACTGTCATAATGGATTAATGATGCCTAATGGGGGGAAAGAGGAGGAAAGTGGAAGCGTAGGCAGCACCGGGCCGACTCTGAGCAGGTGTGAAGGTCTTGCAGGGAGGCTGGCAGGCACGGCCGGGAGATCCAGCATGCCCACCCACGGATCTCCTGACAGTCACCGGTGTGGCACTGCATCCGGCGTCCGGGCCTGGGCTAAGGTATCTGGTCCTGGGTCTCGTGACTCCAATCCCATGCGCTGCTGTCAGAAAAGGACCCTAAGAAAGTGCTTGGCAGGGGGGGAAGATCTGGTCTTCTACCACTAGGCCGGCTGCCTCACCAGAGAACAAGCACTCAAAGTACTCCTAGTAGATGGAGCACTGCAGAGTCCACATTTTGAGAACACTAACCATTTTTAAAGAATCAGAAGGACCTGGGTGTTAGTCCCTGGGTAAGAGTCTCATTTAGCTGCTTTAGAGCAGCCCCTTTATTTTAGCTTCTTTCGTCCATAGAATGGAGTCTAACTAGGTGGACTCAAATTCTCTTTGTACTCCATGGTACAGATCTACAATCCTGGAGGACATTCAAACAAAAGCACTGTGCCCAGCCACAAATCACAGCTGCAGTCGCTCCCCTTTGTCATAAATTGGATTTTTTTTTTTTTTTTGAAAGGCATTTTGGTCTTTGGTTAGTGAGTTACTGCTGTTGTAGATCTCAGGCTCTCCATAAGTTTAGATGAGGAAAATGAGGTTAGTAAAGGGTTAATCCTTTCTGCCTGAGGAGAAGCAAGTTTGACAGCCCTAATTCATTTTTTAAAAGCTTTGTTTCTGGAACTAACGCTTCTCCAAGATAAAATCCGTGAGCCTCCGACTGTGATTCTGACAACCTATGAAAGTTACCTGGGAGAATTACGAGGATACAAGGGTGGAAGGTAGGGTCCTAATAAGAGTTGCCTCCCACCCTACCAGGTGATTCTTAGGCACACAGTTCGAGGACACTCACATGGGGCTTTGTCCCTCCGCTGGAGGGCGGGGCTAGGAAGACGTGTCACATAATGAATACTTGAAATGAATTTGAGGTGCATCTGGTGTTGGCGTCACTGGCACATACTTTCACTGGTGTTTACTTTCTGAAGTCAAAAAGAAGCCCCTCAGTTTAAAAAAAAAAAAATCCTCTTTTATAGCCATGGCTCTGGCTTCTTTTCATTGGTTTCACATCATTTTAACAAAACGATTTTCTGTCTCCAGTTAAAGAAATGTATGTATGTATGTATGCCGATAAACCATGTACTTCACCAAAACCTAGAACAATTTGAGTGTTGATTTATGTCCTTACATGCCTGCCTTTAAAATCCATTACCTACTGTGCCCTAGGACCAACCGCTTCATGGTTACCTTATAGATTAAAAAGTAGAAATGTTAGCATTGCAACAGACCTTTGACTCGGTGTTTTAACTGGAATCACTAGATTTCTGTGCTGTAAAATGTAAACATGTTAGAGATCGAGATTGGGGGTGAGAGAGGGGAGACTCTTAAATAGCACTTATATAATACTCTGGTTTCTCTTCAGATCGCATAAATCTTTCGCCTTAAATAGCACTTATTATGACTCCCCCACCCCCACCCCCCCAACCAGACCAAAGGGCACTGAGCTAGACCATTTGCAAAAAGCAGCCATTATTCCCCTGTTTCCAAATCCCTTGGCAATGGCAAGCAAGAGGTATTCACTCCTCCTTGGAATCTGACCTGGCATTTGACTTGATTTAACCAATAGAATGGCTAAAGGGACATCATGTCAGTTCAGAGCCTAATCCTCAAGAGGCCTGGCAGACTACCACTCGTTTTCTTGGAATTTACCTAGCCATTGCATGAGTAAGTCTAGACCAAGCTGCTGGAAACACGAGCCCCCCCAGCGAAGCACCACTGAGACCAGCAGCCCCCTAGCTGGCCACAGATGCTGAGTAAGCTCGGAAAAATGGGCTGGCTACCCTCAGCACAAAAAAACCTTAAATATGGTTTTTGTTTTAAGCCACTAAGTTTTGGGATGTTGGTCATATAAGCAGAGCTGACCAATACAAGGAGAGGCTGCATCTGAATTTTAGCTTTCTACCTCCAGCAGCCAGCATGGTGTTTGGTGCAATGTGGCATTCAATGAATAAATGTTGAACAAGCAAATAAAGAAATCAGTGTGACTGCACAGTGGTCAGCCCTTAACTTCCTTACTGTTCAGTGTACTGTGGGGTAAAGCAGCATTCTTCCTTGAGCTATAAAAATAGGCACATTTCAGAACTTTATATTTTGACAGCAGCACAGCCCCTGTCATTAAGAAATAGGTAGGAGATTGGGTACCTCCCTCTCTGAAGTCTGAGGGACATGCCTATAATTCTCTAAAGAACTCAAACCATTAAGTAATTCTTTTTTTTTTTAAGATTTTATTTATTTATTCATAGAGATGCAGAGAGCGAGAGAGAGAGCGAGAGAGAGAGGCAGAGACACAGGCGGAGGGAGAAGCAGGCTCCATGCAGAGAGCCTGACGTGGGACTCGATCCAGGGTCCCCAGATCACGCCCTGGGCTGCAGGCGGCGCCAAACTGCTGCGCCACCGGGGCTGCCCAAAGTAATTACTTCTTGAAACTGTATTCACTGGGAGTCTGTTTCTTTAACCTACTTCCAGAACAGCCCTGAAATGGACACGCCCCACATCACAGAAATGAACCCCCTGTTGTTCCCCTCTGGAGGATTATTGGTTACATCTACTCAAGGATATAATCAGGAACTGTGAGATATAGGTAGGAGTATGCTTGCATGTCACCTCCAGATTTTGACCATCCCCAATCTATTTGTAATAAAATCTATATATACCTAATAAAAATTCAGGTCTCCAGCTAGCATCCCTAAAGGTGGCATGTGGATCTCAAGATCCATGAGGATACAATAGGATATTAGCCATAAAGAAAATGCAGAAATCCTACCATTTTCAACAATGTGGGTGGACCTTGAAGGTGCTTTGCTAAATAAATCAAATATTGTATGATCTTTTATATGAGGAATCACAAAAACAAAAGAGATCAGGCTTGTGGCTACCCATGGTGGAGCATGGTAGAAGAGGGAATTAGAGGAAGGTGGTCTAAAGGTCCAAACTTCCAGTTATAAATAAGTGTAAAGTACAATATGACTGTAGCTAACACTGCTGTATGATCTATGGGAATGTTAAGAGTAAATCCTAAGAACCCTCATCACAAGAATTTTTTTCCATATTTTTTCTGTTGTATCTATAAGATCAATGGATGTTAGCTGAATCTACTGTGGTAATTTCACAACAAATCAAGCCATCATGCTGCATGCCTTAAACTTAGGCATGATCTAGGTCAATCCTCCAAATTGGTTTGGGGTGGGGGACTGAGATTCCATGAAGAAACCCAAAAACAATATTCAAAAATGGAGGAAAAAAAACTACCCCATGGTATATTTGCTACTAAATGTTCATAGACTGTTAAACATAACATTCAGTATAACAAAGTCCTGTACTAGAATTGGTCAATGTGACAACAGGCCTATAGTCTGTCATGGGATGATTCAGCTGAACCATTTTGCCACGTCTGTACATGCACTGATTGTAAAATCTTCATTTATACGTTAGGCCTTCCCTTGAATGGAGCCTATCATTTTCTGTGTTCACATTTGTTACTAGGATTATTTTTTCCTTGACTTGTAACAAAAATCATGTCTTTTTTTCCTTCATGAGGTGTTTTTTATTGTTTTTTTGTTTGGTTTGGGGGGTTTTGGTTTTGGTTTTATTTTTTAAGACCACTTATCTGGATGACTTTGGAAAAGCTTAACAGATAAGTCAGGACTTCTCAAGCCTTTCCAGGAAGGAATGGGTGTGAAGAGGTCACAAACATGTCACATATGTGCACATGTGCCCAGGCATCCATGGTTCCTAAGTTAGCTTCTAGTCCTAGGAATGGCTGGAAGAACACTTGTAGCCAGAGACCCATCTTGGGAATGTCATGTGCTTTGGGAAAAATTAAGGCTCAAATCTGGCATTTAATCTAGAAATTCCACTCCCAGGGACCTAGTCTACATATATATATGAAGGAAGATATTCAAGGATTTTCATTGCAGTGTTTATAACAAAAACTAGAATCAGGTAACCTAAGTATCCACCACTAAGTTATGTGGTTAAATAAAACAGAACCTTTATTCGGTTGACTGCTATGTAGATACTAAAAGGAATGGAACCTTTCTGGTTGTGCTGCTATGGAAAGTGCTCTTAGCTGCATTATTACGTGAAAAAGTGCAGGATAACGTGCATTAGACTCCTACCTGTATATGCACAAAAAAAATTATATCAGGATGTGTAAACTCCTAATGGTGTTTACATGTGGAGGATGGCACTAGATGATTAGAAAGTTCTCCTATTCCAACAATAAGAGACTCTTCCTCATTTGGGATTTTTCTCCTGTGCATATGCTATCCTCATGATCAAAAATTAAATCCTACCACCAACACCTGACGACTGCAACAGATCGCAAAAGTGAACACCATTCTTTTCTCTTCCCTGTATGCTCACCCCTTTGCCCTAGGACTTTTCAGCTCCTTCACCAAAAACTGGGGTCCACTTTACCTTCCTTTGACCCTGGGCAGACCTCATGACCCACTCTGATAGACGCAGTAGCAGTTCTGTGAGGCCCTGCCTCCATTCACCCTTCCTCTTGGAATCCTGCCAAGGTACCAAGTGAACAAGGCCCAGCCAGCCTCTGAAGGACTAGTGAGCTTGTGTGACTGGTTTTCCCTACTCCCAGCACTCCAGCTGAGAGGCAGACAATTGCTAGAATGGTCAGCTAAATCAATGGTGGTAGTTCAGGCCACTGCTTTTGGGAATGGTTTGTAACAGTAAAAGCTAACTGATATTCCAACAATGTGACCTTACGAAGAATCTGCTTTCTCTTTTGAAAGATGGCAATGACCACACCAACTAAATAAGAGCTGTGTAAAAGCTTAAGTGAGCTAATGCGTTTAAAAAAACACATAAAAAAACTTCAAATATTCTTTTCTCCATGCTCAGTGAAAGACAATGAATCTTGAAAGTTGAAACAGAAGGAAGGTGTCCCCCTGTGCCTAGCTGGAAAGTTTAACTTCCCACTTATAGAGGCCTGGAGCTGGGAGAGTCAGAACTAGAGGAAGGCTGTGTGTGAGTGTACGTGTGTGTGTGTGTGTGTGTGTGTGTGTGTGTGTGTGTGTGTGTATACGCACAAGATTTGGAACACTGACTAAAGTCTTGATGGTCACCCACTACATAAAGAGCTCTGGCTGGGATGTGCAGGGCGGGGTGGGGGGCGGGGGGGTACCTGGGTGGCTCAGGTCATGATCCCAGGGTCCTAGGCTTCCTACTCAGCAGAGAGCCTGCTTCTCCCTCTCCTCCCCCTCCTCCTGCCTGTGCTCTCTCAGTCTCTGTCAAATAAATGCATAAAATCCTAGAAACTCTGTGGGCCCAGCGACCTGGAAATCTATACCCTGGGGTCCCCTCCTTGATAGTCCCAGAAATGCAGAGACAGCACTGACACCTGTCGAAGCAGGGCCAGTCTGGAGGTCCACTCAGGCAAGGAGAGAGTTGGAAGATCCCTAACAGGAGTCCTTGTTTCAGTGGAGTTCACCACAGCTGTGGTGGCCTGACAATATGCAGCCCCTCACCCACTGTGCTGGATCCCTGTAGCATAAGAGCACCAGAGGGGGTCCTGCCTTTGGAGGAGATAGAATGGCCCTCCGGGATAATCCATGCTCCGAAAGTCTCAGAACTCCACAGCTGCCAACCTCCTGGGTTCTGTGCAGTGGCCCCAGATGATCCAGCCTCCAGGCCTGGGACCATTCTGAGCATCCCTGCTCCCTTGGGGGATTCAAAAAGAGCTGTCTGCTGGGAAGGGCCCTGGGGAGCATCTCTATGAGGTCTTGGAATAGTGGAGACCGAGGAAAGAGTCTGCAGGATTCCACCAGAGTGAGGCCTGAGAGACTGTAGAGAGAGTTATCCAGACCCTCTGCAGAGAGTAGACCTTGAGAATAAATCAATCACCCACTGCAGGATACTCGAGGAATCCTGAAACTGGCAGGACACTGGCCAGCTTTAACAGTGGGGATGGCTGCCAAGGAGTGCTGGGCAAACACCTGCTCTTTGGATTCTGTACCAGGAATTCCATCCTATAAGGTAGGCCAGGTGGAAAAGCAGAGGGAAAATGTGGGAAGGGCATTCTAAGCAAAGGGGAGAGTATGGCAAAGGGCACAGAGATACAGCCTGGAAGTGTTACAAATCATCTGGAGTGGCTGGAATTTACCAGCATGTAGGTGATCTCGCTGCCAGTTAATAGGGCATGAGGGGGAGGCCAGATTGTCCTTAAAGAACTTGAGTTTCAGGGACACCTGGGTGGCTCAGTGGTTGAGTGTCTGCCTTGGCTCAGAGCATGATCCCCGGGGTCCCAGGATGGAGTTCCATATCAGGCTCCCTGCAGGAAACCTGCTTCTCTGTGTGTCTCTCAGGAATATTTTTTTTAATTCAATTTCATCTTGTAAGCAGTATCTTATTTTCAAATAAGGGGGGAGGAACCTTGCACAAAGCCTAGCACATAGTAAATGCTCAATCCTTGTTGGGTGAGTTAAAGAACTGAATCTGGGTCCCACTAAACCATAATTTTAGCAGTCCATTAAAATTGGGGAATGCTCATTTAATTTTTAACTATGATAAAAGCAGCTACCATTCCTAAGTACTTATAACAAATACTATCTCACCAGCTCTCAAACTTGGCTGTACACTGAAATACCTAAGGAGACTATTGATGTGGATAGTTCCCACAGCCAGAAATTCTGACTTCCTGTACCTAGGTGCTGCCTGGCATTGAGATTCTTTTTGAAACCCTTCCAGCAATTCTAATGTTCAGCCAAGTTTGAGACCCTACAGCCGTGACTCATTTAATCATGGCAACAACTTCAGGAGGTAGACTGTCATCATCCCTGGTGCAAACAGCCATGTTGGAACATTGGGTGGTCTGTGTTTGTGAAAGAGATTGGGGGCTATCTATGAGTCAAGGGGGAGTTTATCGGCTGTCTGGCTTGCTTAAAGTCTTAGAGCTGTGGGCAGGTTTAACAGAGGAAGAACTAGGCTGTTCTGTCTCCCCAGAGTTAGAGGCCCAAGAGTAGGGAGATGGCCCTACATTCCAAGACCAGAAAGTGAGACCAGAAAAAAGATTAAAAAGGAAGATGGTGGCAATTAGCTGAGGAAGGGTAGAAGAGTGAATGCTGACCAGCTCTTATTCTTCTGCCAGGAAAAGCAGCTGGCTACCCTTTTAACAATTCTTTGTCTTCTCCAGAAAGACAGAACATGTTCTATGTAGAGATGCTTCTGTTAGTAGCTGCAGTGGCTGGTTCCAAAGACAGGGGTAGGGGGTCGAAAAGACCATATCCATGATTTCTTTTTCCCTCAAATTTATTGAGTTAATGTGATTTAAAAAAAAAAAATATATTACTAAATCAAATAGCTGGGTCTCTCTCCAGATAGAGACAGCATTAAACAGTATGCCCACTACATAGGATAGCAATGGGGTGGGGATGAAGTGCCTTCGGCTTCAGCATTGCCTAAGGCCTAACTTTAACCAATAATCTTTCTTACAAATTGCACTCAGGTTCATTAGGCCTCTATTGGTTTCAAGTAAAAGAATCCAGTTTGATGTAGTCAGCAAGAATGTATTAAAATGGCACAAAAGTAGCTCACCCACAGGGCCAGCAAAGTAATAAAGGAGAGGACAGTTTGCTGGCATAGCTGGCCAACTCCGGCTCCAGAATCACCTCCAGAACTGGAAGGATTTCAATTGCCCTGACTGATGAAGCCGAATCTCCAAGGATTCAAAGCATCATTCTTTTCTTTTAAAAGCGTTCAGATGTTTCTAACATGCAGCTGGGGAGACAATTCTCTGGCTAATGTGAGCATAAGAGCTCAAATTTCTTGAAGACTTGCTGGGCTAAGCCTTAATCTAGCTGGTACCTCATTTACATTTCACAAATTGATGATGTGGGTATAATTCTCTGCATTTCACAGATGTGGAAGCTGAGGTACATGGAGGATTAAGTGGCCCTGGAAGGTGTCCTGAGACCTGATGTGTGGGAATGGACAAGCAGCTGGGAAGGCATTGTAGGAACAGCATGGCAGGAAGGAAAGAACAGAGTACAGGGGGCCAGTGGAGATCACATGTGCGAGCATATGATCAGGTGCTAAGGAGACGCTGGGGACACTCAAGCTATCTATAGGGATGATCTCACCTCTGAGGAGGGGACACAGCCTCCACATGAGCCCCTGTGTTACAACCATGTGGCAGTTGAAAATGGAGTGAAGAAGTGCTATTTTTAACTAAAGCTGTAAGGGAAGTATTTAGGTCGGTGGAACATCGTCACTAAGACCAGATGGCAAAAGCTGCCATCTTTCCAATAGTGAACAATATTGAGAAACTCTTAAAGTCCACAAAGACTAAAAGACTTTGGACATTAGGGACCATTTACAAAGAGTAATTCTTCACCTCTCATGGCTTTCTGTTCTATTAGCTCTGTCCACTGGAAAGAATTAAAAACCATGACCAATCCATTAGCCAGAACCTAGATTAGGTCTTGGCTGTTTTAGTGAAACACTATATCATTACTTGAAGTTCTATGTGTTTGGGTCCAGGTCTAGTAGGAAATGTACAAAATGACCCTGGAACACATTGTCTTCCTGGTTAACAAGGAAGCTGCCAATTACTAGGGTCATGTCAGAAGATTCAAGAACCAACCTAGCCTCACTGGTTAAAGATGGAACCGTAGGAGTATAAATCATTGCAATAGCTTGAAATCCATCAGATACACTTAACTCCATGAGTTTATAATTACATATATTTGGTCCTTTTTGAAAGATGGTAGGGAACCAATTTTATTATCTTGAATATTGGTAAATAAGAGAATCAACGATATGTGACCTCTGTGTTCTATATGATCTTTATCACTGGTCAACCAAATACATGAGAATATTTATCTCTGCTTCATAAAAGTATTCCAAGTAGTAAATGCAAAAGGAACAATAGAATATTGCATCTTTTAATGTCTAAAACTAAACTTTAGTGTCTATGGATGCACATTTGGATTAAAAAACCAGAAAACTAGAATATTGATGACTTGTCAGGGGAGAAAAGATGGCAATTGTGGTTAGTGTGGGGGACCTACATAGGCTTCTTGGGTGGTGGTAATGTCTGTTTCTTGACTTCATGGTGGTTACACAGGCATTTGCTTGGCATAAATCACTGTCACACATATGTATGGCTTTCGTGAAAAGGCAACCATGAAAAGTATTTTAAATGTCTAAAGTATTTTTAAAGTATTTTTTTAAATATGGCATCTCCATTTCAGTGACTCAGGAAGGCTTCTGGGATGCTTCACCACTACCCCTGCCAACTCTGCCTCCCATTCATTAATTCTCTCTATAAATATTGCAAACTTACTATAGAAGAGACACTATGCCAGGCACTGAAGATTCCATGCAAAAGGCAGACCTATTCCCTGCCCCCTTAAAGCTTCTATCCTAGTTGAGGTAAAAAGTAGACTGACGGATAAAATTACAAATGCTGACGGGCTGCAACAAGGAAATAAGCAATGTGTACAAGCAGAGCTGAATGGGGAATGTGAAGTCTACATAGCTGGGCTGGTGAGGAAAGACCATAAATGAAGCAATGTATAATCTGGGACCTGAAAAATAAGTAGGAGTCTATTGTTAGAGCAAGTGGAAGAATATTCCCGAAGGTGGAGATAAGAAGCCCTTGGACGAGGAGTTGATGGATTGGAATAGCTGACAGAAAATCATTGTGGCTAGAGTTAGTGAGAGGCAAGTGGCACTCCCGAGCATGAAGAGGTGAACAGGGACAGGATTCTGGAGGGTCCCATAGGCCACAGTTAGGGTCTGGGTTTTTTCTCCTAGGAGCGATAAGCAGCTACATTAGGTTTAAAGCTAAGGAGCAGCATGATAGAAACTAAGTTTTAAGACCACACATTTGCTGCTAGGTGGAGAATAGAAGAGATGAGAGGGTGCGGTGGGTCCAGGCCAGAGAGGATTCTTGTGTTGGGGAGCATGGCGGCAGCACAGATGGAGATGAAGAGGTGGTTTCGAGAACTGTTATGGCAGCAGAACCAATGAGGCCTGCTGCTGATGGGTTGATGGACAGCAAAGGGTGTAATCAGGGGAAGGATCACCCAGGACACAGGAGTCTGTGGCTCAGTGTGTCCTCAACAGCTGACCTTTAAGTCCTGGGACCAGATGGGCTCACCATGAACAAGCATACGGAAGAAAAACCTAAATGAGAATCCAAGGACCTGGAGATCCCTGGGGGCTTAGCGGTTTAGGGCCACCTTCGGCCCAGGGAGTGATCCTGGAGTCCCGAAATCGGGACATCGGGCTCCCTGCATGGAGCCTGCCTCTCCCTCTGCCTGTGTCTCTGCCTCTCTCTGTGTATCTCTCATGAATAAATAAATCTTTAAAAAAAAAAAAGTGTTCAAGGACTGCGTTACTAAGTACCATGTAGAATAGGGGTTGGCAAACTTCTCCTTAACAGCCACATAGTAATATTCCAGGCTTTGTTGGGCCTAAGCACTAGAATGTGAAAGCCAGCATGCACTGGGTGTAAACAAATGCCAATAGCTGGATTCTAGTAACACCCTATTTATGGGAAGTGATGTTTGAACTTCATATCATTTTCAGGTGTAATGAAATTCTGCCTTTTTTTTTTTTTTTTTTTTTTACCATTTAAAAATGTAAAAACCCATTCTTTGCTCTCTGGTGCCACCACAACAGGCAGAGGGCCGATTTGGACACAAGGCTACCCCTGATCGAGAATTCAGAGAAGAAAAAGTGGAAGCATGTGAGGCTAGAGGAATGGCATATGGGGGTTAGCAGGAGAAGGCCCATCCCAGCTCTCTCTGAAAGGGGAACCCCATCAGATGGATTAAAGTCAATCCCTGATCGATTAAGGTCACCAGCTGGACCAGAAAGCAGCAGAAGCAGCTGCAGAAGAACTCTAGTGGTGGCCTGAGAAAGGGTTGTCCCCCTGGTCCTTCCAAAACAAAGGTGAATCAAAGGAGACCTCAAGCCTCCTTGTTCTGATGCTACTGGCTGAGAACTTGAGGCTGAAAACTATTTTCCTGATCAGGGCAATCCTCACCGCACCCTTCATTCTCACCCCAGCTGGTAGGGGAAAGACAGAAGAGAAAACGTATAAAACCATCAATCTGGAGTATTACTGTAGGGACAGGAGACTCATGAAGGAACCACTGATGCGAATGATGATCCTATACAGGCTGTGGTAAGCAGAATCCTGTTTTGGCTTGAATTGTATTCCCCCAACTATGCTTGATGTGCTAACACCCGGTACTTTAGGATGCGATGAGGCCATGCTGGAGCCGGGTGGACCTCTAACCCAATACAACTGGTGTCCTTATAAAAGGGAGAACAATATGTGAAAAGGGGAAGGCAGAGGTTGACCCTCCCACTTCTGAGGATATGCCAGGGATTGCCAGCCAACCCCACACACACAGCCAGAGGAGAGGCACAGAACATATTCTGTCTCCCTGCCCTCTGAAGGAACTACCCCTACCAACAGCTTGATCTCAAACTTCTGATCTTCAGAACCGTGAGTTGGTAAATCCTGTTGAAGCCACCCAGTTTGTGGTACTTGTGAGGAACCCAGTACAGCAGCCAAAATCCCTGCCCCCGAGGACCCAGGCTCTGTATAATCCAAAAGCTGTCCCTCCTGTCACTGTGCTATATGGCAGAAGGGATTTTGCAGGTGTGATTAAGGTCCCTAATCAGTTGGCTTTGAGTTAAACAAAAGGGAAATTATCCTGGGTGGGCCTGACCCAATCAAGTGAGCCCTTAAAAGGCACTAGGCCTTCCTCTAAGAACTTCAAAGTGTGAGAAGATGAGGGCCCACAGAGAGGCCTGGCCAGTGGCAAGCATCCAAGAGAGGCTTCTAGGAACCGAGCGCATACCCAGCCAATAGCCAGCAAGGAAACAGGATCCTCAGTCCTTCAACCACCAGAAATTGAATTCTACCAACAACCTGGATGAACCTGGCAGAGATCTAGGTGAGAAAACTGCTTGGCTAACACCTTGATTTCAGTCCTGGGAGACCGAGTGGAGAAGCCAGGTGCACCATGCCTGGACTTCTGACCTGCAGAGCTGAGAGGTCATAGGCAGGTGGTGGTCTTTTTTTTTTTTTTTTTTTTTTTTTTTAAGATTTTATTTATTCATGAGACACACACAGAGGCAAAGACCTAGGCAGAGAGAGAAGCAGGCTCCATGCAATCTTTGGACACCGGGATCACACCCTGAGCCAAAGGCAGATGCTCAACCACTGAGCCACTGAGGTGCCCCGGTGGGTGATGTTCCAAAGTGCTGGGCAGATGGCATTTTTGTTAGGCCGAGTGGAACACTGATATATATATATGTATATATAGGCCAAACTCTAAACCATGATAAGTATATTTTAAATGACCTAAATGCAATAGTGTAAGTGGGCTTTTCTTTATTATAATGTTAATTGTAAATGGGGGTGCAGAAGGAGTTTACAGTAGCAGAGCATTTTAGATTTCCAAAGTGTGATAAGGGGGAAAAAGTTTTCAAATATGCTAAAGATAATTCAAATTGTTACCAATTGGTGAAAAGCACTGAGTTGAGAAGAGGCCTCATGTATCTGAAGAAGCATAATGAACCCACCCCCTCACCTTTCAGGTTCCAAATACATGTGTGGCTTAAGAAAGATGATTGAAGAGGAGAAGAATTCTCTTCCTCCCACTCTTACCCACCCAGAGCAATTAGTGACAGGGAACAAAGAATGCCACATGCCTTCTTGGTCTAAGACTTCAGAGAATAGAGCTGGGTAGAGAAGGCAGGTGCCCAGGAAATGTCTGCATCACAGGAGTAAAGTGACAGAAGCTGGGTGGCCCCTGCCAGTGGGCAACATTGACAGACCAGGGGATTTCTAGGCCTAGAACTGAAGTATTTCTTCCTCCTCTCTGTCCATTTAACGCTTCAAGAGAATTGGGAGGCTGACTGACAAAGCATCTAGCCCATGTGTTGGGTACTATTCTATGTACTTACATTGGCATTCCTGTTAATCCTCATGGCCTTCTATATTAAGGCTGTCTAGAGAAACAGAAGCAATCGCATGTGGGGAGGGATGGAATGAGGTGGGGGTGGGTGGAGGGACAGAGGTTTATCATAAGGAATCTGCAGGCGGCAGGCAGCCTGGAGACCCAGGAGAGCCACTGTTCTAGTTCACCAAAAACTGTCTGTAGCATTGGCTCTTCTTGGTTCTAGAACAGAGACCAGGTTCAAAGGCAGTCCTCTGGAGAATTCTTGCTCTAGGGAAGACTGATCTTTGTTCTGTTCGAGTACTCAACTGATGGTATGAGGCCCACACACTATGGGGAGGGTACTGTACTTAAAATTTATAGATTTAAGTGTTATTCATCCAAAACCCTCACAAGAATGCCCAGAATGTTTGAACATCTGGTCCACCTGCAGCCCAGTGATATTGACCTATAAAACAAGCCATCACATCCTCTGAAAGGTAAATATTGCCCTCATTTTGCATGTGAGGGGACTGGGCTTCAGAAGGATTAAGCAACCTCCCCAGTCAAGAAGCTGGTTGGAGGTCAGGCTCTGGTCAAACCCTGGTCCCCATGACTCTGGAAAGTTGGGGGTGGGATGTGTACCATGCAATCTCACCTGGAGGAAAAAGACCCAGTTCTGTCCCACCCACATTAAGTGACCCTCAAACTACTATTCAATCAACTAGCTTGATTTGAGTCCTTAATGTGCAGTGAGCTGTCGGGGAACTGAAAAATCTAATCTTGGAGACAAAAATCCAAAAGCTGCCAAAATGTGAAACCGGTCTCTGTTTCTCTCTGATTCGGGGGTTCAAGATGCTTCCCCTGAGACCCACCAGAAGTGAGTGGTCATGCTGGGAACAGCACCCACGTCTGTCTGTCCACCTCTCCTGCTGCGAGAACCTCTCCCTTCTCAGAGGACCACGGAGAAGATGAGCGTGTGAATTTTCTTTCGTGAAGGTGATTGTCAGCTGACGTCCACCAAGGCCAGGGAGCGGGTATTCAAGTCCTCTTCTTTCAGCAGGATGTGTGATCAACCTTCCCTTAGGACAACCAGACCAGGAATCTAGGAAAGTCATGGCAAGCGCCCCCGGGCCCCCATCCTGCTTCCTCACACATTCCTTGCACATCAGTACCGGGTCTGGCGCCTCTGGTGTGGCTGTCTTAGTTCAACCATTCAGGAAGTGGACTTCCTCCTCCACCTCCTGCCCTTGTGTTGGTCTCCTAGACCTCCTCTGCTGAGGGACCACTGGTGACATCTAGTGGCCAAGGCAGAGGCAGCAACAGAAGAGCCAGGATTCCTGGTGGTCTTTCCTGGAGGTGAGCCTAATCACTACTTGATCCTTGGACAGAGGAAGCACGGGAGGAGTCAGATTTCCCAAGAGGGAGAAGGCCTGCAGGAGAACAGAGGTGGCTGAGGGCTCAGAGACCTGTGGTTTGCATATTAAAGGGAACATGACCTTGCTTCTTAGGCTGGTCAAGGGGCACCTATGTTAAAAGGCACAGAAAAGCTGATGGGCTTTTCTTGATTCTGGTCCCTGGAAAAGAGCCAAATGAGGACCTCCAGAGACTGACCCCTTCGCATCCTTCCTCCCTCTTTCTGCATTGTCCACCATGTTTAGTAGCCACTAATGATGCTTTGGTGGCCCCAGCCACATTTTTTTAATATAATCTTTTCTTTAATTTTTATTTATTTATGATAGTCACACAGAGCGAGAGAGAGAGAGAGAGAGAGGCAGAGACACAGGCAGAGGGAGAAGCAGGCTCCATGCACCGGGAGCCCGACGTGGGACTCGATCCCGGGTCTCCAGGATCGCGCCCTGGGCCAAAGGCAGGCGCTAAACCGCTGCGCCACCCAGGGATCCCCCCAGCCACATTTCAAGTGCTCAATAGCTGCATGTGGTTGGTGCCCATATGCCCAATAGTGTAGATTATAGAATATTCCCAACACAAAGTTATAAGGAATAAATCCTGGGCTACAGGCTAGGAATTTGTTCCCTATGTGTCTTCTAAACTCTGTTTTCCCATTGAAGTTTCCATTGAAAAGAAGGGCAGTTCCACTAGATGGAAATGTCCTCTTGTTACACTTCAGTGTGGAAGCACAGACTGACAGAAGCCATTGACACAAATTTGGCTTTGACTGGGTGTTTTCCAGGTGCATGCTACTTCTAGGTCTTTCTCCCAAGAACATGAGCCATGTAGGTGGTTTTTTTTTGGGGGGGGGGGTCCATTTGTCACTGGAGATAAGGTATTTTCTCCCTTCTTCCTCTTCAAGAGAAATAACTTTCCTTAGGGTGCCTGGGTGGCTCAGTGGATGAGCATCTGCCTTTGGCTCAGGCCATAACCATGGGGTCCTAGGATTGAGTCCAGCATCAGACTCCCCACGGGGAGCCTGCTTCTCCCTCTGCCTATACCACTGCCTCTCTCTGTGTGTCTCTCATAAATAAATAAAATCTTTTAAAAATAACTTTCCTCAAATGCAAGACAAGAAAAGGATACCTGGTAAAAATGTTTAGGTCCTCTGGTTTGGGATAAGGAACGGTTCATTAGGGACACAAGCTAGCCAAATCTCAAGGCCAAAAATGAGTCCTGAATCAGGGACCATTGGCCTAGCCACTGATCCCTATAACCATCCTATCTCCATAGTACCTACCATGGGCCGGGTGATACTCTAAGCTCTGAGAATTCAGCCATGAGTGAATATGCACTTTCCCTGATGGAGCTTACCTGGAGGGGAGTGACCCATAATACAAATAATGGTGCCACATCCATGTAATAGATCCAGTTCAGCCATGTAAGATAATAGCTAGCAACAGCTGCCTTTAAATTCATAACCTATCCCTATTCCTTACCAAGCACTGAGCTCTCTGCTCATCATCAATTAATCAATCCTCCCCAAAAATTGTGTTAGGTCTTCAGTATTGCTATCCTCACCTTCCGTATCCACAAACACTCAGAAGGAAAACCAGTTGCTTAAAGCCACCCTGCCAGGACAAGGATATACCAGCATTCAAGCCCTGGTCTCCTTCCATATGGAAAGAAAAAAAGTATCTGTTGTCTGAAGACCTGCTTTCCAGGCTCCCTTTTGTTACCCAAGTAGCTGTAAGCCTTTGGGCTAATCACAAAATCTTTCCCAGCTCAGTTATTCCTCTGTAAAATGAAGATATGATACCAGGAAACATCTAAGATCCTTTCCGGTACAAACATTGAGTAATTCTAGAATGCCAGGAAGGTCCTGTAGCTCTGCTGGGTAGAGTCTGTCTGGTTCACTTCTTCTCAGTGGTTAAAGATGGTTGGATACAGTCCGATGTGCCCCATGGTGGGAAAACAGAAGTCGCTATGGAAACGGGAAGAGCACCTATGCATACCTGGGGAGGCTGTGGCGGGGGCGTCAGCAGAGAAAGCTTCCTGGAGGAGGTGTTACGTAAATAGAATCCTGAAGGCCAAGTATAGAAGAAAGTGTTGAAAATGTGGAAAAGGAAGGAAGCTGGCTGGGCAGAGGGCACAGAAATGCCAGAGCCTAGAGGGCAGGGACTCCTGGAGGTGGTGTGCAGCTTGGAAGAAGGAGCCAGGGAGCCTGGAGAGGTGCCCTGTGATGGAGTTCATACACCTGCTCAGAAGTGTTCCCTTTGAGGGTATCAGGCAATCACTGAATTGTGCTACAGATGGGAAGACAGCCAAAAATGCTTCTCAGCATCCACATCAGCAAGGTCACTGTCCACCAGCTTGCGAGGTCACTCCATAAAGAGTGCCCTGAGCATTCACCCTGTGCTGTTGTACACAGACCTCTGTAGTGCTCAAAGCAATTCCACCTCCCAAACTCCCAAAGCTGTTAAGTGGCGAGGCCAGAACTCCCCGAGTTCAAGTCAAAGCTCTGGCCTCTGTTCCATAGCCAACTTGCCAAATCCAGTGGTTGGTTGGCTGATCATCCTGGGGGAAAACTAAAAGCAGGAGAGTTTGTATTGGGGATGATCTTGAAAGGAACTTAGAGAGAGCGGAAGTCTGCAATCGAAACCTACTCTGGGGCTCCTGGGTAGCTCAGTCAGTGAAATATCTGCCTTTCGACTCAGGTCCTCATTCCAGGGTCCTGGGATTGAGCCCCACATCCCTGCTAAGCAGGGAGCCTACTTTTCCCTCTCCTGTTCCCTCTGCTGGTGCTCTAGCTCTCTCTCAAATAAAATCTTTAAACTCTGCTTTGGTGAACATTTCTCTTCCATTGTCATTCCAGATCATTCGTTAGTTTCAGAACCGATCTGTGGTTCTCTGGATGGCACATCCTGCTGGGCTTACCAGAATTTCCTGCAAGGCTTTTTCATACTTAGCAATCACTGAGACTATGTGCTCCCCAACTTGTCCCAAGGCCTTTCCCCTCCGCATGCTCCCATGTTCCCTCCCCCTCTCCCACCTGTCCAGTGGACACAGGATATCCCACGGGTGTGCTAGGTGGGGATTGCAGAGAACCACTGGCTTAATCATCAGATAGATGCAAGTACCATAGCCATTTCAGGTTGTGATGAGGACTTGATAAAATGGCTAGAAAAGGCCTTGAAAGGGTAGCTGTGCCTGGATGCCTGGCACACACACACGGATATTCACTATTCTTAAGGAAAAGATCAGATCTGACCACCTAAAGCTTTCAAACATTTGTGTGTGAAATAATAGCAGTAACCACTATACTCAAAGGGCTCACTTCCTTGCCCATAGTTTTCTCAATAAGAAAAACACTGAAGCCCCCCATTGACCACTGAGGAAACTGTCAGTCACCAACCTATATCCTCTGAATGTTTGAGGATTACCTCCTCGCATCCTCCTATAACCTGACCAAGTATATGCTGATTAGCCCCAGTGAAGAACGGTGACTACAGCAACGGGCTGGAGAGGTTTGCACTTATGGCAACATTGCTCCTTTCTGCAGTCTGTAGCACAATTCTCAAGTGAAGGACTTATGCCTTGGCCTCCGTTTCTTGATCTGTGGCATGACTCCCTCATCTGCGGCTTAGGTGTGTAGGAAGAGCTGACCTTTTCCATCCTGCAGCCCCAGCAAAATGAAATTTCACATGTTCCCATTGTTTATGATCATGTTGACCAACTTCTGGAGAATATGTGTGTACCCTAGAACTGCAAAGGGGAAAAGCCTCCCAAGGTCACCTAGTTATGAACTGGTGTGCTTCCCCTACTGAAAGATGAGGCCACAGGCTCCACCTTCAGCATACTTCAAGCCAGAGTCCTTGGGGAACCCAGGTCAATGAGGGCCTTGACATTCCCCCAATCCCCAATGACAGCTCATTCGAGAGAGCCTGAACTAGTGTCCCAGCTCAGAGTCTTAGGGTCACACACTGTTGCTCCTGTGTGTTCCTGGCCTAAACCTGGGGAATCCATCGGTTCTGTTTCTCAAATAATGCTCCTAGAAACCTGGTGGGTCCCCCCTGCCCCCCAAGGCAGTTTGAGGATGGAACCAGAAGGATTTGGATGAGTTACAAGTTCTGTTTACATCTGTTTTATATACTGACTTCCCTGCGCTGCTGAGAACAGATTGAAAACTCCTAGAGCTAGCCGAGTCCCTCTTCATTAGAGAAAATTTAAGTGGAGCCTGAGAAAGAAGACTAAAAATATGACACAGGTCCCCTGGCCCTGATGTTCTTTCTCCCCCATCCTTATTATGGCATTTGGTTGGCTGCTCTGATCACGCCTGTGAAAAAAATCACTTCCCACTCTGCTGCACTCCTCCAGCTTTCCAGGCACTTGCTAAGGTGTAATGAGGTAAACATTCAGTTTGGCTACATGAGCCAGAAAACCTAAACAATTGCCCAAACAAAAAAAAAGTTTATTTCTGTATCAATGCAGTCCAGAGTTGGTCTGGCAGCTCCACAAAACTTTTAAAAACCCAGGTTCTCATCTCAAGCGTGTGCTACTTTACTCCTGTTTCAAGATGGCACCCAGAGCTCCAGCCACCACATCCACATTCCAGGAAGAATAGAGGAAGGGCAACAAAGAAAAAGAACAAATGGAGATTCAAGTTGCTTTTAAGGGAAATGTACTAGTAAAGGTTCTCCAGAGAAATAGAAAAAAATAGGATGCATAAAGATCTAATAGAGCCTTATCGTGCAATTATGGAAACTAAGACATCCTGTGGTTTGCCATCTGCAAGATGGAGGCCAAGGAAAGCCAACAATTTAATTCTAATCTAAGCCCGAAGCCCTGAGAACCAGGGGAGTCAGTGGTGTAAGTGTCCGTCCAAATCTGAAAGCCAGAAAACTGAGAACACCAATGTCTGAGTGTTCCCTGCTACCCTTTTTTGCTCTGTAATGGTCTTCCATGGATAGGATGATGTCTACCCAATCTGGTAAGAAATCATCTTCACTCACTGATTTAAATGCCCATCTCTTCCAGAAACATCCTCACAGACATACGCAGAAATGTTTTACCAGCCATCTGGTCATCTCTCAATTTTATGTGTCACCTTGACTGGGTTAACTATTGATAGCAGTTTCCTGAAAGCCACCACTATGCCATTTCTACTTCTCTTCAAAGAGCAGTGACTTGGGGAAGGGTGGAGAAATGTAGACTTCTATTCTAGACGGCTACCTCCACTGCTAAAAATGGAAACTTCTATTGCAAAGAAAAACAACTGATCTCTAGGTAGGCAATGAGCAGTCTCTGCCACTCAAAGTTATTTCATTAATCCTCCAACATGTTTATGAAGTAATTTCTATCATTTTACAGATGGTGAAATCAAGGCTTAGACTTCTTGATAGAGATCTCTCATTCAAAATCCCTGGCCATCATTCTGACTGAAACTCCATAAGAGACATCAGCCAGCACTGCCCAGCCAAGCCATTCCTTAATTCCTGACCCTCAGACACTGAGACAGTAAATGTTAACTCTTGCTTTAAGCCAGTTGCTTTTGGGGTAATTTGTTATGCAATCACTTGTATAGCTTATGGAGTGTGTCTTCCAAGAAGATTTGCATTTTCACAGGGGATTCTTGGGGGCACCTGGCTTAGTAGAGAGCACGTGACTCTTGATCTTGGGGTTGGAAGTTCAAGCCCCATGTAGAGTGTGCTTTAAATATTACTTTAAAAAAAATCTTTAGAAAAGGAGGGGGGAGGACTCTTAGAGAGGCTGTCCATGTGGCAGGAAAGAAGCCCTGAGCTTGAAGTCCAAAGACCTGGATCTGATCCTGCTTCTACCTCATAAAAACCATACAAGTCTGGAAGGGGTCCTTCCAGGCCCTGGACCTCAGAATCCTCATAAGCAGTTTTAAAGGGAAGGAGATAGGTGTTGGACTATGTGGCCTCACCAATCCCTTCCAGCTTTACTCCTGTCACTGCTGGAGGGCTGAAGCTACGGGAGCGGAGCATGGCACCTCACGCCAGGCCAGCAGCTGCTTTTTCCACAGCTCTTGAGGCTGTAGCCTATGGCCCTTGGAGGAAGAGGAGCCCTAGGCCCTCACCAGGCTCTCCACCTCCTGCATCTAGCCTACTGAGCCCCACTGCCCCATGCCTAGGACCAGGGCTTTAACTGAACTAATGAAAGGTGTGGACATCCAACCTCTGTGAGCGGAAATTTCTAGGTCGAGGGCCTGGAAGGGGCCACAATTCAGCCTCTCTGGAAAAGACTTGAGGCTTAACCATCATGCACGCTGGAAAAGAAAAGCTGAAATTGTCTGGCCTTCTGGCCAGTGTAATATCTCCAAATGGGTGGTTTTCAATGAGAGGCAATTTTGCCCGCCCCCCCCCATCTCAGTGGTGAGTATTTGATATTTGGAGACATTTTGGGTTGTCACAATTATGGAGGCCCCATGACCTAGAGGTGTCATCTAGGTGGGTGGAGGTCAGGTATGATTCTGCATATCCTAGAATTTACAGGACAAGCCCCCACAAGGAGATTATCCTGCTGGGAATATCCATAGGACCCAGAGTGGGGAACCTCTAAATGAAGGTACTCGAGACAGCCAAGAACAGAAGCTCACAGTATAACGATTTCTCCCCAAAATGTTACTGAGCAAAGTTACTATTCTTTGAGGGTGAGAAATCTGGAACTAGATTAGGAGTTAGGCTACCCAGCTGAGAGCTCTCTCTCACCCAGAGACCTCCACCTCAGCTCTGCACATGTGCTGTTTCCCAGGTGGCTGCTGGCACCTCCTCTGAATTGGGACTGAGATCCTCAAGGAAGGAACCACCCAGAGGTAGATCCTGCATTTGTGAGGCCTTTATATACTTTGGGGGTATCCCTTTTAAAAAGGAACAAGGGGGATCCCTGGGTGGCTCAGCGGTTTGGCGCCTGCCTTTGGCCCAGGGCGCGATCCTGGAGTCCCAGGATCGAATCCCGCGTCAGGCTTCTGGCATGGAGCCTGCTTCTCCCTCTTCCTGTGTCTCTGCCTCTCTCTCTCTCTCTCTCTCTCTCTCTCTCTCTCTCTCTCATGAATAAATAAATCTTTAAAAAATAAAATAAAATAAAAAAGGAACAAGGTGTTCAGGAGGACCCTCCAGTGGGGAGCCCTGCAGCTTGTCATCAGCTCTGGGATGAATCTGCTCTAGAATCCCAGAGTGTGAGGATTCCCCAGAAATCCCTTGCCCCTTGAGGCACATGTCTGCAGCCAGGAGTCAGCCACTGCAGCTCCACTGAAGACCTCCCAAAGGAGGGGAGCTATAGGCATAGGAGAACCTCCCCCGCTGTGAGGGAGGCAAGGTCCCCGGCAGCCTGGCACCTGCAGGCCGCACCTTGTGCAAGCACCCAGATGTCTCACCGCACACCCTGCCCTGCTGCGCTCCCCCCTTGGTGGCATTTTTCCCAAAATGACCAAGATGCACAATTACCACAGTCTTGCAGGTCCAGGTCCCTCTGATATTTTCAACTCCCAGGCATAGCCCCTCCTAATCAGTCTCAAGGCTTTCCCTGCGCAACACACTCCACCCTCCCTCCATCCCCCAGCCCTACATACATACAACTCCTACTCCTGACAGACCGAATGGGTGCTGTTGACAAAGGTTCCATCTGCTGTCCAACCTGCGGAGATCTTTGACTTGGTGCTGTCCTCATCAGTCTGGCAGATCTCTGTTCGGACACTGCCTTCCAATCCACAAAGACTTCCTTGTCCCAGTGAAGTATTCCCACCACCCCTTGAACTGTTCTTGCTTTATGATTTGATTGATTGATAAGTCGAGGTTTAAATTCAATCGATCTCATAAACACGGATTGCCAAGTCAGCCCTGGGCTTGCCTCTAGCAGTACAGACATGAGGAGGAGTGGGGTGGTGCATAGCCAGCTAGCTTTTCCTACCAGACACCCTGAATGTCCAGGACAGAAGGGATTTTTCTCCCAAGTGAAGCTCCAGGCAAGTTTCCTAAGACCCATTGTTTCCTACTTCCCCCCACAAACTTGCCTTCCTATTGTACCACCACTCCCTCCCTTTCTCAAGGTATTTTTCCACCACTGGTTGTGGGTGGGGCACAGATCCCCCAGCTCAGATGGGGGAACATGAAAGGAACTATAGGAAACTGTGACAGGGACCAGAGAAGAGAAATAAGCCCTGGGTGCACATGTGTGTGTATATGTATAAGTGTACATATGTGCGTATGGTGAGGACCTAGCTACTCTGAGACCCTAGATTCTGGTGTCTTTGGCTAAGTACGTATGCGGGGGATCCCACATTCTTGGAAGGTGCAAGAAGCCGCTTGTGTGAGACAGTGTAGTAGGTTGAATAGCGTCCCCCCAAAACTCGTGTCAACCCAGTGACCCTATTTGGAAATTGGATCTTTATAGATGTGATTAAGATGGGGCCTTACTGGATTACAGTAGGTCCTATATTCAATGAATGTTGTCTTTATTTTTTTTTAAGACTTTACTTGTTTTGGAGAGCAAGCAGAGGGAGGAGCAGCAGGAGAGAGAGAATCTTAAACAGACTCCACACTGAGCACAGAGCCCAATGCAGGGCTTGATCTCCCAACCCTGAAATCACAACTTGGGTTGAGACCAAGAGTTGGACACTTAACCGACTGAGCCACCCAGGAGCCCCTAATGACTGGTGTCCTCATAAGGGAGGAGATTCAAACAGAGGAGTAGGAAAGAAGCCATGTGACAGCAAATAGAGAATAGAGGCATGCATCTATCCACAGGCCAAGGGATGAGGATTGCTGGCTGCCATGAGAAGCCAGGAGAGAGCCACGGAACCAAATTTACGCTCAAGCCTCCAACCTTGCCAACTCCTTGATTTTTCAGACTTCTGACCTCCTGAACTGAGAGAGCTCCAATCCTATTGTTCTAGGCTACTTAGTTTATGGTAATTTGCTACTGAAACCACAGGAATTTCCAACCCAATCCGAAAGATTGTACAATCTTGTACCCAAGTACATGTATGGTAGACAGGAGAGCAAAAGCTACAATGTTCCATATCCTACTTCTGTCATTCACCAGCTACATGTCCTCATGCTGGTGACCATACCTCTGGGTGTCCATGTTTCCATGTCCCGATACTAGTTCCAGTGCCTTGTGATCAGTTATCTGCAATGGTATAAGGACTTGGCACACATAGAAGGTGCCCAGTGTCTACTAATCACATCCTGCTCACTCTTAACTCTACCCATTCAGCCCAGGGGCCACAGTCCCTCCTTATCTGCTATCAGAGCAAAGATGGGAGAGTCCCCAGGTTTGGGGGTGAGGAAGAGTTTAGCTACTTTCCAGCTCTATGACCTTGGGTTCCATATTCAACTCCACTCTGCCTCAGAACTTAGTTCATCCAGAAAATAAAAATCATTAAAAAACCTTGCTCATACATTGTTAGGGATTCTATTGCCCAAAATTCACATGTTGAAGCCCTAACCCCCAGTAGGATGGTATTTGGAGCTGGGGCTTTTGGGAGGTAATTGGACTTAGGTGCGGTCACGAGGGTGGGTCTTCATGATAAAATTAGTATCCTTAGAAGGACTAGACCCCAGATTAGTCTGTCTCCCCACCATGGGAGGAAGCAGCCCTCTGTAAGCAAGATGCCAGCCACACGAGGAACCGGATGTGTCGGCACCTGGGTCCTGGACTTCATAGCCTCAGAAGTGGGAGAACTGAGCATCTGCTGTTTAAGCTGCTCTCCTCCAGCAGCCTGCATGGCCGCCTGCGCTAAGACAGCTAATTGTCCACTCATTCAACAAATGGTTACTGAGCTCCTACAGAGCATCGGAACTGCTGTTCTTGTGCCTGATAGATAACTATGAACAAGTTATCTGCTCAAACTAGGAACTACAGACCAAGTCCCTGCCCTCCTGGAGCTACCACTGGTGGGAAAGACAACAAAGGTACAGCTATCACGTCCGTTGCTAGTGCAGATGAACAAAGTTGTGAGATGAGATGAACCCATATAGGTAAAGTATGGGATGCACAAGCATTCACTAAAAGTTCACTATCTTCTCATAATTTCCTCTTCTGACCCCTCTGGTTTGACTCCTGGCACCATTATTCTCCCACCCCACAAACTCAACACTTGGGGACATGTGTGGGTGGGTATGTTAAGTTACATGGCAAAAGGGAATTAAGGTTTCTAATAGTTAACCTTAGATGGGAGCTTCTCCTGGATTCTTGGGTAGGCCCAGTGCCCTCACAGGTCCCTTCTAAGCGGGAGAGGGGAAGCGGAAAAGAACTGGAAAGATGATGGCATGAGAAGGACTTGGCCCAGTGTTGCTGGTGGCACAGATGGAAGAGGGCTGCAAACCACGAACTATAGGCAGTCTCTAAAAGCTGAAAGAAGGCAGGCACCAAAGGTTCCTCCTAGAGCCTCCAGAATGTAGCCCTAAGGAAACTGATTTTTTTTTTTTTAACTCCATGAAACCCATTTGAGACTTCTGACCTCCCAAACCGCAAGATATTTGTATTGTTCTAAGCCACTAAGTTGTTGTGGCAATAGGAAACAAATACTGGGGTCATCTTTGGCTACTTCTCGCATGTCCTCTACTCCCACTCCTTAGAAAAGTGACTGGTTCTGCCTTCATCGAGTCTGCTGCCACCCTCCCCTCACCACACAACCAGCACCCACTTTATGCCCTGGTTTCCTGGATCGAGTTTGTGAGTTTTTTCTTTGTGCCAGATTTTGAAAGAAAGGGGTATTCTTAAAGACCTAACCCCTGCCCTATTATGTTACAGTGTGAAAAGCACTGTGATAAAGGGGAAGGAGCTGAAGGAGGGAAGTAATAGGAAAAGCTTCCTGAAAGGAAGTACTCTCCGGAGGCGAGACCTGCTATGGGGCATTCTAGCAGAGGGAATCCTTTCTACAAAGGCCCTATGTTTACCAGCCTCCAAGATGGCCCTCCATGACCCTCACTCCTGGGACCTTTTGTGTAGTCCCTTCCCACATTGAACAGGGCACTTACATAACAGGATATTAGAGAAATGACTGTGGTTTCTGAGGCTGGGTCATAAAAGCCATTGTAACTTCCTGTCTGCTCTGTTGAGTCACTCAGTCTAGAAGTCACTTGGCCTATTGTGGAGGAGCCCTATGGAGCCATCTACCCAGCAAGTAGCTGAGGCCTTCAGCCAACCGCCCTGTGAGTGACTTATCAGGGAGGTGAATTCTACTCCTCTAGTCAAGCCTTCAGATGACCATAGCTCCAACTGCTATGTCCTTCATGAGTTGGTAGTCAAGCTGAGGCAGAACCACCTGGCTAAGCTGCTCCCAAACTTGTGACCTACGGGAATAAATATTTGTTTCAAGCCCACTGAGTTTGGGGTGACTCATTACACAGCAATGGGTAACTAACATAGGCCCTAAGGCCAAGTGAAAGACCATGAAGAGCTACACCAAGGTCTTCACTCCAGTGTAGGGTACAAGAGGAGAGCAGTTCAAAACAATACCGGAAAAGAAGACAAGGACCAGATTATGAAGGAGATTCTAAATCATGTAAAGGCCCTCAAATAAAGTTTGCTTTGGAGCAACTGAGTGGCTTAGTTAGCTGAGCATCCACCTCTTGATTCCAGCTCAGGTCAGGATTGAGCCCCAAGTCAGGCCCTGCACTCAGTACAAAGTCTTGGGATTCTCTTTCCCTCTCTCTCTGCCCCTATCCCCATGTTCGATCTCTCTCTCTCTCTCTTTTTCTCTTTCTCTCTCTCTCTCATAATTTTAAAGATTAAATTTGCTTTGCTCTTAGAGTGATGGAGAATTTGTGGGCTCTGTGTAGTGAATTGACCTGGTGAGATTTTTCTTCAGAAAAAATGGTTCTGGGGGGCCCCTGGGTGACACAGTTGGTTAAGTGGCCAACTCTTAGCTTTGGCTCATATCAGGATCTCAGGGTCTTGAGATCGAGCCCTGCATTGGGCTACATGCTCAGCACAGAGTCTGCTGGAGATTCTTTCCTTCTCCCTCAGCCCCTCTCCCTTTCTTGCTCACTTGTGCACTTGCTCTCTTTCTCTCAAATCTTAAAAAAAAAAAAAAGAAAGATGACTGTGGCTCCAGACAGAGGATGGATTGGCAAGAGATGGTAGCTGCTTCACTAGGATGGAGAGAACTGGATGGATTTTAAGACATTGGAAAAGCAGAATCAAGAGGATTCACTTATTGTTAGGTTAGATATGGACAACAGCAGAAAGGCAGGGATTTCCCCAGCAAATGAATAGAAAATGTCATGACTTACTGAGAAAGCGTACAAGGTCCAAGTTTGAGAGCTATAAATGAAGGCAAATGTGAAATGCCTAGTGGATGTCCAGAGATGGCCAAGAAATAATTGGATCTGTCACTATAGGAAACAGACCGTTTGGACTGTGGAACCAGAAGTTTAGAGGATTCCTCTGTGTGTACACACCATCACCCCTGGGAAGTGTGGGGAATGGGGTGCAGCTTCTCACTATGGCCACAAGACAACAACACTTACATCTATGACTGCCTGGTGGTAGGTCATCTTATCAACTGCCACTTATTTGAGCACCTACTCTATGCCCACTGCTACTCCATATTTTGTCTAATCATGTGTACTAACAGGACAGTTTTGAATCTGATAATCCCAACTTGGTGCCCACCTATATGAAAACCTTTTACCTCTTTTGCCATTTAAGAAATCCTTTGTAGTTAAAAGAACTAAGTGTGAGACAGTAATCCATCAAAATCCTAAGGGAGAACACAGGCAGCAACCTCTGTGACCTCAGCCACAGCAACTTCTTGCTAATCACGTCTCCAAAGGCAAGGGAAACCAAAGCAAAAATGAACTTTTGGGACTTAATCAAGATAAAAAGTTTTTGAGACGCCTGGGTGGCTCAGTGATTGAGCATCTGTCTTTGGCTCAGGGTGTGATCCCAGGGTTCTGGGATCAAGTCCAACATCAAGCTCCCCACGGGGAGCCTGCTTCTACCTCTGCCTATGTCTCTGCCTCTCTCTGTGTGTGTCTCGTGAATAAATAAATCTTTTCTAAAAAGATAAAAAGCTTTTGTACAGCAAAGGAAACCATAGACAAAACTAAAAGAAAACCTACAGAATGGGAGAAGATACTTGCAAATGCCATATCAAATAAAGGGCTAGTATCTAAAATCTATAAAGAACTTATCAGGCAGTGGCTGCTGGGAAGATGGCAGATTGGAAGGACCCTGGGCTCACCTCGTGTGGCGTGGCCACCTGGAGAATACCCAGATCAGCATAAACAACCCAGAAAGTGACCAAAGACTGGCAGGACAGATTCTGCAGCTGGATATAGACAAGAAGCCACAGCAAAGCAGATCCACCCCCTCTTGGCAAGATCCCATCAAACAGTGCCACGAGCCTGGCAGTGTGCAAGCAGCCCAGACAAGGCCCAACACCACTCCTGCTCCAAGAAGAGGGGAAGATAACCACACACCAGTCTGACCACAACCCCCAGTCAGGGGACAGCAGAGGGAAAGTGCCCTGCAGTTCGGTGCTGCTTCATCTCTGGCAAACACCTGGTCTGACTCAACTCCAGCCCAAGGCAGCCCTGGACTGGCCCACTAAAACCACAGGCAAGACCCCACCCACAACAGGCAGAGATCCATTGCAGACTGGACTGAAGGCAAACACAGCCCAGCTACAACAGTAGGATACCCCTGTAGCAACACACATAGGAGACGCCCCTGAAGCACCATTTTCTGGTGAAAAGGAAACCTTGCACTGTGGGGCACTTTAGGACCTCTTCTTCATAAAGCCATTACTTTCAAGTGTGGGAGACAAAAATGATTTTCCTAACCCATAGAAATAGACTAAACAAGAAGACAGAGGAATATGTCCCAAGTGAAAAAGCAGAACAAAACCCTAGCAAGAGATCTAAACAAAATGAAGATAAGTAATATATCTATTAGTGAATTTAAAGTGATGCTCATAAAGATACTCGTTATAATTGAGAAAGAGTACAGGACTTCCATGAGACCCTCCACAAAGAGATAGGAGACCTGAAAGAATTAGAGATAATGAACTCACTAAATGAAATTAAAAATAGACCACCAGGAATAAATAGCAAAAAAGAGGAAGTAGAAGAATGGGTCAGCAACCTGGAGGACAGAGTAGTGGAAAGTAATCAAGCTGAGCAAATGGGGGGGAGGAGGATTACATAAAATGAGAAATCGTCCCAGAGAACTCAGCGACACTGTCAAGCATAATGACAATTGCATGATAAGGTATCCCAGAAGAGAAGAGAGAAAAGGGGGCAGAAGACTTATTTGAAGAAATAATAGCTAAAAAACTTCCTGAATCTGGGGAAGGAAAGAGAAATCCAGATTCAGGAGGTACAGAGAGCCCCCAATAAAACCAACCCAAAGAGGTCTGCACCAAGACACAAAGTAAATAAGATGGCCAGAGGTAGGGACACCTGGGTGGCTCAGTTGGTTAAGTGTCTGCCTTCAGCTCAGGTCGTGATCTCAGGGTCCTGGGATCAAGCCCATGTCAGGCTCCCTGCTCAGTGGAGTCTGTTTCTCCTTCTCTCCCCTACTCATGCTCTCTCTCTGTCTCTCTCAAATACATAAAATCTTTGGGGGGGGGGGGTGTCCAAAGTAGTGATAGAGAATTTTAAAAGCAGCAAGAGAAAGATAAATATGTGAGGGGGAAACCCCATAAGACTATCAGTGGATTTTTCAGCAGAAACTCTGCAGGCCAGAAAAAAGCAGATAATATGTTCAAAGTGCTAAAAGGGAAAAATCAGCCAAGAATACTCAATCCAGCAAGGTGTTCATTCAGAACCGAAGAAAAGAGAATTTCCCAGAAAGACAATAGTTAAAGTCATGACCAGGAGCAAAACCAGCCATGTCCCTGTCACACACGATGCCATGATGCCATCGGCCGAGGGGTCTCAAATCCACAGTCCAGCCTCCCTCCTGCCTCAGTCAGCCTGCACTACCGGCCACCTGCTCAATCCCAAATCAACATGCCTTCACCTCAGGTTGACGAGGACTCAAACTGATACTCTTCCCCTCAAATTTCAGCCCCTAGGCTCAAGTTTGTGCACAAAAGTGGGCATGATTATAACAGCAGAATGAAGCAACCCAAACAGGGACACTAATTCTGTGGAAGACATAATGGAAAAAGGAGCGTGTACTAGGCTGAGAACATCAACAAGCACATAAAAAAATAGTGCATAAAGCAAGATTCTGGCTACTAAAAGAAACAAACCTGGGAAAAATAAGATGAAATCAAAGATTGGGAGCCCCTTATGGTTTATCTCCATCATAGGAAAGAAACTGAGAGTCGCTGGAGGGGAGGGAGGGGAGGGACGGGGTAACTGGGTGATGGGCATTAAGGAGGGCATATGAATGAGGAAATGATCAGCGGGTGAATGAGGGAATGAGCACTGGGTGTTATATGCAATTGATGAATCTCTAAATTCTACCTCTGAAACTAATAACACACTATATGTTAATTGCATTTAATTTAAAATCCTTTGTAGAAAGAGAACTGAATAGAAGAGTTGAAAGTCTTGGGTCTAAATCTTGCCTCTGCCACCTAATGGCTATGATCAAAATACCTTTCTGAGCCTCGGTTTTATCCTATTCAAACCAGGAATAATAGTAATACTGGCCTCACAAAAAAGACATGAGGAGTAAATAAGACAACTTTGTGTGAAAATAACTTATGTGCAGAGTTCTCAAAAAAAGGTTAGCTTCGAGAAAACCGTACTCCTAGGCAATATACCCGTCCTTTCATTGGTCTGAGATTATATGTTAAATGTAGCTCACGGTCCATCAGTTAAAGCTTAGAAGTCTCCAGCGGACTCCTGGCTAGTCCGATGTTATCACTGTCCCCTGCCTGCCTTCCCAGTGCTGTTGATGGGTCTTGTATGCATGGATTTCAGCAATCGGTGGTTTCTCCCCTCCACACAACACCCTGATTTGTTCAGCACATGGCCCTCTACAGCTAGCACCACGTGTAATACAAAACAGGCGTTTATTTGCCAAGTACTGGTTTAAACTGGATTCAGTCTTAAAGATTTTTTTGGGTTTTACTGGGCAGTTGACTTGTATAAATGGAACTATTAATCCCGAAAGGTAAACTTAACTCCGGCAGATTAAAAAAAAAACTCCCTCCAGATCACAACTCAGTTTTCGGTGCAGGAAAATATTCATTTTCTGGTATTTGGCAGATTTTTAAAACTCTGAGATCAAACACCTAAGAGGATGAAGAATGAGTTGCTGGGCGAAGTGAGGAGGAGAAAAGGCATAGAGCTGCTTGAGGGGAAAATAAGCAGGAACACATGCCTGGGCCCAGAAAGAAACTGTGTAACTTGGAGTTTTGAGATAATTATATGGAGTTCTGGGGTGGTTTGTACTTGGGAAGGGCTTCAAGTGCACCACGGAGAGGAATTCCCAAAAAGGCCACAAGAGGGAGATATTACTCCAGGAGTCCCTCCCTGTCCTTTCCACCCAAGAAGGCCATGGCTTTCTTTGTTCAGACTCCCTTGCCTAGCAAATGTCACCGATGTCACCGTCCATTTTGTCTCCTCATGCCCCTGGTTTTACCTTAAGCCACTTTCTTGTGACTAGCTTTAACACAGAAATTTATTTTATTGCTATTTGTTAAATTTTTAAGATAGTGTTACAGTCTCTGTTCTCAGCGGTAAAAGCAGCTAAACCAAACGTTTTAATAAGAAATATAAAATAAACCAATTTAAAAAACATGAGAGGTTGATCTTTCTTTCCCTTTTTTATGAGTTACTACCCAGAGAGGCTTCCCAGGTAAGTGGGGCATCACCAGGCCTGGAGCCTGTTAGAAACCGAAGTGGCCACTTGAAGCCAAGAAGAAAAAGAAGAAACCCCTAACTTGGGGAGAAAGGCAGCCGGCACTCAGGTCGGGGCAGGAAGGAGGCTGAGCCCCACCCCACAGAGAATGAAGGGCAAAAAACCCCAAATGTTGTACCTCTTAAATTTTATTATGGAAAAATCCAATAATCCAAAAGACGGAATAATAGGACAGACCCAGATACAATCTTATGGAGTATCTGAAACTATAAACCAGGAAAGAGCTTTGAGGAAAATGTAAGCTCCCATATTGTTGAGGACACTTGAAGGGCACATCCCAGGGACCCTGGTCTGGCCCCCTCCAGCCCCTCCTAATGGAAAGTCCACACCTAGAGGAGGGGGGGGCGGGGCGGAGCACTGGTTTTAGAGGGTGTAGGGAAAGCAGACCTGTGGAGGTAACAGTCTAGTGCCCCATCCTGCAGGAGGAGTTCTTTACTTGGGTGGCTTCTAGGGACACTTGAATTCCCAGAAAGTTACACGTATAGGCACTTCCCTAGAAGACTCCCCACTCCCACCAGACTGTCAAAAGGCTCTCTGGCCATTCCTTATCCCCTCACCCAGGCCAGAAAAAAAGTCTAAAAACCCCACTGTTAATGACACCGATAATACTCATCCAGTTTCTTTTGGTGGTCACGTTGTTCTTTTAAATACGATGATCTATGACATCTTTAATAATTAAAAAAAATGGTCACAGAGAATTAAGAAAAATGGGTACATAATTTTCCTGCAAAATGAAGTCATTCAGTATGCACTTAGGCACCTTATGCTGGAAGTACTAGGTGTGTTAATGTCACAGCTCCGAGAACAGCTACGCTAATCCAAAGTATGCTTAAAAACGATACCCAATTCATTAACAAATTAATCTGGGAAAATGTGCCTTGTTTGACAACCCATTAAATACATTTTTCATTTTCAACTATTTCAGAAGTCATTTTGGAAATAAAGACAAACATACATATTCACAGAAAATGCCACTTAGGGCTTTAATATCGAATGTAACGGTCCTAGTTCACAAAAATAGCATAAAGTGCAAAAGCTCCATTTCAAAAGGCTCAAAATCACTCCCAAAGCAATGGAGACTAAATGCTACCACAGGCAGTGGGCATACCACCCTTATATGGCACAACTATATAAAGTATAAAACAAGGGATATATCTGAAAATACTATATATGCTCTGATTACACACTGTGATTATAAAATAGTCCACAATCTGGTTTAACATGTAGAGAAAGAAACCATTCAATTAGTCCTTTAGAATAGAGGCCTTTTTGTTTTGTCTGTAGGAGAATAACCACAAAATTCATTGAGAACCCCAATCTGGCCTGTGAATTCTCTTTGGCCAGCTGGAAGGGCAGCACCGAGGCAAAGAGCTGGCAATGAAAGGTTCCCAGCTCATTTGGGGAAAAGGAGCTATGAGAGGGGATCCTGTTGGACAAGCTTCAGCCCTTCCCTTTCCCCCAGGGATGGTTGCATGTCAGCCCCATGGGATGAAGAGCCAAGGAAGACTCCCTCCCGTGCTCAGAGCCTCCGACAGGGCCCTGGCTCACGTAAGCATGATGAACTGATGAGAAGTTTTCACACACCTGAGAAATATGATAAAAATAACAAGTTACTGTATATTTAGAAAGTCTGCGCTTGATGTCCATCAAGCTTAGATTTCCCCCAACAGGACATCTTTCATCCACAATTAATATTTTAGGCACTCATCAGAGGGACAGGCATAGTTTCTCCCAAAATGCAGCCTGTTACCAAATAGATTCAGGTATCTCTTCCCCATCATATGCCTTAAATATAGTCACTGAAGTGCTAATACCATAATCCTAATCATAAAGAGGAGAAAAGATTTTTTCCAAAAGAATCACCACTCAGTGTTTGATTGAAAATAAGAATCACTGACTTAAATGATTGCTTGCTAACTAGGATAGTAATGTTTAATATCCTAGATCCAATTCCTGCTGGTAATCGATCTTGGCAAATTCTAAGGAGAACAAAAATCTGACAGCCATGATGAGTAACTGCCATGACCTAACTCCCAAATGGCAAATCTCCACTTCCCTGTATGATTAGGGGAAAAAACCAAAAAGATTCCTGACTGCACATCAATTAATAAGCTATTCGCTTTTTTTTTTTTTTTTTTTTTTTTACTTTTGGGGGAAAAAAAAAAACTGTAGAGCCCTATTTTTAGCAGCTCACGAATCCAAGAGCAGAGGCCTATCAAAAGGAGAATTCAGTTCATTATTTCTTAGGACCTATTCATGTCAGGCTCAATTTAAAAAGAAGACTCAGCAGTAAGTCAGAATCCAGTGATGAGCTCTCAAGTGTATAGCTAACACGAGTGTATTCCAAAAGCTGCTCCTCATGAAATATACACAACTGGTATTTACATTCCATTCAAGTTACCGTATGAACTGTCCACTCTAAAAGGCATCTATTTACAACTCGAGGCAGGTCGGGGGAGGAATACACCAAAATACCAAAATATTAACAATGATTGTCCTTGGAAAATACAGACTTTTTTTCTCTTCAACTTTCCTATAGTTTTCCAAATTTCTTTCAAGACTGTGTAGTACTATCAAAGCATCATAAGTATAAATATGAATGATGCCATAAGTCTAACTTTAAATAGAACTGTTCAACTTTGGGATCCCTTGGTGGCTCAGCTGTTTAGCGCCTCCCTTCGGCCTGGGGCCTGATCCTGGAGTCCCAGGATCGAGTCCTGCGTCGGGCTCCTGGCATGGAGCCTGCTTCTCCCTCTGCCTGTGTCTCTGCCTCCCTCTCTCTCTCTCTCTCTCTCTGTGTGTGTGTCTCTCATGAATAAATAAAATCTTAAAAAAAAAAAACTGTTCAACTCCTACTTTCTTGATTCACCATCTTCATGCTAAGAGCTATAGTGATTTTTGTTCAACAGTAATGCTTTTGTTCTCAAATCTACCCCATTCCATACTTCTTTATCAGTCCTTAACTCATTAAAACCAATATCTAGAAAGGCCTTCTGGTTTTTTTGGGGAGGGTTGTTTTTTGGGTTTTTGTTTTTTACAGGAAAAACCTCCTTTCTGACATGTTAAGTCCTTTGTCTTGTAGAAGATGGATGGAAACAGCCCTGTGAGTTGGGCCACTTATTTCCAGCAGTCACATTTTATCCGTGTTTCTAAAGGACACTTGGAAACTTCCAGAAGAGCAAGGTCAAAGTGTTGAAGCTGGAGGTGATATTCCCCAGTGACCCACCCTCCCTCCCTGATAGGGAGACCTCCTCCCTTCTTGATTGCTGGAATAATGTTCCCATCACTGAGGAGCCCTAAACAGAAATTAAACCTCATAGAGAATGCAAACACTTCCCACACCCCCTGCCTCTCCTCATCTATGCTTCCACACTAAGACAGCTGGGCTTAAAGTACATCAAAGCTTCCCCCTACTTTGGAGCATTTGTATACTGCAGGAATGGATGAGCCCAGAATCCATGCCTAGTAAGTCCATCTGAAGCGAGGACTGACATTTCCCTTTAAAAAAATTCTAGACTTGAAACCAAAGGACTTAACAGTAGTTCTAAAACTCTAGGTGGTTCCATGAACCACAGAACCATCTAGGTATCAGAGGTGCATTTGAAGGTCCCACAAATACATAAATACTATTTTTCAAAGCACATTTTTAAACCATAATAAACAGGTACGCTCATTCAATACCAAATTTTTTACCACAGAAACCAATTTAACTTGCATTTTCACTGCATGATATTAAGGAAATATATAAGTTCAACCTTAAAATAAATTTAAACAAATAGATCACAACATAGTTCTCAGGTTTGGGTTCCATCAAGATTTCTTACTTTAAATAGGGTTCTGCTACAAATAACTTGAAAACCACAAAAGTAGAATAAAGCCTTTCCTTTTTTAAACTCTCAATTCATTGTTCCTTGTTGGGCTCTTCACCTAGGATCCTGTACAAATTCTGATTAGAGCAAGAGTTCCTAGACATGCCAAAGACTGGTACTGTCCAGCTCTCAGATCCTTAGCTACGGACTCCTGTCCTCACCAGGACACGTGTGTCCTGTCTTCCTTTACCATGCAATGTTGCAAAGCAGGAGATGTGGGAGTTCCAGTGAGTATCCCTGAGGTCATGCCTACCCCCTCACACCTTGCTGACAATTCTGGAATCTTCATTCAGCTCAATGAAGAGGTTAGCCGTAGCCAGTGTCACTTCTGCTGAGGAAAAACTCAAACTTGCCCACTGCAGCAGCAACCTGGGGAGCCAGCGACTAGTCACTGCAGGACTGGAGAAGCAGCTGTCAGATGCTTGAGGAAGCCACCTATTCCCTCAGGAAATAGGGGATGAAAAAGAGGCTAGGTTTTAGAGGATAACTTCCAGCATGGAAGAGCATACAGAAGGCTTCCGATCAGCATAAGCTTCCAGAACTTCAAGTTTGCTCCAGATGTTGAACCAGGATTCATACCCCCAGCTCCCTTGACCAAACAGGAGGCCTTGACCAAAGCTCAGCAGTAAGGGGCAGGGGTCTGTGTGCAGCCAGATCACCCCACACCTGTTCTCCGTGTCTGAGGTGACTGGGCCAGACCGCCAACAATGTCAACGTTTGAAAATTGTGCTCATCTTCGAGAATGGCTCAATGTGAAGTGTAGCTTTTGGCACAGAGGGTCTTTTTGTCCACTTCACCCTCCTCTGAGGTCCCCGGCTCTCAGCAGAGGTAGTAAAGGATTCGCAAGCGCACATAAACTTGGTTACTGTGAGTTCCAGGTGGACGAGTGGCCTCGTGGGTTTCATTGGCTTGGTTTTATTCTAGGGCCATTTCCCCAAATGAAAATCCCTGGCATGTTCCATCGGTCAGTGGGTCTTGCCTGTTGCAGGCTATATCTGTGAGCAGGAGTCTCCTCCGAGAGTACAGGGGGCCACAGAGTCTCAAGTAAACCCCCGCTGGGAAATGAGCCCCACCCCCACTGAGGGACTGCTCTGCCTCTGCCGCAACAGGTCCCTGCATCTGGAAGGGACGCTGAGGAGATCTACCTGGTGCCCCTGAGCCCTCCACTTTCCAATTTCGGGAAAGGGGAAGACACCCTTCCCCCTGCACAGTGGAGTCCTGGTAGGCCACGGCCACACTAGTTAGAGCCCAAGGGAACAGAATACCAAAAAGACAGGCCCTCCCCCTACTCTACAAGCCCCCTGCTGTCTTCACTGGCAAGCCCGATGCAGGAGGGAAAAGCAAGCAGAGAAGCCAGCCTCCCCATCACGTGATCTTGACCGGTGACTTCTTGCTGGCACACAGGAGGGACACGTAGGGGACCCCGATGAAGGCCCATTTCTCGCTGGGCCAGAACTTGATGACGGGGCCCTGCTCGGGGATCTCGGAAGCAGCATCAAAGTAGGCAAAGCATACGCAGCCCAGGTAGGCAGCAAGGCAGATGAGGATGTGCCTGCAGAAGGATACAGGATGTGAGCCCCGAACAGGTAAACAGAGCTGCCGCCCTGGGTGAGCCTGCCCAGCACTCTGGCCCAGCCCACCTCCCCGAGGTAACCACAGGCCAGCGCCTCTTCCCGTCAGGACAGTCTCCCGCATTGCTGGAGACCAACAAATCTGGAACCAATGGGGCCTGCTCTGGAAAGTTCTAAAATATTCCACCTGGTAACAGTCTTTGGCTCAACCCCCAAAGACTGAGGCCCAAGGATTTAAAACAGGTGCTAGGAAGATGGAACTGACATCTGATGAGATCCCACCTTCTTACTGCAATGTTGCATATACATAGTTTCTGCCTTTTACTAGGAATCCTTTTATACCAATTAAACTACTAGTTTTAGTAGGGAAACTTTTTTACTCTACTGTGTCTGTAAAAATTTTAACATGAATCTTTATCAAGCAAGGGACCATCTAGAAGCATGTAATCCTTCTTTCTACCCTAGAGTGGAATTCCATTCCAGATGAATGAAAGACTTAAAATGTTTTTTTAAATATAATCAAAGAAACCACTTTCATAAACTCTGGTGGGGGCAGCCGTTCTGAGAATGAAACAAAGTCCAGGATTCCTATAGGAAAAGACTGACAGGTGTGAGAACAGGAATCTTTAAAACCAAGATGGCACCAAACTCATTCTATTCTGAAAGATAAATGGAAAAGGGGAGGGGGGAATATTTGTACCGTATGACCAAAGAGTTAAAGTCCTTATATTCAAGACTGATGAATCACTGACCTCTACCTCTGAAACCAATAATACATTATATGTTAATTAATTGAATTTAAATTCTATTTTAATTTTTTTTTTAATTAAAGTAAAATCCTTATATTCCAGGGCACCTGGGTGGGTTTCCAGCTATTAAGCAGCTGACTCTTGATTTCACCTCAGGTCATGATCTAAGAGGGGGGTGGGATCCAGCCCCACATCAGGCTCTCTACTGAGCATGGAGCCTGCACAGGATTCTCTCTCCCCCTCTGCCCACTCCCTTTACTCATGCACACATTCTCTCTATGTCTCTCAGAAAATAAAAATAAAATCCCTACATTCCAAATAACTCTCAAAAACTAATCATTTCACAGCATGCCCCTTAAAAGAATCGGTAGGGGAGCAGGCAGTGGGTGAGAATGACAGGAGTGAGACTGGCCTCAGGCTGATAAGCACTGAAGCTGGATGTTGCCTCCATGAGGGCTTAATGTAGTATTCCCTATACTCTTGAAAATGATGCAAATGTGCATAATACATACAGCTATTGGACACTAATGACTGGTGACTATGTGCCAGGCACTAGGTGCTAGATATGCTAGATATAAATTTTTTAAAATAGAAAAAACTCCACAGAGAAGGCAAATGAAAAGGTACCTTTCAAAAAAAAAGAAATATACACCTTAAAATTACAATGGAAAAGATGCTCAACAATAATTCTAACTTTACAAAGACAGGAAAATATTTTTAATCAGGTTAATAACATTTAAGAGCTAATGCCTTTTACCTATACTTTCATATATATTAGATATTATAGACTCTAACAGAAAGTGTTCATTAATATACTCTCCCTAGATTTGGAGATAGAGATCTATACTTGTACCTGCATTTATAGATACAGATATCTCTATATATAGGTATAGATGTATAAAATTTAACCTAAGGAAATGTTTAGGCATGTGAACAAATAATTATCCATTAATAGTTTGGCTAAATGATTTATAAAGCATCCATACTATGAAATATTAATTGGACACAAAAATATGAAAGGTAATACATATGCATTGGTAAGGAAAGTTGTCCACCATCCTATTAAAAAAAAAAAAAGTTTGGAGCATGTATAGAATGATATATTTATTTTTTAAAAGGTAGAGTTAGAGAAATAGACGTGAAAAATCTGGAAGGTGGGGTTCTTGGGTGGTATATCCATTAAGCAGCCAACTCTTGGTTTTGGTTCAGGTCATGATCTCAGCGTCGTAAGGTCGAGCCCTATCTTGAGATCTGTGTGGAATCTGCTCCAGTTTCTCTCTCCCTCTCCTTTTGTCCCTCCGACACACCCCTCTCTCTTGTGCATGTGTGCTTGGTCTCTCTCAAATAATCTTTTTTAAAAATCTGGAAGGAGGGACACCTGGGTGGTTCAGCTGATGGAGCATGTGACTCTTGATCTTGGGGTTATCAGTTCGAGCTCTATGTTAGGTGCAGAGATTACTTAAAAATAATCTTAAAGTCTGGAGGAATAAACTTTAGGTTGTTAACAATTGTTATCACTCTTTGGTGGACAGAATTATGAGAGCCTCTCTATACTACTCTGCTTAAATTTGTTCTTAAAACATCATAACTGAGCTAAAAACATGGTTCAACTGTGGTGTACCTCCTGCTTAATTTCTCAAACTCAGAAACTAAGTTTAGTTAATTACAACTTACTTTTTGAATTTTGCTTAAATTGCTGACATTACCAAGAAACTTGATTAAAAATGTACTTATATAGTACCTTGAATGAAGTCTTTTTTATATACATGTATACATTTATCAAAACTCATTAAAGTACACACTTAAAATCTGCATTTTATGATCTCCATTATAACTCAGCAAATCTATAGTGCATAAATTCACTAGTGTGAGTTGAGGTTGAACCTAAAAAATATCAGGAAAAGGACCCTGAGACTGGAATCTCCAGTTTGTGCTGTTTTACATTGTATTGTCTTTTGGAAAACAGTCCTGGGAGTCCCGGAGCCTTAAACTGAGAGCAGGTTGGGTATCATGCTAAATATATACAAGTTCCCACATTCAAGGCAATTTACACGAGTTTCAGGCATTTCCTGATAGAAGTCAAGCTTCTTCCGAATCTTGGATCTAATAAAGCTTTTCCAACTCCTTACCACTAGAATTCTCCCTGGGTGCTTTCAATTTATAAGGGACATCCTAAAGCAGATTTCCCTTGGCCCTTGCTCTCTTTTGCAATCAGAAGTCCTGGAGGACCGAGGAAATCAGGATTCTGGTTTGGAGCTGAAGCAGTTCAGAGGAAGAAACCACTCAACTTCTCAGCTGAGTGTAGGATTCTGCAGGCTGTTTAATAAACTGTTTGCTGTTGTTTTTTTTTTTTTTTTTTTTTTTTTTCTTAAACTTAACCACATATCCTGAGCATTCCAATGCATAGATGCTCCAATTCCCATGACTGAACTCCCAGGTGAGCAATCATGAACAATTAATTCACCTCTCTGGGCATCTACCTCTACCTGTTAAGTGAAGGGGTGAGACTGTCCCCAAATGACCTGTGTTGCCTTCACCCGGTCACTTGAGCATCTCAGTCCCCACATCACTTCTGTCCCAAGCCTTCCCCACCCCCATCCCACCCCCAGAGATCTAGCTAGAGTTCAGGTTACGGATTCAGCTTTCAAGCTCCTTTCTGCTTTAGTAATGGAACTAGAGGTAAGAGACCGCAGACTTGAACCTCACACAATTAGGTCTTTCTGATCTGGCTAAGCCTGCTCCCCAGAGCCTATTCTGCTTTTGACAATACTTTCCATTGCTTCCAAAAGATCTGACCGTTTCTGTGAGGAGAGAAGAGCGCTCAGGCCGTGCTCCGTCCTCTTGCACACCTGCGTTCCCTACAAGGAAGAGAGTGCCCACCCATGGGCGGATGAAGACTGCGGTCTGGTCGCTGGCACTTACCACACGCAATGCAGGTAGGGAAAGTGGAAGGAGGACAGCAGCTCACAGAAGGCTCGGTCACTGATCCAGCAGAAGAGCGCGAGGGTCCACCAGAGGCCAGAGAAGAGGCCCAGTTTAAAGACACGCACATTGTCACACCTGCACAGGGACCCAGAAAACAAGTCACCCTCAGTCTGGGCTGCCACCTGCCTTGCTGGCCAATCTTTTCTGGCTCCTCACAACCCCCCCACCCCAGCCTCTCGGCACTGGAGGTCCAACCCCACATCCTGTCACCCCACAAGCTTGTGGACGTGGATGCCATACATAACATGTGCAGATGACTCCCAAAGCCGTGTTCATACCCTGGTCTCTCCCTGACTCCAGACTCCCATAGCCAGCTACCTTCTGGACGTGTCTCCCCCTGTGCAACACAGACCTAAATTTAACATGTCCATAATGAACTCCTAATCTCTCCTCCTGCCCAAGATCTGCTCTCCTCCCAGCCAGCTCAGGCAAAGAGCCTTCCACGCTCTTCAGAAGCTCAAGGCCAGTATCTTAGTCACTGTACTTGTCCACACACGCCACATGCAACCCATCAGCTCTACCTTCACTATATACCCAAAAACTATATACCCTTCCCACCACCTCCACCTGAGTCCAGCCACCATCATTTCCTGCCTGAGTTATGGCAACTGCCTCCTCCTGCCCCTGCTCCTACAGTCCACTCTCAGTGCTCTGCTCAAAGCCTCCCTCTGTCTTCCACTTAACCAGAGGGAAAGCCAACATGTTCCCAGGAGCCACAAGGCCCCACGTGTGCTGGCTTGTTCTCTGCCCTCCACTTGCTCTTCTATTTACACTGCCCCTTGCCACCTCTGCTCATCAACTGCACACCCCCTGCCCCAGGGCTCCTTGCGCTCCTCAAATATCCCTGGCATGTTCCCCAGACCTTAGCATTGACTGTTCCTGCCACCTGGAGTGCTCTTCCTCACATATTTATGTGGTTCACTGTCTCCCAAGTCTCTGCTTAATGTCACTCAGTAAGCCCTTTCCTGACCACTGTTGTTAACAATCGCACCACCTGTCTCCACCCGCTAAGTGACGCTCCCAACCCCACCTCCATTTCCTTTTCTCTCCTCCAATTTTCTCTGTAGGGATTATAACCCCTCTAGCATCCTCCATGTTTTACCTGCTGACAGTTGGTCTTCCCCTGAAACAGCATGGAACACGGAGGGTTCCCCTGATTTGCTGAATAAAAAAGTGAGCTCTCACATACACTGGGACAAAATGCTTTTCAGAAACAAATCCTAAGAGCCCAAAGAAATTTCCATTGTCATTTCCCTCCCTCGTTCTTGAATTGTTCATAAAGGAGGGTGACTTCCATTCCTAGGGAGGCATGCTCAGAGGCAGCTGGTGGCTGAGGGTTCTTCTCAGCTCTCCCTCAGGCTCTCCTTCACTCCACAGACCGCTCCCGGGTCAGCTAAGCTCCCTCTCGGGACCCAGAGTCCAATGTGTAACCTCTGCACCTGAGAAGAAGCCACATCTATTTGTTCATATTTGTTGTATAAATGTCAAAAGCCTGACTGGTTGGTACCTTTCCCAGCCACCTGACAGAAGCATTGGCACAAGCATCAGTGAAAACAGGATGGGAAATAGGTTCAGAAAGGCCAACTCAAAAAACACAAACAGAAATACCCTGTTGTAGGAGAGCTAAATGCATTCCTTGAAACACTTTTCGAGAGAGGCCCAGAACTGGAGACACTAAATTCCTACTTAGCTTTGTTGGGCAGCTCACCCTCGGAGGCTCCTCCTCTCTCTCAGCTCAGCTTTCTCTGCCTCCTCAGGTCTCGGCTTCCAGGGTGCCTTCTCAAATAGACCTTCTCTGACAGCCCCCACCCCTGTTACATTGTCCATACCATGAGTGCCCACCATTTTCCTTCATAACACTCATCACAAGCTGATACAGTTTTCATTTGTGTGATTGTGTGATTGAAGGTCTAGTATCCGACTAGACGGGAAGCTCAAAGAGAATAGGAACTCTACCTGCTTTTCACCAAGTATATGCAGTGCCTGGCCCAGAATAGACATGAAAGCAATGCTTGCTGAATGAATAAATAAAACAAGGAAGTAAAAGAAAATGTTAATTGGATTCCAGTGATCTAAGAAACACATTTTTTTCCTCAGACTTCAAAAAAACAACAACAGCAACCACGTTGATTCAGTACCAAATTCTCTGAATGCATGCTAGGCCCTGTGGAAGGCAAAATGAACAGGCCTCTTGCCTTGCTATTGTAAAAGATAAAATGAATGTGGATAAAAATAAGTGTCAACAACTATAGACAATTTGGTACACTCAATTCAATTAAACCTAGAATCTTTTGCTTAAGGAACACACCAGAACATTCCTCAATATGCTGGAGAGGCAGTGCATGTGCCAAGTGGCAAGAGAAGCAGAATGCCGAGTGAGGAGTCATGTGTGGGGAAAGCCCTGCCCAATCAGCATCTCAGGGTGCCCTGGGACTGCCCCTTCCTCTGTTCATAGAGGGAGAGCTCCTGCTACCTGCTGCTGACCAGGCCTATCTGTACTTGACTCAATGTGAGATTAAATGAGAAAAGCAGAACAAAAGTGATATATACAATAGGACCCAATTCTAGGATAAAAAAAACCTGAGCTGATAACTGCAGTTCTCCTCTTCTTAACCCTTTGTTGTATTCTCAAAGTTGTCTCCTATACTCAGTAAAAAAGCACCTACTTGAAAATATGTTAGGGATGCCTGGGTGGCTCAGTGGTTGAGTATCTGCCTTTGGCTGAGGTCATGATCCTGGGGTCCTGGGATTGAGTCCCACATCCAGCTCCCCGTGGGGAGCCTGCTTCTCCCTCTATGTCTCTGCCTCTCTCTGTGTCTCACATGATTAAATAAAATCTTAAAAATAAATAAAATAAAATATGTTGAATGTGAGGCACCTAGGTGATTCAGTGGTTGAGCATCTGCCTTTGGCTCAGGTTGTGATCCCAGGGTCCTGGAGATCAAGTCCTGCATCGGGCTTCCCACAGGGAGCCTACTTCTCCTTCTGCCTATGTCTCTGTCTCTCTCTCTCTCTCTCTCTCATGAATAAATAATTTTTTAAAATATTTTATGTTATATGCAGCTGAGCCACTTAGTAATATTCACACAAATTTCATTAAATATCAGGTCATAGCCTGAAATAAAATTTTGTTGTCTCATGGTCTGAGAGAAGAAAGTTCAGAAAAGAAAATGAAAATACGAAAAGAGGGCAGCCTGGGTGGCTCAGCGGTTTAGCCGCCTTCAGCCCAGGGCCTGGTCCTGGAGACCCAGGATTGAGTCCCACGTCAGGCTCCCTGCATGGAGCCTGCTTCTCCCTCTGCCTGTGTCTCTGCCTCTCTCTATATATCTCTCTGTGTCTCTCATGAATAAATAAATAAAATTTTAAAAAAAATAAAATAAAATATGAAAAGACTAGAAACAAGCTCTAGCAGCAAGGCTAATGGGAAAGAGAAGCTTCCCCAGCTCCTTTGAGCAGAGGGAGGCTCAATGAGAAATATTTAGCTGCCACCCACCATTACAGATCACAGATCATCGCTAATGATAGCAGGAAAGGTCCTGGAAGGAAATGCAAAGAAAAACAAAAGCATCCCCTCGTCTGGGAATTTTATCAAAGCAGGCCAACAGCCATCTTCTCTTTCCTTGCTGGGACTCGGCTGGGAACTGGGACATGGCAGTGAACATAGGGGCCTTATCCCTGCCTGTGGAGTCTGCATCAAGAAAAGGGACAGACACTAAACAAAAAACCAGCACAAATAACTTTTTTTAATTACTAAAATATTGGGATGGGTGCCAGAAAAGAAGCTTGAGATGCTATGAACAACTGAACAAAACAGGTGAGTTAACGATGAGTCAGAAGCGAGCCAAACAGGAGAGTCCAAAAGTACGTACAACAGGAACAAGGACCTGGGGACAGAAAGAGCTAAGCCCCTTTGGGGGTAGGGAAGATTGGGACAGCTAGAGGATAGAGTGTAAGGGGGAGCTTCATGCAGGACAGGTCAGCAGGCAGGGGTCTGTTAAGATTTTGAACTTCAGCAATGCAATGTCAGCTAAAAAAAAAAAAAAAAAAAGGAGAGAGAGAGACTGGGACTATTAGAAGAATGGGCCAGGTTAAGGATATTAAACTTGATGTCAGTTGTCATGTCAACTAATAGAATGACACTGATCAGATGGGGATGTTCAGGGAAGGAAGAGAGGAAACCAGGCTTCTGCCTTGAGCAAATGGGTAGATGGTGCTCCCATTTACTGCAGCTGGAAATATCAAGAGAACCAGGACTGGAAAAGCAGATCAGGAATCTGGATGAATTCGAAACGGCTGTGACAGGTGGAGTCCAAGGTTGGGCAGGTAGCCAGATGTGCCACAGTGGAGGCAGAAGGAAGGACAGAGTCAGACACACACCTGGGAATCATTTGCATGCATTCAGTCATTAGTGCAATGTCAATGAGCTCTTCCAGGCCAAGTGAGAGGTCACCTTAAGGGACCCCTACATGCAAAGGTATGTAGCCAATAAGGAGCTCACCTGAGAGTCTGAAAAGAAGCTGCCGCAGAGCGGAATTCCAGGAGGGTGTGGCATCCTAGGAGGCATAGGGAAGAATGAGGCAAGGATGAGAGGAGTGGATTCTGCAAACAGCTGAGAGAAGAGCGCATAAGACACAGGAGGGCTGAAGAACCATCCCTGGACATATAGCCAAGGGGGGCTTAGGCATGGAAGTGGGGCAGAAGCTAGATTGCACTGGGCTAAAGAAGAAATGAGAGCTAAGGGATGAAGATAACTTTTAAAGATGCTAGGTTGTGATACCTGGCTGCCTCAGTTGGTAGAGTATATGACTCTTGACCTTGGGGTCTTGAGTTTGAGCCTATGTTGGGCACAGAGATCACTTACATATATAATAAGCACTTCTAAGACCTTGGGCTGTGACAGACAAGAGAGAAAGGGTGGTGGTTGGAGACAGACCTGGGCTGAGGCCAGGCTAAGGGCTAGAGAAGATGGGAGAGGCCCCAGTGTTCTTACAGGCCAATGGGAGGGACCATTTAAAGAGGGCTAAGGACCCAGTAGACAATATACAGGAGTAAAGTATGTTTAGGAGAATGGAGGGAATGATCCACAGGCAGAAAGACCCCAGCAGAAAGGATCCAGAAAGGAGGGATACTTCCCCTGATGCTGCCATTTATTAATATAATGACGGAGACCAAGAAGCTGGAGTGGTGGCTAGCTTTTCAGGGGCAAAGATTTTTTTAAGTATGAAACAGATGATTTCCTTTGTGATTATGTACAAAGTGAGTTCTCAAGAAACCTAGCTAAGTCCAGGACCTTCTACTCAATTCAGGCCTAATAAGAGCCAGTGCCACTAAACTGTTACAAATCCATTTCAGATCTTTATTGGCAATTTGTGTGTTTTCCGAAGAGCTTCAAAATCGGTTAGTGTTCTGAAACGAGTCTCTTATTTTTCCACTCCTTCAAGGCTACTGAAGGAAGCCAACAAGACAAGACCAATAGCATCCTTCCTTGGCCAGCCAGTATTCTTAAATACTTCTTCAATCACCATTGATCATGCCTGGTATTGCCAGCATTCAAAGCAACCCTCAGAGGCAAAGCAGTGGAAAGAACCATGTATCTCCTCTCAGAACAAAGACTGAGAGAAACCTGTCAATACATCACACAGAGTAACTCTCACACACAAAGTAAGATATACAAGACTTCAGAAGATCGAGCAGTTAAATTCCATGTCCTCAACAATGAGAAAGTCTTGAATTAAAATGCACTTCTAAAGATGGGGCGCCGGGATCCCTGGGTGGCGCAGCGGTTTAGCGCCTGCCTTTGGCCCAGGGCGTGATCCTGGAGACCCGGGATTGAATCCCACGTCGGGCTCCTGGTGCATGGAGCCTGCTTCTCCCTCTGCCTGTGTCTCTGCCTCTCTCTCTCTCTCTCTCTGTTTTATTTATTTTAAATAAATAAAAATTTTTAAAAAAATAAAAAATAAAGATGGGGTGCCTTCTTACAGGGGGGCACCTGAATGGCTCAGTGTTAAGCATCTGCCTTCCACTGGAGTTGTCACCCCAGAGCCCTGAGATCAAGTCCCCCATGGTGCTCCCTGTGGAGCCTGCTTCTCCCTTTGTCTCTGCCTCCCTCTCTCTCTCTCTCATAAATAAAAGTAAAATCTTAAAAAAAATAATAAAGATGGGCACAAAGAAAAAGCATTTTCAGAGTATTCCAACAAGGGCAGTAGTTTGATGTATTTGGGGGTTAAGGAAGCCCTGCACATACAAGGCTAACCTGTCTCTGGATATCAACCCAAACTTGAATAGACAAGTTTCCAAAGGAAAATCCTTATGCAAAAAGCAAAGGCTTACAGGACAGGTGTCAGAGAGCCTAGCACAGTCAATGGTACCATACCTGGAGTCAAAGTTGCCTCATATATAGACCTCTGTTTCCCCTTCTGCGTGTAAATGCAATAGCCTCACTAGGATTCTTCTCCTTATTCTTGTCATGTAAACAAATCTATTCTTTGCACAGAATTAAGGCTAGGCAGGCTGGTCTAGGCACTCACCAGGTCCTTGAGACGTTCCTGCTGAGCTAGCTTTGGATTGTTGGGATGCATTGCATCCACTAAACAGCTGCTCCCCTCTCCCCTTAATGTTTAGAACCAAGCCATCAAATGTGCTTCTAGTCACCCAGTCAGGAACTAACTTTACATGAAGAGTCAGACTCCTCTTCCACACTTGAGTGTGGTTAAAAACAAAACAAATTAACACCAGAAGCGGGAAGCCTGGGTGGCTCAGTCAGTTAAGCATCAAACTCTTGATTTCAGCTCAGGTCATGATCTCAGGGTCCTGGGATCGAGCCCTGCCTGCCTCAGGCTCTGTGCTCCGCAGGGGGTCTGCTTGAGGTTCTTTCTTTCTCTCTTTCTCTCTCTCCCTCTCCCCCTCCAATCCTCCCCCGCCCCATTCACGTGTGCTTGCTATCTTTCTATCTCAAATCTTCATAAAAACAAAAACAAAACAAAAACCAGAAGCTGGTGTGTTCCCAACACAGGGTCAGCCAAAGGGGCAGGTGGGAAGAACAAAAGTACCCACCTCCTTAGCTCTGCAATGAGCAGCACAGTGCATGGAACCCCCAGGGTCATCAGAGAGATGTTGTTGATGGCAGGCTTGACAAACGCCAGGCATGTTGTAACTGCAGAAAGGACGCAGACCACCGCCTTGAACCTGCCCCTGAATCAATGAAAGCAAACTGAACTGTTAGCAAAGGAGGTCTCGTTTGTTTAGTGAATGCTGGCAAAGGTACAGGTGCCGCAGGCGGAGTATAAGCTGAAAAGAAGTTGTGCCCTAAGTACCAGGAGTCTTAAGCCCACTCACATGCCCAGTTCAGGAACTCCACCTCTAGAAGTTTATCCTTAGGAAATAACCAAAAAATGTGTAAAATATTTAGCCAAGCGAATGGTGAAATGAGAATCCATCTAAGTCCCTGGGGTCTTAAATATGGATAATTGTTTTCGTTAGTGTTACTTTTCTATATTTTTTTTCATATATTGTATGGCAGGGGTTAGCAAGCTTTTTCTGTAAAGGGTAAGACAGCAAATATTTTGGGTTTTTGCAGGTCCCAGGACCTCTGCAGCTACCTAAGTCTGCCTCAGTAGGCAGCAGTAAGTGAGTGGGCGTGGCTGCACACCAATAAAACTTGACTTGCAAAAGCAGGCAGTGGACCCATTTGGCTCATGGGACCTAGCCTTCCGACCCCTGTTCTACAAGGTGAACAACGTGTAGGACTTTTACAAGAAAAACGGGGACGACTGACAAACCACAAAGCTCCCTAGTTTAAAAGAAAAAAACCTATGTGTCTAACACATAAAGCTAAAAGGCTTAAGGAAAAATTCTAAAAGTGTCTATATTTACTGTCAACTCACAGCCCAGCATGCACTGGAACTCTGTTGACAAGTTTTTGACATGACCAATCTTGGAAAAATCCCACCCTCACATCCCTCAGTGGAGGTGCTTTCTGTAGAAAGAGCCAGAAGTGGCGACGTGATCTGGGACATGGTCCTTCTCTCCCTGGGACTCCCATTTCCTTATCTATGAAACGAAAAGGCTGGACTAGATGATCCCCAAGGCCTCATCCATGGCTGAAATTTAGGAGCACATGATTTTCCTGAAGTTTCTTTTATTCCTCATTAGCACAATTTACTTTGGCCAAAAGCCCTGGAACAGGTCGTAGCTGGGAAACTCATTTGAATGAAATCCCATTATAAAGAAATCAAAGTACACCGAAACCTCCAAAATACAAATTTATCTCTTCGAGAGGAAAACCATTTATCATCAAGGCACAGGAAATCATTGATCGAGCTGCCAACTTTCTGACTGGAAGGAACAGGAATTGTAGCCCTGAACTTCAACCAGAGAAGAAATACGTATGTGGGAAAGAATCCAGGCAGCAAATCCTCAGGAGAGTCGTGTTTTCCTCCTGGCCTTGGCTGGCATCCTTCGCTACTGGATGAAAGGCTGCCTGCTGAGGATGACAGAGGCGGCTCCCCTCCTCCCACCTTGCAAATGGCCCTTAAGGACCCGCCATCACTCTTTCAGGGGGTATGGAGGTTCTTTGACCTGCACCAAGGCTTTTCAGCCTTTTTAGATTGGATAAGCAGAAAAAAAGAAAAAAAAAGAGGGTTAGCAAACAAACAAACATTTTTAAATTGCATTACTTCTCTAGACCAATGGTTCGGGAGCTGGAGCCACAGTAATATAAGCACAGGTGTTCCAGCTAACAGATGTGTGTTCACTTTCTCCTCCCCTTGCTTAGTAGCTGTGGGACCTTTTGGCAAATTGCTAAACCCTCCAAGCCTCACATTTCCCCTTTGGAAATGAAGACCCCCTACCCCATGGTGTTCCCTACAAGCATCAGAGCATTTAACATGGTGCCCGGTACCCAGTAACATGGTATGTGCTAATAAAATCCACTATCACTGTCATCATTACCATTGTTTGAGAATAAATGGTAACGTTATTGTGAATAATATCTACTCTCAGGGAAAAGTGACGAGGCTGGTGTTGCAATCTCCCAAAGCTCTATAGGGTACTGCCAAATAGTTCAAAGGCAGCAAGCCTGACGAAACTTGTTTTCTTTAAGGAGAACATAGGCAGACACCTCCCATGTCGGTCCAGAGGGTGTGGAGGAATGTGCTCTAAGAAGAGCCGACAAAACAACCTGTGAACATACAAATCTGCAACCGGCAGAAGCCACAGAGCCAGGCTGGCTGACCCCAGAGTCCCCAGAGGTCCTAGGTACAAGAACTGGGAATGTCCAGGAGCGAGGGCTTCTTGACAGGCTGTTGTCTTATCAGCGACGTGGGGCAACCCCTGATGTGATCTCTGGTCCTGTTCTCAACTTTCCAGCCAATTTTGGGCTCAAACTGGAACCAGGTCAGGGAATGCCCATCACTTGGCCTTCCTTGATTCCCCTAAGTCAAAAGAGCCCCAACACCACCAACATAACAAAGCTGCTACTGTTGTTACCTTTAGCCACCCTTTAGAGCAGAGGTTTGCAACCCCATCAGACTCTCCACCCCGTTTATATAGCAAATACTTAGCGATGACACTTTTGTTCTTCCAAAGCAAAATGGATTTTATGGAGGATAAAACCTCCATCATTGTAACCACCGAAAACATATCCATGAACTGCCCAGATGTCCCTTAAGGGTTGGAAATGTTCTTGGTTAAGACCCACTCTTTTAAACTATACTTTAGGACTAAAATATAATCTATATAGAATAATCGGCCATGATCGTCACAGGATTACAGCATTTGGTCCTGGAAGGTCCAGGTGTGTCATTTTATTAGTAAGGAACTGATCTGGCCCAGAGACCTAAGACTCTGGCCCCCAGTCTTCCAGCTAGAGCAGGATGGCCAGACCCCAGCCTGCACCCTGGCAATTCAGGATTCAAAACCTGAACTGGATTACAAAATGAGGGCAAAATCCTAAAAGTCACAGTGGGATAAATCTTTAAGAAATGGAAACAATTAGCCTGTAATAGTTCTTTGTTCTTGGGTTTTTTTCTCAAAACAAAAATGTCTAAAAATTCTTAACCATCAACAGCTAAGTGTCTGATGATTCTTAGGATACTCTAGGCAAGAAAAAAGAACAATTTTTTTGACCTGCCAATTATTCCTATTTATATGGTAAACTTTAATAATTTCCCTGCTGTTCTAGACATTCTTCAAAACACCTGCCATATTAACCAGTCATACTAACTGCTAGACTTACTGAGTCCTTACTCTGGACAAGACACTGTACTCTACACTTAATAGGATTTCTCCCCTATATTTCTAACCCCACAAGGTACTCTTAATATCTCCAGTTTACAGATGAGCAAAATGAGGTACCAGAGCTTTAAAAAAAAAAAACAAAGCCCTATAACCCAAAGCCATGTCCATCTGACACACTTCACCACCAGGCTCTGCTATCCCTTCTCCAGAAGCCTCATATTGGAACTACTTTTAATGTGGTTTTAGAAATATTCCAGCAAACTCTAGATCACAAAAAGAGATGTTAACTGGCAAGCTTGGATGGCTAAGCCACACAATCCCTGGTCTGCAGAAATCCTGGTTTTGATGCGAAGTCTTTGGTCTGGCCTGCCACTTGGGCTCAGAGTTGTACCTGTCCCCATGTCCTGGGCGGTGAGGCCCACAAAAAGGGGTTTGGTTTTCTTGCTCTGTCACTGGCAAGTTGAAGGCAGAATAAAGTTGGAAATCCTTATTTACAGTGCGCCAGTTTCCTATAACACACACCTTTTCCTCATTCACCTCTATGATTCCATTTTCTCCCTCAGTGTGTGTGTGTGTGTGTGTGTGTCCAAGATGCTAAGCAGAACTCTCCACGTGCCACTGGTAGTACTGGAAGCTAACTCTGAGCACTCGCCACATTTCTAGTACTCTACTGTATGCTGCAGGATCCTCTCACAAGAGGATTATTTACCTAATTTGACAAATGAGGAAACAGAAAGTGAAAGAGTCAAGACGAGTCACACCATTTGTAAGCAGGGGAGCTAGGATTCTAACCCAGGGAGTCTCCAAGGCTGGGGACACAGACATCTGTGAAGCTCAGGGCTCCAAAGGACTCTCCCCAAGCTGAAGATAGTGGAATCCATCTTCCCAGAGAAATGGTGCTGGTAATACAAAAGTATTGCCACCAAGCTGTCACCTCTCTGTCTCACGGTATGGCTTCATCATTAAAGTTGGTAAGCTTTATAGTCACTACATCCAATGCCTCATTTTCTCTCCTGCTCATAACATTCCCTCATTCCTCCCTTCAAGAAATGAACAAGAAAGGGGCGCCCAGGGGGCTCAGCTGGTTAAGTGTCCAACTCTTGATCTCAGCTCAGGTCTGGATCTTGGGGTCATGAGTTCAAGCCCCGTGTTGGGCTCCATGCTGGGTGTGGAGCCTACTTAAGAAAAGAAAAAAATGAAAAAAGAAAAAGGTTCTCTATGAACACACTAAAAACTGTCACTTGGAATTTCAAGCAGCACCTCCAGACTGTCATGAACAAAATCATCTGCAACTTCTCACTCAAATCCCAGGACTTCAAAGATCAGATCTAAGAGCAAAGAGGTTCCTCAGCTCTCAACTTATCACCCACTAAGCTCGGGGCAGGATGGAGGTAACTGGTAGCCACCTTCTGACACCACAGGAAAGACCAAAGGTAAATGATGTTTCTCAGCCAGAGTTCGAAAGTGCTTGCCTATGACGTCCCCTCATGACCCTGCCTGGCGCTGCCCATCTTTGACCCTCACCCCACCCCATTTCTCCACCTCTGAGGCTTTGTAAGCATCTCTGGTTGTTCTCCTAAAGCCAATGAAGCAAGCACAACAAGACTAGAAACTGAAGACCGCCCAAATCAACCTGCCCCACGGTAAAGCCTACCTCCTCTATTGAGAAGGCCATGGCAAACGGAAACTATATTTCTCCCGAGTCCGAGAATGCCCTTCTGGTCACTTCTTGTAAACAGCTGGCTCACTCCTTCTCCGTTTTTGTTTTTTTTTTTTTTTTTTTTTTTCCTTCTCCGTTTTTGGATAAGTAATCTTGAAGACACTTTATCTGCTTGATGATTCTCCAAGAAAATACTATTTAGGGGCACCTGGGTGGTTCAGTGGTTGAGTGTCTGAACTTTGGCTCAGGGCATGATCTTGGAGTTCTGGGATGGAGTCCCACATCAGGCTCCCCACAGGGAGCCTGCTTCTCCCTTTGCTATGTTTCTGTCTTTCTCTGTGTATCTCTCATGAATAAATAAATTTTTTTTAACTTTTTTAAGATTTTATTTATTTATTCATGAAAGATACAGAGAAAGGCAGAGATGTAGGCAGAGGGAGAAGCAGGCTCCAGGCAGGGAGCCTGATGTGGGACTCGATCCTGACACTACGGATCACGCCCTGAGCCAGGGGCACGTGCTCAACCGCTGAGCCACCCAGGCGTCCCCCAAAAAAAACTATTTAATTCAAATCCAGCTCTGCACAATGAAGATTGTAAAACTAGTTCATTTGAAGTATGTTTTCTCTCCCTACCTCGTTGAAAAATACATTTTTAATATTAAAGATTAACATGTGCTCTTTGTTTAAAAAAAAAAAAAAAAAAAAAAAACTGTACAGGGACGCCTGGGTGGCTCAGCGGTTTGGTGCCTGTCTTCGGCCCAGAGCATGATCCTGAAGACCCGAGATCGAGTCCCATGTCGGGCTCCCTGCATGGAGCCTGCTTCTCTCTCTCTCTCTCTCTCTCTCTCTGCCTGTGTCTCTGCCTCTCTCTCTGTATCTCTCATGAATAAATAAATTTTTTTAAAAAACTGTACAATGGTATAGATTAAAGGGAAAAGCTAAAGTTCTCTCCCTCATTCCCTATTCCATTCCTAATAATAGCCAATGATAGTGGTTGTTTATCTTCCTTCTCTAGGCATCTCTCTGCAAATACCAAAGACACAGGCTCAAAAAGAGATTAATTCATTCTAAAGTTGTAATATCAACATAGTTCTATCATGGGCTTCTTGCAGCCAGCATGTTTTATGGATACTTCTCTACCTCCATCCATAGAGAACAGCCTTTGTCTTTAATAGCTCTAAAATTCCTATTACCAGGAAAACTGTAGGGAATTCTTTTCTTTTCCTAGCATAGCTCTTCCCTGAGTACATACAGCTTGCTTACCTGAATCCATGTTTTTAGACTATTTATCCATATACACACATCTCCATATAAAATAGTGTCCCACAGAGAAATATATGTGGATAATATGTTCTAGGAACATTTCTCATCTTTGAGATTGACTCTCTTCTGTTTCTTCAGATATTAACAAACCTCCTACAGCTCCTCAAAAAAGGCTTTCCCTGACCAAACTCTAAATGAGCACCCCATGTCACCATTACCCTTTTCAGCTTCCTTTTTTTATCCTAGCACTTATCCTAATATTGTACTGTTTGTTTGTTCATTGATTTGTAGCCTTCCCAACTTCAGTATGAGGTCACTGAAGGCAGAAACTCTACCGTTTTGTTTACTGCTTTACCCCAGTGCCTAGAAAAAATGCATAGTAAGTGTTCAAAAAAAATATTTACTGGGTGGAAAACCATATAAGCATCACAACAGGTATTAAAATGCATCCCTTGATGAAAGTCCAGATCTCCAGCTTGGAGGTGTGTATGTGTGTGTGTAGATCTTAGCAGAAGTAAAACCAATACCATTTGACAACCACGAGATCTACAGCTACAGGAGCCACTTCCTTAATGGAATTCTATAAACTTATCAAATGGTAGAATTGGATTGGACTCAAGGAAATGTTCTAGCAGAAAATCAAAGGTCTTTGAACTACCATTCAATAATTTCTCCCCCACTGAAAATCTTTCCACTTTTGTTCTTTCCTAAAAGGGAGGCATTTGACTTTTTGCCCCTAATATCCTATACCTTTTTTCTTTTTTTTAAGATTTTATTTATTTATTCATGAGCAACACAGAGAGAGAGAGAGAGAGAGGGGCAGAGGCACAGGCAGAGGGAAAAGCAGGCTCCATGCAGGGAGCCCGACATGGGACTCGATCCCAGGACTCCAGGATCACACCCTGGGCTGAAGGCAGCGCTAAACCACTGAGCCACCAGGGCTGCCCCCCTAATATCCTATAAATTCTTCGTCCAAGCATATTAAAATTCCCTCCTCGTTATTCTGTCAGGCCATAAACTGATCAGTGAATATTAATCAAGTACATCATAAACTCATCAGGAGGTTAGGCTCCATTGCGTGCTGTTTTCCAGATACATTCATCGATATATTGGGTACTGCACTTAGCAGTAAATACAAAAGTGTTTAGCACAGGCTTACCTGTCATTCCGAAAGACCTTTGGTAGATACCTTCTGGGGAACCACATGGCCAGGGCACACATCAGAACCCAAAGGATTGCAAGTTCATCAAGCATCTGACCCAAGAAACTTAAGGTTGCATGGAAGTAGACGGATCCAATTCCTAGAATCAATTCCAACCAATAAAGAAGGTCACCACAGAAGTACAGACTCGCAAACTCAACACGCTGCTGGAGGACAGCCATTCGACCAACCACTGTCACAATCACCAGATCACACTCTCACTGAAAGAAGCTGAAGGAAGAAACACACACCACCTTGGCATGCAGACTTGAAGCCTAAAAAGAGGATTTCAAGCAGCGCCCCAATGTCAGCACATCAGAACTTTAATAATGCCACAGTTTAATACTCTATCCTCCTCCACCAGGGCTTCATGGGAACAGGCAGTAAGTAAAAGTCAACATTCTCTTACTGTTAAGGATTCCCAATCTGCCTGTGGAAGGAAATGGAAATTATACAAGCATTTCCCAGAACAATGGATGAAGGCTCAAACATCTAGAATTTTCTTTCTTTAATTTTGGACCATTAGGCGAGAGTCTCATCAGAGTTCAATTATTTTGTGTGATGTTTCTTTTTTTCTTTTTCTTTTTCTTTTCTTTTTCTTTTCTTTCTTTTTTTTTTTTTTTTTTTTTTTTTTTAATGTGTGTGATGTTCTTCAGAAGTCCTCAGAAAATTGTGCTGGCACAGCACCAATGGCTGTTATGTAAATAAAGCCTCAAATGCAATTCAGGGATCATTACAGTAGCCCTTGTTATCAAGCCTATGTTCAAAAGAGTCCTCCTTCTGGCGTTAAGCAAGCAAAATAAAAGTTCGCTAAGACGTCAGGGTGACTTTGGTTTACAAAACATAATGTTCGAATAGGACAGGAAGTGTGCAGAATTCCATTTCCTCCCTTTCAGCCCATGCTCGAAAGTGAATCCACTTACCCACTACAACTAAGAGAGTCCATATTAGGTAGATGCCACTGTTGAAGCATGTTGCATACTGGCGAAACAAGCACATGCAGATGGGCGGTAAAACGAAAAATAAGACGTTGCTGATCTGGGGGGGAGGGGATGTAAAATGAAAAAATGAATATTAAGTAAAAGGGCAAAAAAATAAAGCAGCGTGTTCCAAATATGACTTTTGCAAACTGGGATGAATGTGGGCCACACATCTTGTTTAAGCTCTTACAACTTTTTGTTTTTGTTGTTGTTAACTGCAGATACAGGATAATTTAAGACCTCATTAGTGGCCATTTGGAGGCTTCTTCCAGTCCCTCTGCAGTGTTTTTAGAGTTGTTCCCCAAGATCAATCTATGAAAGCTGCCCAGCCTCCTCTCTGGATCCTAAGAATCTTTCTTTTTTCTGCACAAGACTAACTATGAGGCATTCTGATCTACTCGCACATACATTTTTAAAGGTAAAGCCTTCATTAAGTAATGGTAAAAAACTAAAGTTTAATATGGAGGTGAGGGCTAGACCTCCCAGCTCCCAGTAATTTTCTGCTGGCAAGGCCAGCCTTTTCTCCAAGGCCCACATGAGGGCGGGATGCTTCCTATTTTCCCATGTCTACCCTAATCAGACCTACTTTTAGGTAAAGATCAAACTTTTGAGATTTTAGTGGAGGTTTAAGCCCAGGGGCATTTGGCTTTTCAAAAAAATAAATCTTCCCTAATATGATATACTCAAATTATTGTCATTTTGACACGTAATCACTACTTAAATATCAGTAAGGAGATATTTTACATTCTGTTGTTCACATAAAGCTTTGAAATCCAGAGTGAACTTCATACTGACAGCACATCTCCATCTGCCCAGCCATATTGCACATGCTCAACACCCACAGGGGCCTACTGACTACCATACTGGTTGGTGTCACTCTGGAACCTCACCTGTAATTTTTTTTTATTTACTTTTTTTATCTTTTTAGGAAGTCAGAGCCAGCTCCTTTTTTTCTAATTTTTTTTAAATAGAGGGAAAATTTTACATAACCTAAAACGGAACATTTTAAAGTGTACAATTTCATGTCATTAGATGCCATAAGAATATGTAACCATACCTCTGTCTAGTTCTAAAACCTTCTCATCACCCCAAAAAGAAATCCTGTCCCACTGTGCAGGTACTTTCTGCTCCCTCCTCACCTCCTACAGCGCCCCCACCCTGGCAACTGCTAATGTGCTTTCTATGCCTAGGAGTTTACCTACTCTGGGTATTTCATGAAAGTGCATATTCACACGATAGATGACCTTTGTGTCTGGCTTCTTTCACTTAGCACAATGTGTCTGCAGTTCATCCATGTAGTAGCATGTATCAGTATTTTCCTTCTTTTGTGTGACCAACTAATATTCTATCCTCTGGATACCATATGTTTATCCATTTACTCATTAGTGGATCATTGTGAATGGGGCTGCTATGAACATTTCTATACAAACTTTTGAGTGCTTGTTTTCTTCTGGGTATATGCCCAAGCTGGCATTGCTGGGTCTGATGGTAACTCCACGTTTCACTTATTGAGGAACCACCCAGCTGTTTCTCAATGTGGTTGGACCGTGTTACATTCCCACCAGCAATGTACAAGGGTTCTCTAATTTCTCTACCACTCTGTCCACACGTGCTATATTCTGATTGTCTTTGTGGTTAATGAAGGCCATCCTCGAAGGTACAAAGTGGTGGGGACATTCAGCTTGTGAAGTTTCATTTGTAACTGTGACTCATAAATGACAGCAGGTAGAGGAAATGTGAAGAATGTGAAGACTACAGCTACAGAGAAATGAGCAACACCAGTGGGGAAGGGGTGTGAGGATTCCACAAAAAAAGAAAAAAAACTCAGAGGTTGGAGAATGGGGCAGAGGAAGTCCAGAAAGTCAAGGGCCTGGAGTCTTTCAAAAGAGACCCATCCCCTATGTTGAACAGTACAGAGGCGGCCCCAAGGGAACTATGAGGGTGGCAGTCTGAACTGCACTGAATAAGCCAGGGTGGAAAGTCTTTACCAGACCTAGGAAATTGCACCGGGATACAACTGAACAAAATGCACTGGCAAACCTCAGAACCTGAGCTGTACAGGGAAGGATTGGCCCTGTCAGCGGCCTATGTAGGCCTCTTTCATCATCTGGGAGCAGGAAAGGTTAGAAGGGACACCACTTCTAGACAAGAGGGAAGAGAGGGAAGAAGGGAAATAATTTAAGTGAAGAGGGGAGAACCAGATTTTATGTCAGGGGTACGATGGGAACAAGGCTGCTGCCTGGGGTTAAGATCGAAGCCTGAAGTCCCCAGCAGGGCTGCACCATTGTGGAGAAAGGGGTACTTTCTTTCTAGTTGCTAGTTTCTAGTCTGCTCTGCTGGGGATCATTTCTTCCCTGCCACCTGAGAGGCCCAGGAGCTACTTGTGATCCTGGGTGAAAATTCGGATCATCATCTCAGATGCCCCAGCTGGTGTGTGGTCTCCAGTCTCAGAAAAACAGCAACTCCCAGTCACTAAGCAGCAGGTAAAGAGGCATCCGCCTTAGGGTCTGGTCAGCGGTAAGCTGTCTTTCATTGACTATCACAGCCTTTAACTTTCCAAGGAATCATTTAAATGAGCAATCGGTAGGGGGCACCTGGCTGGCTCAGTGGTTGAGCTTGAGCATCTGTCTTTGGCTCAGGTTGTGATCCCAGGGTCCTGGGATGAGTTCCACATCAGGCTCCTGGCAGGGAGCCTGCTTCTCCCTCTGCCTATCTGCCTCTCTCTCTCCTCTCTGTCTCATGAGTAAATAAATCTTTAAAAAATAAATAAATAAATAAATAAATAAATAAATAAATAAATAAATAATAAATAAGCAATCATTAGGAGTAAAAATGGGAGCATTTAAAGACCATCCCTTGCTTGACAAGGGGCACTGCATGAGCACCCAGAGGGGCTCCCCAGGCTGGCTGAAAGTCAAAGAGGTGGTCACCCAGAGAGCAGGGGCCAGCACTGAGCTATTTCCACCTCCCAGAGCTGATTTTCACCTCTAAGCCCTCACCCCGCCCCCCAGCCACACTCTGACCTCCTTGGCTTAACTCCTTACTGGTTATCTACAAAATCTGACATACCTGTGTTATGCACCTATGATGTGATTTTAAATGTGGCTGTCCTTTTGTTAAGCACAGAAGGAAGGAAAAAGGGAGAAGGAGAAAATGGAACTGTTCCACCATAGGTAACTCAAAACCTGATCTTTCTCCTTTCTTAAACATAAATGTGTTCTCCTGTTTCATTTTGTAATTAAAAAAAAAAAAAAAAAGTCCCTTGGGGCGCCTGGGTGGCTCAGTGGCTAAGCGTCTGCCTTCGGCTCAGGTCATGATCCCTGGGTCCTGGGATCGAGTCTTGCATCGGGCTCCCTCCATGGAGCTTGCTTCTCCCCTCTGCCTATGTCTCTGCCTCTCTCTCTCTCTCTCTCTCCCCATCTCTCTCTCTCTCATGAATAAATAATAAAATCTTTAAAAAAAAAAGTCTCCTTGCCATCCTCCTCCCGAGCAATAACCATTGTCCTCAGATTCACAACCTTCGAGTCATTTCCCTTGCATGTATGTGAATACATATATATATCGCATTGCTCTACTGCCTCTCTCATTCAACAATAGGCTACAAAAACCTTTTCCTCTTAGTTCAGATACATTGACCTCACTTGCTCCAAGTGCTGCGTGTGGCAGCAGTTCATCTAGCCATTCCCCAGGGAAAGGGGCCCCAATGTACCGCCCCTCCTACAGTGTCGGGGGATAGAACACATTTTGCTTTTTACACCCTATTTTCATTGCCTAGAGTCCTTGCAATCTCCCTCACAGCCAAGTGCAACCAATTCCTGCCAAGCCGTCCCCCAACTGGCTCTGTCCATCTGTGTTCATCACTTTTTTTTTCAAATTTTTATTTAAATTCCAATTAACATATAGTGCAATGTTGGTTTCTGTGTTGATCATTTTTAAATGTATGTACACACTACTCAGAGGCATGAAGTCGTTCATTACATCTACAGTGAAGTCATGTGACTTCAAACATTTTTTTAATATACCTATTAAGGAGTTTAGAAGCACCATTTGAACATCTCCCAAATAAAACAGAAATCATATTATTGCCTCTTTGTAGCCCTTCTACCAATGATGGCTACCTCTATCGTGTCTTTGAAAGCCCTCCATTTATAAAAAAGGGAAAGACCAAGTCAGAGGGAGACTCTCCCCAAGACAAAAAGAGGAAGGAACTCCTAAAGAAATACAAAAAAGCAAACAAGTCCTAGTTAAAACCCACATTCAGTGGCTCCATCTTGTCTGAGAAATGAAACTTCCCCTTTCAATTGTGTGGGTTACTGAAGTAAAGCATAGTTCAGCCAAGGGGTATTTTTTAAAGCATATTGCTTTGGAGAACAAGTTTGCCTAGTGTCTGCGGAGCAGATTTTTTTAATTAAAAGGAAACCACAATTTTCAAATGTATTAATTATTTCCTTAGAAAGTTCCTCATTCCATGAATTCCTCTATAACATTGCACCAAAATAATTGCAGGAACAGAGGGCAATCTCCTCCCGTTGCATGGGAGTGTGCACTTTCCCAGGCAGAGGGTAAATGCTGACAAAGCAACAGGCTGTCAGATTTTCTGAACAGGAGATTCATAAACAGCAAAGGGGCATTCCTCTGGCTGGGTAGACTGTGCATCTTAAGTGTATGCAGATGTCTAATCCTCCATTCCATTGCTCTGCTCCTGCCTCTGGAATGATCTACGGTCCTGGTCTGCCTGGACTGAGGAGGGTTCCCCATGGGGCTTTCAGCTTCAAAATCAGGCAAGGCCTGGACAAACCAGGACAAGCTGGTCACCCCACTCAGAAGAATTCTTGCAAAATCCCCCACATTACACCAACCTCATGCAGAATGCTAATAACGCCCTTGCAACCTGTACACATCTCTGGTATGCCACCACCGAGACGCCTGTTTGCAGGTCTGGTCTCTGTGACAGGCACACAGTAGTTGCCCAGTAAATAGATCCAGAGATGAACAAACACAGGAGATAGGCAATTCTGCCCTAAAGGGACATGGGCTTTAGCATATCACGAGAACTACCTTCCCGACCTTGATTGGTGGCAGAGCTAATTTGGGAAGGGTGACAAATGATGAACTGATTTTAAGCACATATTTTGCGTCAAGACTTTTTTCAGCACCAGTTGATTTACTTCTGACCCCCTGAGTCCCTGCCCTGCAACAGAGTGCCCAAAAGCAAAGCCCAGTGGTTAAAAAGTAGATCCTACTTTTCCCTAAAGCAGTGAGTTCTACAGTCTTTCTCTTCAGTGTGACTAGAGCCCAAAAACTTAAAACAGAAAAAGGAACTGAAGTCCATAAAACTTGTATGTAAAAGAAACAGTACAAAATGTGCACAAGCAAAAGGCGGTGAAAGAGCATGACATGTTCTTGGAAGGGAGATTTGGGCTTGGCTGAAGCAAAGGATGATGACAAGACTTGAGGCAACAGAGATTTGCGGGGCCCCAAAACAAGATGCTTTATACATCCAAACACTGTCAGTGGGAGTATAAACCAGGGTACTCTCTCTAGTGGGCCATTTAGCAATAATTATCGGTCTTTAAGTAAACACTTTCCTTGATATAGCAATTCCCTGTGGAGGATTAGTACTTGTATAAGTACATCCAGATGCATATATAAGAATATTCATGGCATCACTGCTCAGAAACCAAGCTGAAAGTATAAAACATAAAATGCCTTAAATATCCATAAATAAGAGATTGAATGGGTAAATAAATCACGGTCAATCCATTAAATGGAACACTAATTAGACTGTAAAGAAGATAACTCTGAGCCAATATAGAACCATCTCTAAGACCTATTAAGAGAAAACACCAAGAGAAGTTTGTGTAGTATAATCTTAATTGCGTTGAATAAAAACTTAGATATTGTATATATACATTATACATATGTATCTCATATGGTCACCCAAATACATGTGTTTTGTACAATGCCTGAAAAAAGGTCTGAAGAGATACACAAGAAAGCATATTTTTCACTTTATAACTTGTGTACTATGAATTTTTTTACCACGATAATGCTATTTGTGAAAAGTAGTAAGCAGGAACTTCACTGAAGTAGATTTGGGAGAGGATTCTAGAAGGGGAGGTTGGAAGGAGAAGCCCACACCACTCAATGTCAATTAGAGACCCCTAAGAGAAGATTCCCCAATAGGAACCAATGGCCTATCCCAGGCTCCAACTGGGAAAGATGCACCTTGCATCTCCCACAAGAAATCCATTACTGTGGCCACTCAGCCAATGAGAAACAATCACTCTGAACTCTCTTCTCCAGTTCAAAACAGCCCCTCCTGACTTCCTCCTTTTCCATAAGATAACATTCCTCTCCTTTGTGTGTTGGACTTGCCTATGGTTTTGCTATAGCTTGCTTGTTCCAAATAGCAATTCTGTCTCATTCCAAAATAAACCCACTTTTGCTGGTAAAGTAACTTTTATTTCTAAGGTTAACATTTTATAATAAAGACCAATATAACAAAAAAAATGAAAACCTTTTTCATATCAAACATCATGAATATTATCCTGTAGATCAAATGGTCCCAACACAAAAGTTTCTAGTTAAAGAATGACCCAATGATAAACACCCAGGTTGTATAGAATAAAGACGTCACAGAAGGCTGCAGTGGCATTTCCATCTTCAGAAGTATCTTTGTAGAGTCAAATGCACCAAGTTCTAACTCTATTTCTGCCATTTTCTTGGCCTCGGCAAATTGCATGATCTATCCAGACCCTGGTTTCTTCCTTTTATCAAATGGATCTAATAATGAGCACCCACCACTTGGGTGATTGTATAGTAGGCAGCAGAGCTTCAACACCTAGCAAACAATTAATGGTAGCCACTAGTAATTGAGGTTGTAGTAATGATCTGCTGCTACCCCCAAGACCCATTAAGAAGGTTTCAGATCCCTCTCCTAGTCCTCTCTTGATTTTATATCTTCAGTTCCTTAAACTTTTCCTCAAAATTAGTAATGATTATTTTCTTCTAAAATGGATAATTAGACCTACTGCCTTCCTATGAGGATTTAATGAGCTGTTTATCACCAATAATAGTTCACTGCTTTCCTCAATACAAGAGAGAAGCATGAGTTCATCTTGTGATAAGCTTCAGAAGATACGTAAGGCATGGAAACAGAAGGAAACGGTTTTTGCTAAACTCTTTGGACCTACACTCAACAAAGTTAGGTGACCAACTACTTGTCTGAGATTTAAAGCTCTCTGTTGGGCTAAAGTATATTTTGTGGTTTTAGGAGTATTCTAAAGAATAAGGCCTGTCAGGCAGACCAGGCAGGCTAATCACCCACAGACACTGCAGCTGAAGACCAACAGTTCATTTCAAGAAAAGACTTTGGCACTCACTCCCTAACAGCTCCAATGGGACTAGATTAAAAGTAAAAACAACATAAACTACACCCACCTCCCCCCACCCCCGCCGCAAACCTCATCCAGCACTCTGGGGCTTTTCAAGGCAGGCACAGAGCAGCTATAGATGAACTTCTGGCCAAGTAATTAGGTCTGAGTAGCTGGCCTCAAACTCCACAGATCATTACCTTGCTGGGTGTGTGAGAACTTGTCCCTGCCCTGTCATTTGTTCTCTAACTCTGGTGAAATCCTTAGTACTCTCCACTTACCGAGGAGAAAATGAGTTACTGCTACTGAAAGTACCCAGCCATGCCCCCACCCCATCCCATGTGCCACCCTTTACCCCTGAGAGAATGCTCTGAATGAAGGAGTTCTGCAGGTGAGTTGTAGCCACCTCCACTATGTCTTTCACAGTATCTATGGACAGCAGAGGACCAGGCTTTCTTGAAGAACTAACCTAGTCATAAATAAGCACAAATAAGAGTGTTGGTGAGGGGGGAAGGAGAGAAGAGTGCAGATTTCTGGATCATGTGAGAAACATGAGTATGACAGTTTCTTTCTCTAGAGTTCAGTTGCATCATCAATGAATGAAAAGCCTGGAACTAGCTCATCTGATATCCCTCCGGACTGACTCATGCCAAGGACACTCTCTCCAGCAAATCTTAGGAGAAAATCCTAAAGAACAACCTCAAATTCACAGTGACTTGTAAACCAGGAGTTCCTGTTTTTTCGTGTGGGGTAGCCGAAGACATGACCATGCAGTCTTCCCTTTGGTCGGAGAATCCTGAGCCTCCGCACAGTGAAAAGAAGAGGCATTTCCTTCCAGCATCAAGGTTTCGCTCCGGTTAATACAACAGCACACAGGACACTGCAGTGGGGAAGTTTCAGCTTCCATAGCAGGGACCGAGGCGAGCCCACCAAGCACGCACAATCACTCCCAAACTTCCCTCTCACTCCTCAGGCTTAATCCCTGGAGAGGGCACAGGCCTGGGGGAGCTGACTTGGGGCTGGACTGAGACTGGGAACTAAACGCAAAGAAATAAGAGCTACTGGCAATTAACTTGATTCTGGCCAAAAGCAACTCGACCTATTGGTGTATTAGTGGGGCAGGGCCAGTCGGCAGTGGCAATGGGCCCTGCCCCAGACTGCTCTCTCGGGGACTCCCCTGCCCCCGCCCCACCCCCGGCCCGCGCTCCTGGGGCAGGTGTTCAGGGAGAAACCGCGATGCGACCCCGAGTGCGTCACGCCACCGAGGTCCTAGGGAGGAAGGGAATCGTCCCGGCGGGCTCGCCAGCCTCGGAGTCACCCACCTGGGGCAGGGGCTGACACGGACCACTGGCTTCGGGACAGGTGGCGGCCAAACAAGACAATGGAGCCATCAGGAGGAAATGGCAAGAGGAGGATGAGCCCAGATGTCGGGATAGGGACAGAAGAGAACAGATGGAGAGCAGGAGGGGGCGCGCCGATGCCCCGGCCCCGGAGAGAGGATGCCCCGGATGCACGCGGACACCCACGTCCAGGTTCAGGCGCAGCCACGACTGGGGGTCCCCTCCCGCCCCTCCCTCCGGCCCGCCTGCCGGCCCCGCGCCCGCGCCCGCGCCCGCGCCCGCACCGTGTTGTAGAACTCGGCGATGGCAGGCACGATGGTGTAGTTGTCCTCGCACCAGTCCACCTCCGAGCTGCCAGCCCGCAGCTGGTCCCACCAGTGCGGGATGCTCATGGCCGCGGTGGGGCATCGGGGCAGCCGCTCCCGCAGCCGCCGAGCGCCCGAGCCACTGCGGGGAGCCGAGCGCCGCGGCCGCCGCTTTATACGCGCCGAGTCAGCCGCCGGATGTGGCGCCTCCCCAGCCGGCCTCCCGGGCCCTCCGCCGGGGGACGGGCCTGCTCGCGGGCCCCGCCCCGGCCCCGCCCCGGCCCCGCCCCCGGAGGGGACCGCGGCGGCGGCAGGCCACGCCCACCCGGGCCGGGCTGCGGGCTGCGCGGGGGCGGGGGCGGGGGCGTCCCGGACCGCGCGGCGGCAGGTGGCGGGCGCGGCGCCGCGGGGCTGGGGGCCTGCCCACGCCCCCTCCGGCTCAGACTCCCTGGCGCCACCCCCTCCCCGGGAGCACGCTGCCCCTGTGGACTCTCAGGGCGTCTGCTCTGTGGGGGACCCGTACTCACCCTCCAGAGGCACAAGCCCCCCCTGCCCCCCGTCCCTCGGAAGCCCATGAGGGTGTGCGTGGCAGGACTCGGTGCCGTGGGCTACAGCAGGACGCCCTTGCAGGCTGGAGTGCCGGCTCCATGACCTTCCCCTGCAGCCTCTGCACCCGCCGTTCAGTAGAGCACCTCTGCCAATTTCTAGGACACTCTTGGTCTCCGGGACTCTAGCTTTAGGGCTTTAATCAGATCTGATCTTCAGTTAAACATAGGACGAAACTCTAGCCATAGTAACACTCAGAGGCCGCGGTGTGGCAGATATGACATCTCCAGGACAAAGAGCAAGAGATGATGGCAGATAGATAGATAGATAGATAGATAGATAGATAGATAGATAGATAGATGATAGCATTTATTATACACCAGGCACTGTTTGAGGAGCTTCCATGCATCACCACTTAGGTAGTGTTCCCAGGGTAATCCTGTGAAGTGGGTTCCTTTGGACAATGCCCCAGTAAAGCAGGGCTAGAAATCAAATTCGGACAGAATGATCTCAGACCTGCTGGTAACTACTTTGCTGCTGTAGTTTCTAAAACCCAATCTGGTCCCCACAAAAGCCAACCATGTGTGTGTCTGTCTCTGTGTATGTGCATGTGGGTAGGGGTGGGGGGTGCTCTGGTCCTCCTTCCTTGAGTGGTTCTAGGATTACCAGGCCAGGACAGTGGCAGTGGCTAAGAAACTTCTGGTCAGCCATCCATGGTGCCTGGCACTTGCATCTGCTTGCTCAAACCTGCATGGTATGCTGAGGCAGCAGCTTGCCAGGGACAGCCCTCTCTAGGCCTGTCTAGTGGAACGCTGGCTGGTACTCCAGTGTCCATCTGTAGCAAATACCCACACAGCCATTTGCAGGCTTCCCCAGATCTCCAGAAACTGCAAGCCCCAACTCCTCTTTCATCTCCAGAAAAATTCAGCTTTTTTTTCCCCCCCTCTGGAAACTAAACCACACTCCTTCTTTCATCTGTCCCAGCATCTGTCCTCCTCCTAGACAGCCAATTCCACTGTCCAGGAACCCAGATAACACTGGTACCTTCTCGTAAGGTTGGACCCATTCAGGCCTCCAGGACACCCAGTGTGAGCTGGCCAATTCAATGGGAGGGGGAAAATATTCCTCACAGTCACAGAGGAAATGTAATCAGTTAATTTCTCTGTGCCTCACAGTGCTACACTAATTGTCCAACAACAGTTTTCCCCATCGTACTCCTTCCAGGATTTAAGGTAGAAATATATCTGTATTAATTCTACTAGTATAAAACATACCATTATTTTATATATCAATGATTCTCAAAGTGTGTTCCCCTTTCAGGGGATCCACAAGGTGAAAACTCTTTTCCTGTGAACACTGCAACATGATCTGCCCCTTTTGCTCTCATTCTTAAAAGTCTATTTAAATTTTGAATACGAGGGGTGGTTGGTTAAGCATCCAACACTTGGTTTTGGCTCAGGTCATGATCTCAGGGTGCTGAGTTTGAGTCCTACGTGGGGATCTGTGCTGGGCATGGAGACTGCTTGAATCTCCCTCTCCCTTTGCCCCTCCTCCACCACATGCACACATTTCTCTCTCAAAAAAAAATTTTTTTTTAAGATTTTATTCATTTATTCATGAGAGACACAAAGAGAGGCAAAGACCCAGGCAGAGGGAGAAGCAGGCTCCATGCAGGGAGCCTGATGTGGGACTCGATCCCAGGACTCCAGGATCCCCTGGGCCAAAGGCAGTCGCTAAACCGCTGAGCCACTGAAGGATGCCCTCAAAAAAAAAAATTTTTTTTAATATGAAAAACATCACTAGATATTACCACACAAATAAAAGAATTTTAGGATCCTCAATCTTCATTATAAAAGACGTCCTCAAATCAAAAAGGTTGAGAGCTGCCCTTTAAAAAAAAGATATGCCGAATTAAACTTTGTTGTGTTTTTATCTTTTAGAATTTTTAAATATTCATTGAATGAGAGCTTTTAGACTTACATAGTTATCTCCTATCATTCTTATGTTATGTAAAAGGGAAAATATAAGCACAATAAACTTATTAAAGAATTCCTATAATTTCGGGGCCCTGGATGGCTCAGTGGTTGAGCATCTGCCTTCAGCCCCAGGTGTGATCCCAGGATCTGGGATCGAGTCCCACATCGGGCTCCCCTGCATGGAGCCTGTTTCTCCCTCTGCCTGTGTCTCTGCCTCTCTCAATCTGTGTCTCTCATGAATAAACAAATAAATAAAATCTTAAAAAAAAGGAATTCCTATAATTTCATCACAGAATCTCTCACCTTTTTCCTAATTGTTTTTCACCTGAGTCATTAGTGTCCTCATGTTATTAATTACCAAGCATTGCTGATACAGCATTTCTTCACCGCACTCTACCACTGAATGCTTCCAAACCTCATGTACATATCTTGATGCTGGCATGTTCTTGCCTGAAGGTTGCAAGGGAAAGTTTTGAGACAATAGGTATCATGCTTCTTTTCCAGACAGTCCTTAGGTGATTTGTTGACAGAAACATGGAGATTACAGTTGCCAATTCATTCCACCAGGATTAACCACTGAGTTTGTGTGCATTCAGGCAATGACAATACATCTTGACCTCCACTTGGCCAACTGTGGGATTGTATAACATATAAAATGCCACCCACTGTAGGATGTATCTGGATTTCAGGATGTTAAAATGTAAAAACATTATGACTTTTAGGGGCACCTGGGTGACTCAGTTAAGAGTCTGCCTTCAGCTCATGTCATGATGCCAGGGTCCTGGGATCGAGTCCTTCATTGGGCTCCCTGCTCAGTAGGGAGTCTGCTTCTCCCTCTCCCTCTGCCTTTCCCCCAAGCTGTGCTCTCTCTCTCTCAAATAAATATTTAAAAAACAACATTGTGACTTTTAGCACCACTAAAATAGAGAATTCACTAGATATAAAACCTCCTCCAAATCCCGCTAGGGAATGATGATGAGGTCCTCCTACTCAGGAACTCTTACTGGCAATGACTATCCTAGTTCAAGATCAAAACCAACCACTTGGGTTCTAATTACAATTGCACAGAGAGACAGTGCTAAGCTAAAGCCATTGGTGGGCAGCACCAGGGACAAAGGTTACATTTCCCCAAAGACATCAGTGATGGTCTTCTTGGGACTGTGTTGAAGTTTTTTTGATATTGTCATCAACTCTCCTCATTGTTGCCATTTTTTTCAATGAATATAACCTAGTAATTTAACATTAGGACCTATCACTGGATCATTAATTCTGAAATAGATTTATGTTAATAATATGCCTTGACAACTACCATTAGTGATTGAATACAAGACTCTGAAATCAGGTGTAAACAGAGAGCTTGGGGAGAGCAGGATGGGGGAATGTGACAGCAGAGAACAGGGCACTGTTGAGTTCTGGCGATGAGTTTACTTACATTGCTTTTGGTCTAAATATGAATCAGTGATACAGATCCATAGAGCAAGTCTAAGGGAACCAGCCCTTCAGGGAAGTCAGGATGCCTGCAACTTCTCTTTTTACAGAGTTTATAACTATGTTTATATTTGGTCTAAGTAAATATCTGATAATAAATATCCAGTTCAACTGGTTCTACAAGTAGAAGTCATCACGTCACAGTCTTCTTTGGAAAGAATTGCAGGCACCTGCGCCAATAAAGCACGAAGTGCACAATCGAGGATGAAATTTTCTGTATTTTCCTGTCTAGCCAGAGTTTTTCATTATGGTCTTGATTCTCAAAGTGTCATCCCCAGACCAGCAGCATCAGCATCACCTAGGGACTTCGTAGAAATGCAAATTTCTAGGCCCATTCCCCAGATCTATTGAGTCAGAAACTCTGGAAGTAGAGTCCAACAATCTGTGCCTTAACAACACCTCCAGGTGATTCCAACCCACGCTCAAATTTGAGAACCACTATTTAAGCCCAAGTGCGCAAGGGCAAAAATTCATTATGGACTGTATGCTTTGTTTCCCTGAAAAATCAGATCTAAGCCAAGACTAGCCACCACCAGTGAGAGGAGAGAGAAGACCTGAGAAAGACCGCCCTCTTTTCCCCTGGCTCTTCACCGAACTCGGAGCTCAGAGTTTGCTCACCCACTCCAGTTAGGAGGGAAACAAGACAAATGAGCAAGGATTTTTTTTTTTTTTTTAATCTAAGACAAAATCTCCAGGTTCAGAATTGTGAGAGAGGGCTGTAGGAAGCAGGGACTCACCAGGACCACATTATTGCAGCCCCTACAGGAACATGTCCATATTTGCTGCGTTGGGTGCTCTACTAGATTACTGACAGGTCATCAGAGACTACTTCCTGCCATTGTTCCTGGGCCTCTCTCTTTTCTCTAATCTACACTGGAAAGCCACAAACAGTTTGTTAGGACTGGGTGTATCTGTAGTACAAGTCAGTAGATTCTGATTGGAAGTCTGAGGCTTTGCCTGTGCCTGCAGTGCATGGAATTTGTGAATGTGGATTTTTTTTTTTTTTTAGATTTTATTTATTTATTCATGAGAAACACAGAGAGAGAGAGAGAGAGAGAGAGAAAGGCAGAGGCACAGGCAGAGGGAGAAGCAGGCTCCATGCCGGGAGCCCGACATGGGACCCGATCCCAGGTCTCCGGATCATGCCCTGGGCTGAAGGCAGCACTTAAACCGCTGAGCCATCAGGGCTGCCCATAGTGTGGATTTTGACAGCTCCTTCTCGACAGAGAGGGTGTTACTCTGTTAGATAACTCCTTTTCAAGAGTATAAGGGTATATGGCATTTTTGAGCACCTGCTTTGTGCTCATAATAAGTGCTGGGTAATATGAATAAATAAGAATAAATAAATAAATATAAATAAAATATTATTCTTGGCCTCCTGGAGCACAGTCTAGTAGAGGCCCACAAACCATCAGATACAATGTGATACTTGCTAACATGGAGATGCACACATTAAACATGAAAGCAAGGAGTGGAGGGCCCACGTCTGCCCTGAGAGCCAAGGTAGGCCCAGCAGAGGAGATAGCCTCAGAACAGAGCTATACAAGATGAATAGGATTTTACCAGGAAAAGCCCTGAGGAGAGGAAATTCCATAGAAGGAACAGCATGTGCAAAAGTACGAAAGTCTGAGAAAGTGTAATAATTCAGGGAACTTCAAACTTATGTTTCAAATGGAAAAGTGGCAGAAAGGGAGGCCGAGCTGGAAGACAAATAGGTGGTATGAGGAGTACACTTGGAGATACCAATAACACTTGGTGAGGTCTTTCTATGATCCAGATGAGGGATGACAGCAGCATGGCCAAAGCATGCATTCATTCATTTACATGTAATTCTTGAGTACTTTCTGATGTGCCTGGACAGTCTTTGAGGTGCCAAGGATGAAGTGGTGGGCAAAATCGATGCTCTGTCTGTCCTCACGGAGCTTGCAGTCTAGACAGAAAGTCAGATGTTGAATATTGCCTACGTCATTCGTTACAAGAGTGCCATGAAAAAGTGCACGTATCACGACAATAGCCAGCAGTAGATCTGACCTTGTCTGAGGGTGTCAGGAAAGGCTTCCCAGAGCAGGTGGGTTCTAAGCCGAGAGAAAGGAAGTTTAAGGCAGGGGAAAGGCCATTGAAATAAGGGATGCAATCCATACAGAAAAGGAGTTGTGATAGACTGTACTATTGATTCCAGATACTTGGACACACTTTCCCGACCCACTGCCATGGGACTTAACCTTGTCATTGGCTGTGAGCAAGAGATTGTGGGTGGAATTGATGTCTTCTGTGACTACCAGAGGCTTTGAAATCAATCCCATTCTGCCATTCTTTGCCTGCTGCCGATGATGCCAGATGGGGGCTGCTGCTTCCACCTCGGCTCCTAGAACGGAGGAGACATGAGAGCAGAGCAGAAGCGCGCTCAACCCAACTTAGAACATCAGCAAAAAAAAAAAACAAAACAAAACAAAAAAAAAACAAGAAAACAGAACTGTCTTGTCACTGAGATGGGTGTGTGTGACTGTTTCCTACTCCAGCATAACCTAATGAAGGCTGACAAATACAGAAGGAGAACCAAAAGCTTAACTACTAATTAGAGGTAGACATGAAAGAGGAGGGGAAAAAACAGAAGACGGCTTCAAATAGTCTAGCCTGAGCCATCAGAAGAAGATGGCCAGGTGACTAACCCCGGAGGGAAGCTAGGAGGGAAAAATGTGATGGAGGCTCAGACTTGTTGAGTTAAAGCTGCAAGCTGGGGCTCCGAGAAAGATCTATACTCTCAGCAACTGAGGAGGCAAGCTGAAAGACTGAGGGCTGGTCAGGATTGGGCAAAAAGGGTAAGAATAGGAGGAGAAAAGGGAGCCCTAAAAGCCCTGTGGGGAAAGAGCTCACCGGACACTAAGGGACCAGAGAATGGGTTGGGGCCAGGGGTGGGGCCACAGTTCCCGAGGCGCCCGAGCCGTCCCGCAGGGCGAGGGAGAAGCAGGTGTGTACCTGGTTAAGAAATAAAAAGTGGTGGTGTTGACTCCTGAAGGAGGGAAAAAAGCCAGAACCCAAACCAAAACTCTGGCCCTTACTTCTGATTCACAGGAACTGAGTCACCTGGGGATCTTGTAAAAAATGTTACAAATGCCGATTCTGATTTAGTAGGTCTTGAGTAGCGTCCCAGATTCTGCATTTCTCACGAACGCCTAAGTGATGCAGATCCTTGCTGCTGCTTCACATTTTAGTAGCGAGGCTGTGGAGGACAGACGAAATGAGGACATGCAAGTGCAATCAGTAAAATTTAGATTAAAGGAAACTCTTCATGACTGCCCAATGTCTTAAGCAAAAGCTGGAGAAGAAACGTATAGATTTCCTATAGAAACCTAACAATCAGTTGCAATGTGTAGAAAGGTCTAGATCTTAAGAGTGTAAACAAATAATTTCTAGGACAAACGTGGAACAGGAAACACTGGATATTTGCTGATATTGGGAATTATCGTTGGTTGGGAGAGATGTTAATAATGGTATGATTATGTTTGAAAATGTGAGTCTTCAGATGGCTACTACTTTATTTTTTTATTAAGATTTTATTTCAGAAAGAGAGGGAGCGGGGGAAAGTGAGAGCATGAGCTGGGGGAGGGGTAGAGGAAGAGGGAAAAGCCGACTCCCAGCCCAGCAGGGAGCTCCACCTGGGGCTGGATCCCAGGACCAGGACCCTGGGATGATGACCTAAGCTGAAGGCAGATGCCTAACCAACTGAGGCACCCAGGCGCCCTAGAAGGCTACTACTTTGATTCCATCTTATGACCTTCTAGAAAAGGCAAAATTAAGAAATAGAAAACAGATCTGTGGTTACTTGAGGGAAGTAAAGGGAGTTCACTGCAAGGGGCATGGGGAAGTTTGAGGGGATGATAGAACTGTTCTACATTCTGATTATCATGGTTATATATAATTGAGTTCATAAAACCTCACAACTGTACTTTATAAGGGTAAATTTTACCGCATGTAAACTATACCTTAATAAAGCTGACCATAACCAAAAATAAAAAAGAAAGCATTGTATAGAGATATATACTGAAATAGTTACAGACCAAATAGAGCGTCTCAGACTTGCTTTAAAACAACGGGGGAGGAGGCACCTGGCTGACTCAATTGGGAGAGCATGCGACTCTTCATCTTGCGGTTGTGGGTTTGAGCCCCATGCTGGGTGAAGAAATTACTTAAATAAATCTTTTTTTTTTTTTTTTTTTTAATGGGGGAGGAAGTTGGTTTGGGCGTACAGATGGAACAACACTGTCCTTAAATGGATAACTGTTGAAACTGGGTGATAGAGACATTAGTCTCTCTACTTTGCATATGTTTAATTTTTCCACAATAAGTTTTTTAAAAGCTAAAGAAGCAATGGACTTCATTAAATAGGGGCCTCCCCACAAGCACCCATGTAGCCGAGAGCACCAGAAAGGAGATGGGTGAGTGAGGATGAAGGGCTCAGCCTTTCCCAGTGGCTACCATTAGCAATTCTGGTTGGACCTGTGGTTATTACCTGTCCCTTTCATTCCAGAGGGCACAAGATGGCAGGGAGTTACCCTCACCTGAGGAAGCAAATGGCAAATGGCCTGAGAGGAAATCCTCTCAGGCCTGTGCATGAGAAGGCCCTTTCACCAGGGAGCCTTTGGTAAACAAGCAATCAGCAGCCTGGGTGGGGTCCAGGTGATGCTGTGGCCACAGACTCTCTGGAACCAGGAAGCTAGAAAGGTCAGGGACTGGTCAGTGCCATGCCTCCCAGTCCTCCCCAACCCCTGGGTTTGGCTCTCTGATTCCTGAGATATCCCTTGAGGGAGGTGACCCTGGCTTGTCAGACATTCTACCCACTGGAAAGATGCATCACAACAGCCTATAAACTCCATACTTCCTTCACTCTGCCTTGTCTTCAGCCTTTCAGAGAGCAAGAAACACCTTGGCGAAATGCAAGCAGAGCAAGTAAAGATGGAGGAGGTCAGGTGGGGTAAAATGTGAGTACCTGGGTGGCACATTTGGTGAAAAAGTACATGAATCAAGCAGGAGCTTGAGTTATGGGACTTTCCTTTAGTATAGGAGAAACTTGGGCAAATTTCAGCCTAAAAAAAAAAAAAAGGCACCCAGGTAGAAGAACAGATTTAAAATGTAAAGCAAAAATAAAAGGGTGACTCATGAAACTAGATCCTGAAGAAGATGGAAAAAGGTGGAATTGAAAACTTAAGATCTTGCAATTTACCAGGAGCGGAGAAGTGCATGGAGGAGACACATGTTTTATCTGTCCCAGTGTCTCCTCCTTTTCTGGGATTTTCCACCACTTCTTTGATGGGGACAGCCCACCTCCCACCTTCCCCTGCCCCTACACCATTCAGATGGCTGCCATAGGAACACTGTGGTAACACACTGCAACCTAACTCTGTGGCTAGGGTTCATCAGTCCAGCAGTGGGTCTTGATCCAAGTTGGCTGATCAGAATGCATCAGTAGGAATTTAGGATCAGTGGCTGAGCTTCTACCTTCAGCTCAGGGCATGATCCCCGGTCCAGGGATCGAATACTGTATCGGGCTCCCTGTGAGGAGCCGCTTCTCCCTCTATGTCTCTGCCTCTCTCTGTGTGTCTATCATGAATAAATAAATAAATAAATAAATAAATAAATAAATAATCTTAAAAAAAAAAAAGAATTGAGCTCTGGGTTAGAGATTTGAACCTGGGCACTATTGATAACCTGTCCTACCAGATGGGTAGACAAGCTGGCGGAACTGGTCATCAGTGCAAAAACATGGTGAAGCCATTCTACAAAGAGTTGTCTAGATAAGTAGTAGTCCAAATGGAAGTCTCTAGCTCCAGCTATGCCCAGGGACGTAGCCACATACAAATGTCCCCAAGACACCCCAGGACCTTTATGGTGAAGTCACTTTTTTTTTCTTAAGCTAGTTTGAGTGGGGTTTCGGTGACTCGAAACCAAGTATCCTAAAGGAATTCTATGCCAAAGAAGGGGCAATGTAGAGACTATATATTAAACACCTGGAAACATGTTGAGGATGAGGGAAGATTGGGGCAGTTCATACTTCTGAGAGAAGTGAGAGAAAAAGTTGTCTAACTACCTGTCCGGGTATGAGGTCAGGGGCCTTAAAGAAAGTGAAAAAGATTGAAACCAGTAAGATCATCCTTTTTCCTAAATTCTCAGATCATTTTAACAATGGAGGCAAAGATCTAGTATATACTGTAGATGGAGAGAGTCACTGCCAGCAAAGTTCCAGACAAGGCACTAAGTAGAACCAAATCTTTTCACCATTCTCATTAGTAATTCAGCCTGAGGAACAAATGATCTGAAAGTCTGAGGACACTTGACTCTCCTCTCAAGTGTGAAAATTGGAAGAAATTTAATCCTAGAAATATTTGACAGTTCCCAAAATGAATGAACACGTTACAATTTTTCACATGAAAACATATTTTAAGGATGAGCATTTTGAAGAAAACTCTGATGGGGTTTGCAGTGACAACCTAAAGAATAATTTGGGCAACAACTCATGGATTTTTGTAGTGGCCCCTTTCCTGCATCAGTCAGGAACAGGAAGTGATTGGATCCATGATTTGCCCAGCTCTCTGGGCTGCTCCCATGGTCAGTGGAATTTCCTACAGGATAATGGGCTCCACCAGATTAAATCCTACTCTCAACTTCCACCCATGGAAGAAACTGCTGGAACCCTACTGCCAATTGTTGCCAGAATGGCCTTCAGAGCTTATCAGGCCCAGAAGGGTCATCCTCCAGCCTCCAGCTAGACACCGCCTTCCTTAGCCTAAGAGGATCAGAACCTGAATTCCATTTGCCTGAGAAGAATGACCAGGAAAGCTCTGCCCTCAGCAATTAATTCCTCTTGAGTTCCTTGAAAAAAGATTTTTACCACAGTGCATAATAAATATTTTAGATAAAGGATCAATATATACTGCATGTAAATAAATAACTAAAGGTACATTTAATGGGATTATTGATATGTTGAGCTTAATTATGCCCTTTCATTTTTTTGTTTTGTTTTGTGTTTACCAGTTTTCTTTTTCCTATCTTGTAGGTTACTTGAACATTTTCTAGGGTTCCATTTGGATCTGTCTGCAGTGTTTTTAAGGGTTATCTCTTTGTGGAGTTGTCTCCATAGTTGCTCTAGGTGTTATACAAGTTAGCTGTCTCCTAGTATCGTTTCTCCTATTTAAGTGAAGTACAGAACTTGCCTCCTTTTACATCTTTTTTTTTTTTTAAGATTTTATTTATTTATTCATAAGAGACAGAGAGAGAGAGAGAGAGAGAGAGAGAGAGAGAGAGAGAGGCAGAGACACAGGGAGAAGCAGGCTCCATGCAGGGAGCCTGACGTGGTACTGGATCCGGGTCTCCAAGATCACGCCCTGGGCTGAAGGCGGTGCTAAACCGCTGAGCCACCTGGGCTGCCCTTTTTACATTTTCTCTTTTACTCTTTTTTTTTCCCCCATTTATAATATAATCGCATTAAAAATTTTCTCTATATCTATTTAGAAACACACTAAACAGTGCTATACATTTCACTTTAACCATCAAACATTACTTTGAACACTCAAGAGACAGGAAGTCTGCTGTATTCACCCATATTTTTGCTCTGTTCTTTTCCCCTAATGTTGCAAGCTTCATTCTTTTATCATTTACTTTCTGTTTTAAAAATGTCCTTTAGGGGCACCTGGGTGGCTGAGTCAGTTAAGCGTCTGCTTTTGGCTCAGGTTATGATCTTAGGGTCCTGAGGTAAAGCACTACAGCCCCACACCCAGGCTCCCTGCTCAGCAGGAAGACTGCTTTTCCCTCTCCCTCTGCCCCTCAACCTGCTTGTGCTCTCATTCTCTCTCTTTCTCTCTCTCTCATAAATAAATAAATAAATTAATTAATTAATTAATTAATTAAAATATTTAAAAGAATGACTAAAGGGGGGGGGTGGCTGGGTGGCCAAGTCAGCTAAGAATGACCAAAGAACTTTATTTTTTTTAGAGTGGGTGTGCTGGCAACAATTCTTTAAATTTTCTTTCATCTGAGAATGTCTTTTCCCACCTCATCCAAGAAAGATAGTTTTTCTAAGTATAGAATTCTGTGTTGAGTTCTTTAAGCCCCTTTCCTAGTCCTTAGAAAAATATTACACCACTTCTTTCATAGCCTCCATGGTTTCTGATGAAAAATCCATTGTGTTTCCTAATAAGTAAAATGTTGTGTTTCTCTAGCTGTTTTTTTTTTTCTTTGTCTTTAGTTTTCAGAACCTTAATTATGTTGCATCTTGATGTGAATTTCTTGGATTCCATTTGCAGTTTGCTCAGCTTCCTGAATCTGTAGGTTGATGTTTCTTACTACATTTGGGAACTTTCCGGCCATTAGTTCTTGAAGTATGTTTTCAGTCCTGTTTTCTCTCTCTTCTTCCGGGACTCCAGTGACATGAACATTCGATTCTGGGCTTTTTTGGTGGCTCCCAGTTCCCTTAGGTTCTGCTCATTTTTTTAAATCTAGTTCATCTGTTGTTCACATTAGTAATGTCTATCATTCTATGTTCTAGTTTACTTGTTCATTTATCCCATCCACTCTGCTGTCTAGCCCATTCACTGAGTTTTTATTTTGGTTATTGTATTTTTCAGTTCTTTCCCACTTAGTTCTTCTTTAGAGTTTGTATTACTTTGCTAAGACTTTGTTTTCTTGCTAAGTCCTTCTAATTTTTCATTTATTTCAAGCATAGTTTTCTTGGCACATTGAAGTATTTGTATCATGGCTATTTTAAAATTTTCAGGTAGAGGGATCCCTGGGTGGCGCAGCGGTTTAGCGCCTGCCTTTGGCCCAGGGCACGATCCTGGAGACCCGGGATCGAATCCCACGTCAGGCTCCCGGTGCGTGGAGCCTGCTTCTCCCTCTGCCTGTGTCTCTGCCTCTCTCTCTCTCTCTGTGACTATCATAAATGAATAAAAATTAAAAAAATAAATAAATGATTAAAAAAATAATAAAATAAAATTTTCGGGTAGAGAGGGGTATGTCTGGCTCAGTTGATGGAGCATGCCATTCTTGATCTCAGGGCTGTAAGTTTGAGCCCCACACTGAGTGTAGAGAATTCTTTAAATAAATAAATAAATAAAATCTTTATAAAAAAATTCGTTGTCAGTAATGTTAACCTCTGTGTCATCTCTACTTTTATAATCCACCGCCCCATCACTTTGAGATCTTCCTCATTCTTGGTATGATGATTTTTTTTTTTTTTTAAACCTCAATATTGGAACCCCGGGTGGCTCAGCGGTTTAGCACCGCCTTCAGCCCAGGGTGTGATCCTGGAGACCCGGAATCGATTCCCACATCAGGCTCCCCGCATGGAGCCTGCTTCTCCTTCTGCCTGTGTCTCTGCCTCTCTCTCTCTCTCTGTCTCTCATGAATAAATAAATAAAATCTTTAAAAAAAAACCTCAATATTTTCGTATTATGTTATACAACTATGGATCTTATTAAACCTTCTGTCTTAGCTGGCTTTCTCTGAAGGGGAAGGGGAGGATCTACCCCTCCAAGTAGAGGGTGCAAGTCCAAGATCTGCATATAGTCTCCACTGGCCTCATTGGCCAGCTGGGCTGAAAGTTCAACTCCCTACTTAGCTTTCTCTGATACCGCCCTGATAGGATTGTTGGAAAACCTCAGAAGAGCCTGATAAGGGTGGAAGTCTAGGTTTCCATTCATCCTTTGCTTGTGTGGTTGAGGTTGGGCTGTAGTCTGTCTGTTTTTCCTGTGGTGGTTGGCTGGAGTAGAATGTGATTATCTGAATGTCTCTGCCTTGCTAGACTACCCCTGTCTCCGTCCTCTGACTAGGGAAAACAAACTTTTGCTGTGGAATTTTTGGTCTACGCCTACTGGCATTTTGAGTTGCTGGCTTCTCCAATTCCAAGCCTGGGATGTATGAGTCAAAAAGAAAATGCGAAGAACTCCTCCATCATACCATTCCTTGGGTCCTGATGTTTCTAGCCAGCCTGCCTTCTCTCCACCTTTTTCTTTTCTTTTTTTTTTTTTTTTTAAGATTTATTTATTTAATCATGAGGGACACAAAGGCAGAGACCCAGGCAGAGGGAGAAGCAGGTTCCCTGCAGGGGCCCGATGTGGGACTCGATTCCAGGACCACAGGATCATGCCCTGAGCCAAAGGCAGAAGCTCAACCACTGAGCCACCCAGGCATCCCATCTCTCCACCTTTCAAATGCTTCTTTTGTATATAGTGTCTAGAGTTCTTGGTTATATTTAGTAGGAGGAATAGGGAATGTAGGCCTACTCCATATTCCTGAAGCCAGAATTCTAGGGGAACAGATTTTTATTGCAAGCTAGTGGTCTCCCCAGATGAGAAGCAGAGAGAGAGTGAGGACAGAAGAGGAGCAAGGATGAGTCCTGGGACCTCCATGTCCAGAGAGGAGAAGAGGAGGAACTAGCAAGGCAGCAAGAAGGTACAGCTAGGGAGGTAAGAGGACAAGCTAAAGCATGTAAAATAGCAATAGTTAACCTCCTTTTATTTTATTTTTAACATTTTATTTATTTGAGAGCAAGAGCAGGAGTGAGGGGAGGGGCAGGGGGAAAGGCAGGGGGACAGAGTGGGGAGAAGAGTGGGCAGAAGCAGAGTCCCTGCTGAGGGGACCTGAGACTTGTTGATGCCAGCACACGGGGATCATGACCTGAGCCAAAGGCAGGCAATTAACAGACAGAGCTACCCAGGTGTCCCTTAGTTAACCACCTTTTAAAGGAGAGTGTAAGTGAACACAAAATCCAGCCTGGAGCGGGTTTGAGAAAGAATTAGGAGCAAAGTGAAAAAAAGAAAGTAACCAAAGACACATATTGTGTGATTTCATTTATAGGAAACGTCAGAACTAGCCAAAGTATAGTGACAGAAATAGATTAGTGGCTCCTTAGGGCTGGGGTGATGGGGTAGTTTGGAAAAATAGAGTTGGGAAATTACTACATGGTACGGGGTTTCCCTGGGGTGAGAAAAATACTTCACAATTGGGTTGTGGTGATAGCTGCACAACTCTGGGATATTTTTTTTAAAATATTGCATAACTTAAATGGATGAATTGTATAGTATGTGAATTATATTCCAATAAAGCTGCTAAAAAGGGGGCAAGGGAGAAAAAATGATACACCCTGGGGAAAAAAGCATTGAGTTTTTATGCAGGGCTAATTTCCCTTACATAAACAGTTAATAATCCCACAGAAAAAAAATGGTAAAAGATGGAACAGAAGAATATATAAAAAGATGCTTAATTCATAGTAATAGTGCTATAAATTATAACCACATTAAAATAGGCTACTTCACAATCAGACTGAAAAAACCCCAAAGCATGGTAACACTTGCCAAGACTTTATTTTTTATTTTTTCAGAAGCCATGTTTATTGTGTCTGAGATGATCCATCAGGTGATCCCTGAGCTACAAAGGATAAAAGGAAACCCTCTCATTACAAGCTGACAAAGGTAAAGCAAAAACATTTTTTGCAATGGCATGAACAACACACTCAAATAGATCTGGGTTTTATACATATGACCTAATTCCTAGTCTTCTATGGCTACTTTTATAACTTTATACAGATAATGAATTAGGTAAAAGGCACTATAATATTTGGGGGACTTCAGGAACAGTATCCTTAGTACTCCACCAAATATATTCTGATATCCCAAAGAAGCAAGATTTGCAAGTAGGTGTGCAAAACATAACTAATCTACTACTACACAGTTCTACTCTTGACAGCATTTACCTCTTGGGGGGGGGGAGTCTTCCAGTCTCCAAAGGATAAAAGCAGAGAGTGAGTAGAGTCAGTACAACATGCAGGCAGAACACTGTCCTGTAAAAGCTATGAAGTTTGCAGCACAAGGAGAAGAATCCTTCTCCTCCACACCACACACAAATGATGAATTATGGCACCTAGCTCTTGCTCCTCTGTCTGGCTATCCCATCATGTTCTGCTCTGTTGGTCAAATACTGAGTGGCTGTGCTTCCCTGAAAAGGAGGAGCATCCTCTTCCATCTCCGAATCCCCTGCACCTAGCCTGGTTGTGACATAAAGTAGGTGCTCAGCGCGTGTTTGGTGAATGAGGTCCTTGCAGACCCTCCCTGTGGCTTGACCATGTGAATCAACCCATTAGACCTCCGCCCCAAGTTCAGACTTCCATTCTCTTCTTGTAATGAGATCAGCATGTGTTCAAATGTTCAGGGAAAGACTCCCCAGCTCAGCACAACTTCAAGACGAGAAAGGAAGGTGTTGCTGGGAATGACACGCACAAAATTAAAGGAACCTGATATTGACGGTGGGATTGATGACGTGGTGTAAGGGATGAGGAGGATTGCTAAGCTCCATTGAGAGTCTGCTGTGCACTGAGAACTGTTTAACTTTTTCCCTCGTTAGTTCATTTATCCCTGACAAGAACTCTAGAAAAAAGGTATTACCACCATTTTACAGATGGGGAAACTAAGACACAGAGAGAGCCAGTAAAATGTTCAAGGTGACATAGTCATGTAGGAATGAAAACACCTGGGACCAAAAGATTGCCCCAATAGAGTTATTTGATCTGATTAAACCAACCAAACACACAAAGACCAGGTTTATTCTTCTACTTTTCCTGCCATTCCTGTTCCTTCCTTCCCCACCACCAAATATCGCATAAATATATGCCAGAGCTGATTTGCCACAACTCTGCAAAAACATCCCTTGGTCCCTGACCCGAGGGGTGAGAAATTCATTGTAATTTTGCTCCTGGATATAGTTCCAGAAATAATGCCAAGGAATTTTCCTAATTTCATTTCTTTCGTTTCACTTCCTTTCACAAACATAGTGTGGGCATGTTTAAAGTTAGTTTCTTTCTACAAGTAGAAATTGCCCTTGAAATTTAGTTTGTGTCTAAAACAATCTTTTTTTTTTTTTCCTGCTTCCTCAACTTGGGCCAAATATGAGACAGCTTACTGAAATGCACAAACTCATTTCCTCCCTTACTCCTTCTCTTCCTTTCTGTATTTATGCCTCCCTTTGGAAAATATTCCTTTTCCCAAACACACTTGAAAAACTCATTTACCAGTGAGTTAGGGGAAATTTTACTTACTGCTCTTGGGATTACTTTAACTTAACACTATTGGATATAAAAAAGTATTCTATGTGGTCTGGTTTCTCCTGGTCCAGACACTACCTTCAGGCCCTTAAGGGCTGAACTGTGCCCCACCCCCATTCTTAAATTGAAGTCCTAACCTCAGTGCTTCAGAATATGACTAGTTGGAGATAGGGTCTTTAATGAGGTAATTCAGTTAAAACGAGGTCTTTAAGATGGGCCCTAATTTAATGTGACTGGAAAAGAGATCAAGGACACAGACACACATGGAGGAAAGACCATTGATGATACAGAGGTGGCCAGCTACAAGCCAAGAAGTGAGGTCTTGGAAGAAATCAATCCTGCCAACAGCTTGGTTCTCAGACTTCCAGGATTGTAAGTAAATAAATTTCTGCTGTTCAACCACTTATTCCATGGTATTTTGATACGGTAGCCCTCTCAGGTTAATACAGGTCCCCAACTCAAAGCTCACCTCTTTCACTGTGTCACTCAGCCTCCAAACCTGTATGTCCAACAGCCTATTGGATGTTTCCACTTGTGTATCACACAGACACTTCACACTTTGTGTCTAAAGCACAGGTCTCATCACTGTCTGTAGGCCTGCTCTTCTTTCAAAGCTACCCATTCAGCAATGACATCCCTGTGACAAGCCAGAAATCTAGGTGCCATTACTGACTCGGCTGTCCCTCCATTCCCACTTCTATTAGCTACAGAGTTCTGTGCATTCTTACCTCTTGAATCTTTTTGTTTCTTAACTTTTTGTTTGCATTGAAAAAATGTCAAAACCAAATAAAATTTAAAAGACTATAGGGAAAATAAACCATTTTTTAAAAAGACGTATTTATTTCGGAGAGAAAGAGAGCATCCACACAAGCTAGGGAAAGTGCAGCAAGAGAGGGAGAGAGAGAGAATCCAAGCAGATCCACCCCACCCCACCGAGCATGGAGCCGGACTCAGGACTCAATCCCATGACCCTGAGATCAGGACCTAAGCTGAAATCGAGAATCGGATGCTTAACTGACTGAGCTACTCACGTGCCCCCCATTTAATCTTTTTTATATTTGCTTCTACTTCTCCCGTATATACACTCTTCTGTGTATATATATACTATCTATATAATAATACATATTATATATGTACATATAAATTTTTCCTGGGCCATTTAAAAGTAAATTACAAACACCAGGGTATTTCATCTCTGAATACTTCAGCATGTACTTCCTAAGAATAAGGATATTCTGCTACATAGCCTCAATATCACCAACATACCTAAAACTTAACATTAAATACATTCTAATATACAGTCCATATTTAAATTTTACCAGTTGTTCCCAAATATCTTTTTCTTCTCCTTCCTTTTCCCTTCCCCATCCCCCCATTCTCATACACATTCACACACACACAAATATATGAGTGCATACTGATACCTCCACTTCAAACCTAACTCCACAAGATTCTATATTTTTTCTACATTTACATATCTCACAGTGAAAATCCTGATTCCTAAGACATCATTGGATTTATTTGCTGTATATCTTACAATATACTATATACCAAATAGTTTCAGAATTATGAGATTAACACAACTATCAGTAGCAAACTTACTAAATAAAATTTAAGATCTTCTTGCACTTCTTCTGGTCCTTAGAATATATTCCCCACCAGGAATATACAATCAGAATATAGCATTGAAATTTCTTGAAAATTTTAATATGACTATTCAATTCAATATATAGTTAATTTGTTTCTGTTTAGATTGAATTTTGTGATTTTTAAAAATCCTTTTATTTTTAAAAATATTTACAACATTTACATAGAAGTCAAACCTTTATAAAAGGAATACTTAAAGTATTAATGTTACAAGATGGCCAAATAAGACATCCCTTGCTTGTATCTATAGACCCCCAGTGACAATAACTTGGCATCCAACCAGGGACAAGTGCCTTTGTGGGAGCTTCAAGACCCAGGTATATCATGAAACTCTGATGCAGGCCAAGACCAAGAAGAGCTGTTTTGAGAAGGCAGGCCTGTTCCCAGGCTGCTGGCACACCAATCGTGGTCATAGCCACAGCAGATACAGAAACAGCTCTGTACCTTGACAGCTTGGCTACAGCCCCATTTGGCTTTGGTTCTGTCACTAGCACCACATGCTAAAGGACTTGGGAGGAGTCACACCTATCCATGCAGTGGGTAGCCCATGGACCTCAGTCCTGGCTGCCTACCCTGAAGTAGCCTGTGAACTGGAAGTAAGACACTCTCAGCTAGGATCCAGGAGCCCCTGGAAGTAAGCCTGTCAAACGGCAGATTTTGAAACAGCCTTGGAACTGGACTCGAGCCCATCCCAGCAGCAGTCTGTGAACAGTCCTGCTGGCACAAGGAGCTGACAGGAGATATTCCTGTCTGTGACTTAAAGATCCTGCAAGGACCCTATACTTGGCTCTGGCCCCTCTAGCCATGGTCATAGAGCAATCCAGCCCACCCAGGGATCTAGCAGGAGCCAGGCCAATCCATGCCTCCACAGCCAGGACAGCCTCCACTTTTTTTTTTTTTTTTAAGATTTTATTTATTTCTGAGAGACACAGGGGTGGGGGCAGGGGGCAGAGACACAGGCAGAGGGAGAAGCAGGCTCCATGCCGGGAGCCTGACGTGGGACTCAATCCCGGGTCCCCAGGGTCATGCCCTGGGCTGAAGGCGGCGTTAAACCACTGAGCCACCTGGGCTGCCCAGCCTCTGGCTTTCATTACTATTCCCTCTACCCTATTGCCACCTGGTAAAGGTAATCAATTTAATTAAGTAATCATTAACAAACACATCTCTATTTTATTATTCACTTTCTTATTAAAAAAAAAAAAAGGAACTTTTTCACTGAAAGATATCTGGGAAACCAGTCCATGTATTTCCTAGAGATAATCCTCATTCTTTTTTTTACTCAAATATACTATGTTTTCTTAATTCTAAGACTCACATTCCTTTCTATTTCAGCATTTCAACATCAAACTAGTCTAAAATCAGTGCCAAGTGAATTTACCAGCTACAGGGCAGAGAGGTAAACTGTGACAGTTCTGTCTTGGGCAATTCTCTATTCTTTGGCTTCTTAATGCAATTTAAGTACTTGAAAGAACAGTGTCATGAAGCTGAATTTTGCATACTTTGGATTGCTATTCATTGTTGACCATATGCTTAAAAAAATTGTGATGCAGTATTGAAACAAAAAGTTGCCATTTATGCAAAAGATTGCCTGTCACATAGGGACACCTGGGTGGCTCAGTGGTTGAGCGGCTGCCTTTGGCTCAAGCCGTGATCCCGGGGTCCGGGATCGAGTCCCATATCAAGCTCCTTGCGGGAAGCCTGCTTCTGCCTCTTCCTGTGTCTCTGCCTTTCTCGGTGTGTCTCTCATGAATAAATAAAGATTGCCTGTCACACACTAGACAGTGCAATTAAATGTAGTAGACACAGCCAAGCCTCTTGGGAGCAATGACAAATTTCAGGGCAAAGGTTAGTGAGAGCCATTTATATATCAGGAAGTACACAGGCACTAGACATTTATCAGTTAAAAGCTTTCCGTTGACTTGCAAGAGAAGCTTTTATAATTCCAGCTTTAATGAAGAAGAAAAAAAGATCAAATAGAAAATAGAGTTGGAATCCCAGCTATTGTTTCTGTTCCTCAAAAGCTTTCATGTAATTCTAAAACTGACAACACTACATACACAGAGGTGCCTGAGTGGCTCAGTTGGTTGAGCGTCTGCCTTCCTCTCAGGTTGTGATCCCTGGGTCCCAGGATTGAGCCCCCATCTGGTTCCCTGCTCAGCAAGGAGTCTGCTTCTTCCTCTGCTGCTCCTCCTGCTGTGCGCATGTGTGCTCCCTCTCTCTCTCTCTGTCAAATAAACAAAATCTTAAAAAAAAAAAAAGGACTACATACACAGGATGCCTGCTTTCAACGCTGCAAGTTGACATTGTACTAGAAAGGCTTGCCAGAGCAATTAGGAATGAATGACTGAATGAATGAATAGCATTCAAACTGAAAAGAAGTAAAACTATCTCTATTTACAGATCACATGATCATATATACAAGAGCTGAAAGGCTCCACAAGAAAACTAACAAATTCAGCTGTGTTAGGAAATAAGATGAACACACAAAAATCAGTTGTGTTTCTATACACCAGCAATGAACAATCTGAATGTGAAGTTAAGAAAACAATCCCAGGGGCATCTGGATGGCTCAGTTGGTTAAGCATCTGCCTTTAGCTTAGGTCATGATCCCAGAGTCCTGGAATTGAGCCCAACATCAGGCTCCTTGCTCAGTGGGGAGCCTGCTTCTTTCCTTCTGCCTGTTGCTCCCCCTCCTTGTGCGCTCTCTCTGTCAAATAAATAAAATCTTAAAAAAAAAAAATCCCAAAGAGTAAAATACCTATGAATAAAATGAATCAAGGAGGTAAAATACTTGCAAGCTGAAAACCACCATACATGTCTGAAATAAATTAAAGAAGACCTAAACAAATAGAAAGACCTTCTGTGTTCATGAATTTGAAGATTCAATGTTGTAAAGATGATAAAATTGATCTATAGATTAAATGAAATCCCTCTCAAAATTTCAAAGGCGGGGCAGCCTGGGTGGCTCAGCGGTTTAGCGCCGCCTTCAGCCCAGGGCCTGATCCTGGAGACCCCGGGTATCAAGTCCCACGTCGGGCTCCTTGCATGGAGCCTGCTTCTGCCTCTGCCTGTGTCTCTGCCTCTCTCTTTCTCATGAATAAATAAATAAAAATTTAAAAAAATTTTCAAAGGGGCATATTTTGCATAAATGGGCATAAAATTCATATGGAATTACAAGGGATCCCAAAGAGGTAAGACAATTTTGAAGAAGAGGAACCAAATCAAGGACTCCCATTTCCTGATTTCTGAAACTTACTACAAAACTGCATATTGAAACAGCATGACACTAGCCTAAGGATAGATGTATAGACCAATGGAATAGAATCAAGAGCCCAGACTCATAAACTCATACATCTACGGCCAATTGATTTTCAACAAGGGTGCCAAGATCATTCAATGAGGAAAAGAATAGTGCCCTTAACAAATGGTGGTGGGACAACTGGATATCTACATGCAAAAGAATAAAGTTGGACTTACTACATCACACCATATTAACAAAATAACTCCAAAAGGATCAATGACCTAAATATAAGAACTCAAGCCACACAGTTCTTGAAAATATAGGGGTAAATTATGACGACTTCGGATTTGGCAGTGGATTTGTCTCAGATATAACACCAAAAGAAAAAAATAGATAAACTGGACTTCATCAAAATTAAAAACTATTGTACATCAAAAGACATTATCAAGAAAGTGGCAAGAGACACCTTCAGAAGAAATTTGCTCATCATACATCTAATGAAGGTGTAATATTCAGAATATGCAAAGGTCTCTTACAACTTTTACAACTCTACGAGACATGCTAATTCAAAATGAGGGAGCAGCCCTTCTGCATTATTGATAAGATTATAAAATGGAGCAACTGTTATGGAAAACAGTACAGAGTTTCTTCAAAAAGTTAAAAATAGAACTTCCATTTGACCCAGCAACCCTGCTTCTGGGTTTGTATCTAAAAGAATTGAAAGCAGGGGCTCAAATAGATATATGCACATCTATGTTCACAGCAGCATTATTTATGCATTGGTGGTTCAGTGGTAGAGTTCTTGCCTACAATAGCAGCATTATTCACAATAGCTAAGGGTGGAAGTAACCCAAATATTCATCAACAGATGAATAAACAAAATGTATGTAGATACAATGGAATAATCTTTAGCTTGACAAAGGAAGGCTTCTACATGCTACAACATGGATGAATTTTGAAGACATTATGTTAAGTGCAATAAGCCAATCACAAAAAGACAAGTACTATATGATTCCATTTCTATGAATTTGACTACTTGAGATGCTTCATATAAACAAAGTAGAATGGTGGTTACCAGGGGTGGTGTAAGGGGGTGGGTGGTAGGAAGGAGGAGTTAATTCCAGTTTTGCAAGATGAAAAGGTTCTGGGGAATCTGTTTCACAACAATATGATATATGGATATATTTTAAAGGTTTATTTATGAGAAAGACAAAGAGCTCATGTGAGCAAGCGGGAGAGGGGCAGAGAGAGCGACGGAGAGAGAAAATCTTAAACGGGCTCCACAGTCAGCACAAAGTCCAACATATGGGGCTGGATCTCTGGATCCTGAGATCATGACATGAGCAGAAGAATTCAGAGTCAGACACTTAACCAACTGAGCCACCCAGGCCCCCTGTGATTATATTTAACACTACTGAACTGTACACTTAGAAGCTATTAAGATGGTAAATTTTGTGGGTTTTGCCACAGTAAAAAAAAATACATAAGAAAAACCTGAGGAGTAGTCCTGGATTTTACTCTTTGCCTCACATGAACTCACTACTACTACTTCAGTGAAAACCATTAGAGCTAAAGAAAACATAATTGGGCAAAGTGCCTGAATAGTTTCCTATCTCTCCACAGAAGATATATAAGAGTCCAAGAGGTACATGAAAAGATGCTTAACCTCATTAGTTATAAGGGAAATGCAAATCAAAACCACAATGAGGCACCACTTCACACCCTGTAGAATGTGGAAAATAATGAAATAAGTACTGGCTAGGATGTTTAATGGGGACAGAGCTTCCCTTTTAGAGCCAGATAGAGGTGGTGGACGCACAACTTTGTCAATGTACCAAATGCCAATGAATTGTTTACTTAAAAATGACGAATTTTTTTATATTAATTTCACCTCATTACAAAAAAATTTCACAGGTTTTAAATGTCATTTGACCAACATTTTGTACATTAATACCAGATGATCAAACAGATTTAGTAGACTTGCAATTTTGAATGTGAAACAGGCCTAAACTCAAATCTTTGTGATATTGAAGTGGAAGATGGGATGTAATAATCTTGGAAAGTAAAATATTGTTTACCTGAAATGCAGGAATTTTTATTTCTTTAAAAAAATAGAGTAAATAAATAATAATCAATGTTCCTTTCTGCAGGACACGGCTTGAGAGTGCAGGCTTCAGAGTTGGACCTCCTGGGCTCCTATTCTTGTCTTCCCAGGACTATCAAATATGTTGTATCTTTCTCATGGCTTGTGTCCTTTTTTTTTTTTTTAATTTTATTTATTATTTATGATAGTCACAAAGAGAGAGAGAGAGAGAGGCAGAGACACAGGCAGAGGGAGAAACAGGCTCCATGCACCGTGTGTCCTATTAGGAGCTGCATCACTGTGGACTCAAGATTTACTAAAATACATTCACTTAATCTCCCTCTACTGGCTGGTTCCCTACTACCACACTGTAATAGACTAATAATACCTACCAGAGCTGGGGTTATGATAATTTAACAAATATTTACTGAGCACTTATTTTTATGTGCCACGCACCTTGCTGTGTCCTAAGTGTTCCACAGTGAAGGTCAGACAGCGGCGATGGCCTAACTTGTCTTCTCGTAGAGGGCATAGACCATAAACACTGAGGCCAGAGAGCTAGGCTCTTGTCTCCGAGTCAAAGAACGAATCTCCGGGACAGAGAGTGAGTAAAGCAACAGAAGTGTGTTAAGCAAGGAGACAGAGAAACGGTCTCAGGAGTGAGAGGGGTCCCAACAGGGTTGCCAACCTGGGCCCCCACGGACGGTCTTTTATTTAGAGCTGACTAGGGAGTTGTGGCCTTATCGTTTGAGTGACGTCTTGGCTTGAGTAAGGACTGGTGGTAACATCTTTAATGGCTTCTCTTTTGGGCCTGGTTGTTTGTTGGTCACAGGTGGCGGTCACATAAAAGACACTTAGGGCAGGGTGGTCTGGTTTGTTTCCTTACCTCTGGGTTGTGGTGGTCGTTAACACCCCAGCCTTTAGGGGGTTTCTGTGAGCCCGATCCCGCACCCGCCGCCTAGCCCCGTCTGTCCCTTACTCGAGACCATTTATGTATCCTGATTGAGTATGAGAAAGGAGGGCAGTGCTATCCCAGAGATGAGAAGGAGGACACTATCTTAGGTAGCCAGGGGGCCAGGAAGAGCTTTTCTTGGGAGGGACATCTCACCGGAACGGACCTGCGTGCTATTAACACGCGGCCACAGGTGAATTTGGGGGAACTTGGAAGGACACGGGATGGGCAAGTGTTTAACTGCGGTGGGAAATGCTGCGTTTCCAGCAAGAGCGACGCAATTTTGCGTTGTAAGAAGATCCCAGAGGCAAGGCAGAGCCGGGAAGGCCATTTTAGGACGCACGGATGGTGGCCTGGACTTAGGGTAACGGGTTAGTGGCCTGCGCAAAAGGGCAGGTGCTGTGCCGGGACAGGAGCACGAGGGGAGGGAGCTCCAGACGAGCCCGGCCTTCAGGGCGTCCTGCTGCCAACAGCCGGGCCAGCGCAGGGCCAGCTTCAGGCGGCGTCTCAGGTGCAGGACAGGCCGGCAGAGCTGAACTCCGCTCCCGCCCTTCTTTCCCGGTACCTGCAAAGGCAGACTGTCGGGGACCGAGCCGGCCTCCGCCCTGGCTCAGGGGCGCGCCTGACAGAGCCACCGGCCGGGAGCCCAACCTTCAGAGAAACACCTGACCGCGACCGCCGGCCCCTCCCGCACCGCCCCACGCCAATTAGCCCCGCCTCCGGAAGTGCCGCCTTCCCGCGCTCACTTCCGCTATCCCAGGCTTCCGCTTCTCTCGCGAGAACTAGAAGTGCCTATGAGATGAGGGCTAAGCGGAAGTCGGGTCTCTTTTTCGTGGCGCCTCCGAGGCGGTAGGCCGCTTCAGGATGAAGGTAGGAGTGGTGGAAGCTTTTGAAACGGGCTAGGGGAGCGTGGGTCGGGCCCCCCAGAACACTGCCTTGCCGCAGCCCTCGTTCTCCAAAGTCCTAGGTCTAGGTGGGAAAGGGTCTGAGGCGGGAGAAGGCTTGTCGCTTTGGGGTGCAGGGGTCCTCGGGAGAGCGGATGGCGAGCGATTACAGCAGGAGCCGCGCCGGGCGGGGAGCGCCATGGTGGCGTCCTCGGGCCCAGCCCGACAGACGCGGCCCTGCTGCCTCTTCGGCTGCCTGTGGGCCGGACGGGCCGCGGCGGGCCCTTCGCCCCCGGAGGCTTTCCGCGAAGCTCGAGGAGAAATGAGCCGGTCTTTTAGTGCGCTGCTTGTGCGTTATGAATGTGCACACACGCTTTAGCGGATGAAACCGATACGTCAGGGTTTCTGCTCCTTGTCTGGGGTTTACATAAAAGGCTTTGTGCAGTGGATTTACCTTTGCAAGTGGCTCTGCGGTTTTCTAAAACTCTTTCCCTCCCCTTAATCCTTAGCTGAACATCTCTTTCCCAGCTACTGGCTGCCAGAAACTCATTGAAGTGGATGATGAGCGCAAACTGCGTACCTTTTATGAGAAGCGTATGGCCACAGAAGTTGCTGCCGATGCTCTGGGCGAGGAATGGAAGGTTGGTTCCCGAATGAAACGGTCTCGGCTATTTGATAGCGCTGTTGGCCACGGGTGGAGTAGCGGGGTTCGGGCTCCACGGATTCGGGCTTCGATCTGGGGTCACTTCCACGTGCCCCTTTAAGGCAGCGCTATTACCCTGCGGCGTTATGGCCCTCAAACGGGAGAAGACCCCTGAAGTTCTGTGGGAAGTGCCAGCAAGGGTGGTTTGTGGGTTGGTTGCTCGATTGTACTTTGGTTTCATGACATGACTTTTCCCTCGCTGGAACGGTTACATCTGGTAAAAGAGGTTAGAAATAGGACTTGACTGAATTTGCTGACTAATCTTGGCATGAAAATCTAGACAAAACTGGGTGAGCTCAGAAAACTGAAATTCATACTGTTTTCCGCACACCCCCCAGGATTTAAGGGTCGTGATCCTTTATTTTACAACGTGTGGTTGTGTCCCACAGGGTTACGTGGTGCGAATCAGTGGTGGCAATGACAAACAAGGCTTCCCCATGAAGCAGGGTGTCTTGACCCACGGCCGCGTCCGCCTGCTGCTGAGTAAGGGGCATTCCTGCTACCGACCCAGGAGGACTGGAGAGAGGAAGCGCAAATCTGTTCGGGGTTGCATTGTGGATGCCAATCTCAGTGTTCTCAATTTGGTTATTGTGAAAAAAGGTGAGGTGTACTTGTGTTCTTGAATTCAGTTTTTGTTGACATTGTTTTAAAAGCTGATAATCCAGATGTATTTCATTTGCATTATCCACAGTTTCTTTACCAGTGCATAAACAGTAATTTAGAGTTTTTGTAAGAAAGTTGTGGAATTAAAAAGGTCTGATCACTTCCTCTTTTAGGGGAGAAGGATATTCCTGGACTCACGGATACTACTGTGCCTCGTCGCCTGGGGCCCAAAAGAGCCAGCAGAATCCGAAAGCTTTTTAATCTGTCGAAAGAAGACGATGTCCGCCAGTATGTTGTTAGAAAGCCCCTAAACAAAGAAGGTACGAGGATTTTGCTCAATTTCATTTGTAGCATCTTGTATGCATCCTAGTAAATGTATTTACGGGGAGAGGGTCAAGACAGGCACTTGTTAAATTTGATGCTTGTCTGCAGTATTACAATTTTACTTGAAGTTTTGCCTGTGCTCCTGATGTAGAAGTTTATCTGAAAATAAGTTATCAGAAGTTCATTTCGGTAAAATGACAGAAAATTCTGGGACTATGATTGAAAACCCTCAGTCCCACCACTTTTGCTTTCTTTGCATATTAGAGGTTCTGTCTGTTTACAGAAGTAGTGCTTTCGTTGCCTGAAGTTGCTTTTAACTCCTGGCTCTTTTTTTAATCTGAGCTGTGGATAGGAGTTGTGGCTGTTAGAAGAAATACACTTTATTCAGAATACTAGAAGGTGTTTGGGGTTTTGGAGTTATAATACTTTAAGATGGCATACAGATGCGCAGTTTGTTAGAGGACATAACTCCTCACTGGTGAGGCTCTGTAACGTTATTTCTCTAGTAAAGTGTATGCATATTTACTTAGGTTATGTGGAATAAAGAGGATGTCAGTTCAGGTTGGGTTTTTCTGAATAATGTGAAAAAAATTGGTTGGCACTGGGGATTTAAGCCTGGCATATAGCAACTGCTCATGAGTCACTCCAAATACCTGAACTACCTATGTGCAAGGTAGTAGAAGTGTTGATGGTATAGTATAAAAGGACCAAGTAACTCGCATGTGGTTTACACTTTAAAAAGAAATGCCAGATACATGGTGGTTGCCCATTGTCAACTCCCCTGGCAAGATCACCAGTGTAATAGGTGTTCTAGTTAACAGGTGTGTATAGAATGGTTCTTACATCTTTATAATTAAAGGATGGGTTGACTTCTTTTTAACAAACCTGAGCAGTTGAGTATTTCGTTTTAGAATATATGCTTGGGCTATGTTTGTTATTCCCACCAGGCATCTATTAAACTCAAAGACTTCTGTTCCAAAGCAGATCTATGATCCATAGAATTTGGGATGTATAGATGACACAGGCTAAATGAAGATACTCTATGAACAATGTGCTGCACGTTCTAACGTTAATGGTTTCATTCCCCAGACTGGCAGGATCTGCCTTGGCAAATACTAGATTTGAGCATAAATAGGATTTCAGAGTGTGGTTAGGATAGTGGTGCAGGTGGAACTTTACTTAGTTTTCATAGACAAGTAATATATGCACAGTTCTACAGTTTTAAAATAATGTCCCTGTATCTTACAGTATAAAAATATATCTAATTGTGGAAGAGACTTGAGTCCCCCAAACAGAGTAGCTTAAATTGATGTGTGGTCTTGAAGTTGACATCCAAACTAGTGGTGTAGTTTAATGAGGTGTTTTAGGATTAACTATGCTAATTAGGAAAAGACTGGCACCTAGTAGACAAAGTTAATCTGTTTACTTCAGAAGGACTTACCAGTTTACATTGATAATATTTAGCACATCTTGGCTTTTTCTTAAGGTAGTATTTCAAGTTAAATGGTTCAGATTTTACTTCAAAGGCCTCACACAGGTAAGTTTTCCTAGATATTCCTGTAATATTAAAAATGTAGATGTAGATCCTAATGAACATTGAGAAGTGATTGAATCATCTGAATTTTCAGGTAAGAAACCTAGAACCAAAGCACCCAAGATTCAGCGTCTTGTTACTCCACGTGTCCTCCAACACAAACGTCGGCGTATTGCTTTGAAGAAACAGCGTACTAAGAAAAATAAGGAAGAGGCTGCAGAATATGCTAAACTTTTGGCCAAGAGAATGAAGGTAAATCAAGAAGATTGAGGGAGGGAGAGTCAGGCCTGACTTTGGATTTTTAACCCAGACAAGCTATAACTGTTTGTTTTGTTTTGTTTAGGAGGCCAAAGAAAAACGCCAGGAACAGATTGCCAAGAGACGGAGGCTGTCCTCTCTGAGAGCTTCTACCTCTAAGTCTGAGTCCAGTCAAAAATGAGATTTTCTAAGAGTGACAAAATAAATAAGATCAGACACCAAATCTCTTTGACTTTTCATTGATGACAAAAATTGATAAATGGAGGGTGAGATCATAGTAAAGGGAGTATAGTTGACAGCGATCTGATGGTGGATAAAGTAAGCAAGAGATAGTTGAAAGTGCTGTCCTTCAAGGTGAGAGGCTGAAACCATATGATAACACTGGGAGAGATGGGCAGACCAGGGTTTCTTTGAGGATGGGTGAGTGGCTCTGGAAAGGTTTCTCAGCATATAAGGGGGTACCTGTTTTTTTCAGCGAGGCAAGGAACAGTTTGGGGGAAATGAAGGACTAGAACTATTAATCTGTTGTACACTTTATTTTGAGGAATACAGTTTTAAAGATCTATACACAATACATGAAAAGTGCCCTTAAGAAGGTGGACATTTGTCATATAAAAATACCTTGTTAAAAGCATAGTTAATTGATAGCATTTTAAAACAGTTCACAAAGCTTTTAAAACCAGTGCAAATTTTATTAACAAAAGCTTTTCAACTCTAGTGAATTGTTATTCATGCATTTTATGATTTCACACTGTGCCTTTACAAAGCACTTGGATCCATGAAGTATGCAAAGGAAGGAATCTACTTTTTCTAATGAAGCCTGTCTAGTTCATAGTAATTGCAGTTAAAATGAACTTTTACAGACTAGAAGGCTCTTTAAAGGCACGTTAGGTTTTAAGGGCAAAGAACTGGAGTTTACATTTTAACCACAGGAGTAGGATTTTCAAACTGCTTTAACAGGGACTGAAGCTGTGCTTGGCAATTATAATGTGTATGAGTCACTTGGGGATCTGACCAAAAATGCAGATAGTGATTCGGAAGATTTGTGGCCCCAGGTTCTACATTAAGTTCCCAGCTGATAGCAATAATGCCAGCTCACAGACTGGACTAGCTGAGAATTGAGAAGATGATTAGAGAGGAGATGCCCACATGTACTGAAAAGCTATAGACCATGAAAAATCCTAACTTGCAGTTGTTTTATATAAATTAAGGTCAAACTAAAGGCTGAAAAGGAAAGTATTTGTAAATGATTACCAAAATAAAAATAAAATACTGTAGTGACTTAAAGGCAAGTCTGGTGTATAGCCCAGAGTCCTGTACTAACCAACACCTGGTTGATTCTAATGCACAAAATATGAGAACCACTACCCTACTTGTATTAGGGAGTGCAGTCACTGAAGGGGACAAAACTACTTTTCAAAAGGATGTACCAAGAATGAAGCAACAATTGAATATCCCACAATTATGGGGAGTCTTAGGCTTACTTAGTTTAAACATGCAGGATGCTATAATTAACCTATAAAATGCAGCTAAAATTAGATTATTAAAACCAGTATAAATGCTAAGCATCTGGACTTTCAGAGACTAGAATTTCTCAGGCTTTTAAGTTTCATACGTTGCTATAGTTGCTATAAGTCATTGTAGACATTTGTAAATCTGTGGATAATGACTGCATATCTGGCTTTTTGGTTTTGTTTGCGGTGAACTTTTAGTGGTCCCCTTTCTGTGGTAGGTGCTAGAAAAGGCCTTTATGCACTTTGAACACAAATCAGTCCCTATTTCTAAAGGAGAGCAGCAGGTTAAGTTTCCAATGTATAATGGCTGAGTTCTTTTAGAATGTTATAAAAAGTTACTAGAAAATGTATACTTTGGTACAGAATAGCCAAATCTTAAGTGAGATCTTTATTACACATCAATAGGAAGTGCTTTGGTAAGTAATTTAGTTCAAGTTAAGTCTACAGAAATGGAAAACAATACTGGAACTCTATAAATAACAAAGGTTAGAATTGTACACATTTCAGAAGCCTTAAAAATGTGACAGACAAGCACAGCAAACTTAAGAATTTTCCATTTTATTCAACCTCAAGTTTATATGCAAGGTAATTCCAAACTTTGTTGCGGCAATACGTGTTGAAAGTACCAAGTGTTAAGTTGCAAAAATATATACTCTGAGACAGTGCAAATGATCCACTTTTAAGGTATTGAGAGTTGTACATAATTTCTGACAAGTTATTTCACTTAGCAATTCCATAATAAATTGAAGCAAAATCTGCATAGGTTAGATTAACCCTGAAATGTTGAAAGACTGGTGTGCTATAAATTTTTAAGAGATTACACCAGGTGGGAGATTTGTGCTTGTTAACTCTACCACCTGGAAATATTTTTATCAACTGATTAGTCATCTGCATGATTACTGTAAAAGCACACATAACCACTGGCTTTTTAAACGATGCAGAGAGTTAAGGCAAACGTTAACTGTTCTTGAGGGCAGTTTTTAATGAAAGGCATGATAAATGTCAGGCGTGTGAGGTCATGATTTTCTTGAACCTACTGGCAACAAGCTCAATAAGCTTTAACATTTTAAGACTTAACTGATCCATCCTAAAAAACAGTATTTACAAATGCACAAATAATAAGCATACAAATCTAAATATTATACAAGAATAAAATTTCTGTGTGCAGTGCAAGTTTATCCCACAGGTTTTTAAAAGTGACCAATTTATGTACCTGAACAATTTCAGGTCCAAAAAATAAACACGAGCATTTTAAGCATGTTCCAATTTTGTAAATTATGAGGCTGACTTAATTTCATTTAAACTATATAATTGGCTCATTTACTCCAATCTTAAAGCTGTTGCAAATTAACATGATACTGGGAAGAGGATGAAAAGTAACTTGGATATTCAAGATACAATCCACTAGGAAGAGAATACATAATTATGATTGGTGAAGATATAAAGGCAAGGCTGTCATCAGATTTTAATTTTGATTAATGACTACAACTGAGTTTAGTAGTAGTCATTTAAGTTGAAGACCCCTTTCAGAAAATTGTATTGCAACACGCAGTCTAAGAATTTTAATAAATATAATATGGCTGTACATACAAATACCTACACAGCCACACATATATACACACATACACAAATAGTTGCTCTTATAATTGAAATTTCATTTGTTTTGGGGTTAGTCAAGTTTACATTAAACCACTATTCCCCAAAACCAATAACTTCAAATATAAACAAAATGCCAAGAATGAATATCGTTTCTCATTATCAAACTACACATACTGAGAAATCCAATAACGATTTTCAAGCAGAGGCAAGTGAAACATTCAGAAGTTGCAAACCTTCAGATATTAACCCTGGAATATTTTTATGGCATTTTTACATCGCGAGATGATTGAGTATAAGTTACATTTCATTATATATTGTCCCAAGAGTTAACCTCATTTCACTTTCATCAATTGTTAGCATTTGGAACAAACCTGGATGTCTGCCAACTGAATCTATTCCCTCAAGCTTTGTGTGTTTTAAAATCTGGTGAACATCTTATTTAAATGAGAGGTGCTCCAAAACACTTCCTGCACCATTCCACACTGATACTTGGTGGAGCATCAATTTTCTGCAACTTTTCAAGACTCTCTGAAGATAGATTATTGTATGCAACTCCATATTCATTGTCAAAAGCCTCTGAAAGACATTTTCAAAAATGCAGTTGTAATTTGTTAAACAAAAGCTGTAAACTGAAAAATGGTAATCAAGTAATTTCATATATATCTATAAACTGCATATTTGAAAGTAGAAATCTTTTGAAAGGTTAAGTGCATTTACCCATACCAATTACAATTTTATAAATTACTTCAGAAAATGAACCTCCTTTAGTAATCCTTAATTAACCAACTTACCAATATCAATATTCTCTCTTCCAAGAGATACTAATGATAAGAAGAGGATTTCTCGGTATAAACTCCTATAAAACAAATATTTTTAAAGTTAATAGGCACAGCGCATAAAAATACATACATGAAGGTTTTGTAAAATGGTGAACAATAAGTTCTACAGTCTAGTCAACAGTAATGTGTCCATGTCAGTGTCCTAGTTTCGACAACACTACAGTTAAGAGATGTTATCTTTGGGGGAAGTTGGGTGAAAAATATGCTGAACTCTAGGCTACTTTTGCAACTTACTTTGAATTTCTATTTCAAGTTAAAAAGTTATGGATAAAAAATGTTAGGGATGTAAAGTTTCATACCAAAACCTATTTTAAATGGCGTGTTTTAACATTGTTATAATATTTTAAGACCATAAATACAGTTGACCCTTGAACATGGGGTTGAATTTCATGGGTCCAGCCATAGTATTTTTTCCAATACAGGAGAGTACTATAAAGGTGTTTTCTTTAATAGCTTTAAGAATTCATTATATAATACAACATACAAAATGTGTTAACTGTTTATCATATCATTGGTGGGACTTCTGGTCAACAGCTATGAAGTTCTGGGGTAGTCAAAAATTATACATAGATTATCAACTGCACGGAGGGATCATTTAAGGGTCAACTATAATAGGTAACTGTTTTAACTCTACTTTCCAATTAAAATTTGCAAAAGCAGTCACCTCTCATTTGCCACTTGACAAAGTAACAATTTTTAAGTGAGTTAGGAGTCTAAACCCTTGGACACGGTATAAAAGGTGGTATGGTCTCTTTGCTATTTAACCCAACAATAAAGGATGAACTATATTTATTTGGTTTGTGAACATAAAAGTGTTACAAATCAAACCTTAAAAATTAGCTTCTTAGCGGAGTTGTTAAAAATGAAGGAACGCTTAAGAAATGAACTGATTTCAGAAATTAACATAGAAAAAAAATTAGAGTAATGCAGATTCTGATAATGCTTCATATGATCTTTGTGTAGAAGCTTCAGAAGCCAAAACATGTCATTTCTAATTTTCCTTCCCTGCCTTAAAACTACAGATGCTTGAAACTACCTGCTCTTTAGACTGTGAAGGTATTTATCTTCAAAGATGCCATAACTAAAGAAACTTGTAAAGGATCTGGAAACTTAGTATTTGGTAGAATTTATTATGTCACCTTTTCTGAAGTTTCCACTGGAAAATTCACTAACATTGAGACTGGGATGAGTACTGATCTAAAGTATGTTAGCAGATAATAGTAAGAGGATTAGGAAACCTCCATATCCTTTGTTATTCAGTCTTTTCATGACTTTTCTAAATGGTTTCTATTCATAAACAGATTTTTGTTTTTTTATATCCCACAAAGAAATAAAATATAAGTTGTGCAGGTATGACAGGGTCTGAACAAGTAGTACATATGTATAACATCACTGTTAACAAATTCATAGGTTTCCAGTGAACACCAATAATGTTCCCAAAGACTCAGTACATTTTAGACATGAATGAATTACCTCCTAAAATTTAACCTATTCCTCCACACAGAACTTTTAGTATGTTTGCTCAAGTATGAGCAGATACATTTGGGCAGCACTTTTGAAACAATCAGGTGTTCTACACTGAGTATTTTTCTTTTATACCTAGAGATATTTTAAAAATAATACTTAAACATGAAATTATTTTGAGTGGCATGAAGCAAAAACTGGATTCTTACCTTTGTCTTTTCATGTCTGGTTTTATTAGCTGTGAAAGTAGATTGATGGGCTTAAGAACATCATTATGTTGAATACTCTGCCTGATGGTTTCCACTAAAGTGCTTGTTGCTTCTTGTTCCTCTGACAGGAGAGACAATTTCTTTTCAGAATCTAGTAAAAACACAGTAAGAATAATTATTAAAAAAAAATTTTCCCCCAGACCTGTAGCATTTTCTAGTCTTTTATTCAACATCACCATCCCCACCCCCATCCCTTAAGGGTAAAATTACTTGTCAATGTGACCAGCTCAAAACTACTTTTCCTACTTTCTTCAGATAGGAAAGGCCTGTCCCTTTGCCTTTTCCCTGAATGTAGGGATTCCTGCTTCAAGTTGGGATGTGATAGCTTATACTCCAGCAGCAATCTTGTGACCTGAACCAACCTCAACCGATGGGAAGGTAAGACCCAACACCAGGGACCTGGGTTGCTGATGACAGAGGAGTTGCCTACCAATATATATTAGGTATATACTGGGATTGAATCATGCTAACATTAAAAATATACAAAATCAGGGTGCCTGGGTGGCTCAGTCAGTTAAGCGTTCAACTTTTGGATTCAGCTCAGGCCATGACCTTCAGGTGAGAACAAGGCCCGAGAGGGGCTCCACCTACACTCAATGTGGAACCTGCTTCAAGGTTTTCCATCTCCCTTTACTCCTCCTTCTGTTCATGCTCTCAAAAATAAATAAATAAATAGATAGATAAATAAATAAATAAATAAAACTAAAAATAAAAAAATCAAAAAAGTGTTCTTGACCCAGAGAAAAGGGAAAACTTTAATACTGCAGGTAACTCCAGCAACCACACAATTTGATTTACACCCATGTTAGTTGAGATGGAATATGTATCCAGTGGCTCCCCCAGTCAGCCGCATTTACAGTGTCTGTCATAAAACTAGTTATTGTATTTTTCATACAACACAGCCACTTAATAAAGGCAACTAGTAGAACTTCATTTGTGTTCAAAGAAACAGCAAAGTTCTCTGTTATAAGAGGAAATAATGGCTGCTATGTGTTTTGATTCTAGCTCTTCTACCTGCTACATGATGACCTTTAAATATATTTGATTTTTATGTTATGCTGTGATTTTAGAACCTAACTGAAATATAATCTACAACTTCATTGTTTCTCCTATAACTCAGTTTTGTTTTTTTTTTTTATAACTCAGTTTTTTAATTAACAAAGAACTTTGTTCTTTTTCAAGATTGTCTGAGCTATTTTAGGTCCTTTAAATATCTACGTGAATTTTAGAATTCACGTCAATTTCTGTAAAAAAGACACTTTGATTTTTGGTAGAGATTGTGCTGGATCTGTAGCTCAATTTGGAAATACTGCACTGCCATCTTAATATTAAATCTTCCAATCTATAAACATGGGATTTCTTACATTTAGGTCTTCCTCAGTTTTATGCTGCTTCTGCTTTATTTTTTCCTATTTTATTATTTTTTAAAGATTTTATTTCAGAGACAGAGCATGCAAGGAGGGGGAGGAGTAGAAGAAAAGGGAGAGAAATCCTCAAGCAGACTCCCCACTGAGCTCGGAGCCCCATGGGGGACTTAATCCTGGGACCCTGAGATCATGACCTAAGCAGAAGAAATCAAGAGCCGGATGATCAGCCAACTGAGCCATCTAGGACCCCTCTATTTTATCCTTTTTAATGCTATTATAAATGGAATTCTTGCTTTCATTTTTGAATTATTCATTGAAAATATATGGTAATACTTAATTTCTATGTATTGATCTTATATCCTGCAACTTTGCTGAATTTATTACTTCCATATAATGTGTCTATTCTTCTTAGGATTTTAATCTGTTAGAGCATATAATCTATAAATATAGTTTTGTTTCCTCCTTTCCAATTTGGATATCTTTTATTTTCTTGCCTAATTGCTCTAGTAAGAACCTCCAGCATAATGTTGAACAAAACAGGAAAAAAGACATCCTTGCCTTGTTCTTGTACTTAAGGATAAAGTATTCAGTCTTTTACCATGAAGTATGTCAGCTGTGGGTTTTCATAGATACTCATAATCAGGCTGAGGAAGTCTGTTTCTATTCCTAGATTGTTAAGTGTTTTTACAATGGGTGATAGATTTTGTCACATGCTTTAGCTGACTAAGCCTATTAAGTTGATCATGTGGATTCTGTCCTGTATTCTATTGGTATGTTAGATTACATTACTTGATTTTCAAATATTAAACCAACACTGTATGACTGGGATAAACTACACTCACTCATGATAAACAGTCTTTTTTTCTGTATTGATGGATTTAGACTGGTAGTATTTTGTTGAGGATATTCATGTCGATATTCATAAGTGATACAGATTTTTTTCTTATGGTGTCTGGTTTTTTTCTATCTGTATCATACTGGCCTTCTCACCAAATCTCCACTATTTCCAAGAGTGCTCTTGGGCTTGAACTTCTCCACACTGTTCCAAATAAAGTCATTTCCTTTGGGGAAGGTTTTAGAGCTCAATGTTCTGATGGCCTGTTTCTTCCCTTGGGTAAAAATCTCTGAGCCACTGTTCTAGAGCTGGGGCTGGGAACAGTGGCCCTTTTCTTGGAATGACACTTCTGCTTTGTGAACGGGGGGGTTGGGTGGGGGCAGTTGATTCTGGGCTTTTCAGCTTTTCTCTCCTGGCATAATACCTCTATGAGCAAGATGGGCTGAGAACTGAGGCCCCTGTATTCATTGCTTGCTGAAGCTGAGATAGAAATGAATGGGTGCCAGGCGGAGGACGTGAGCATCTATCTCTCCTGGAATTTAGCCTCTGCTTTATAGAGCTGGGAGAATGAGAACTGCTGGCAGTCTGTCTTTCCCAGGGAGATGCTGTAGTTCTTAGCTAAGAGCTGGGGGTAGAAGTGGGGAGTGGGAAAGAACAGAAAATTGTAGCTCAAATGCCACAGAAACTTACTGTTTTTACTGAAATTCAGTATATTTTCTTGAACAAATGTTTTGTTTGTTCTGTATGTACCCTTAGACATTACTTTCTAAAAATTTTTATTTTTGAGGGGTGCCTGGCTGGCTCAGTCAGTTGAGTGTTCTGCTCTTGATTTCGGCTCCGGTCATGATCTCAAGGTCATGAGATTGAACCCCAAACTGGGCTCTGCGATGGGCGTGGAGCCTCTTCCTTAGGATTCTTTATCTTTCCTCTATCCCCCTACACTGTTCATGCTCTCTCTTAAAAAAAAAAAAACACAAAAAACTGTTGAAGTATATAGTTGACATACATTTTATTATTATTTAAGCATTTTATTATTAATATATGTTATATATTAATAATAATATGAATAATATGAATAGTATTCCGGTGTTCAACATAGTGATTTGGCAATTCTGTATTTCATCACAATAAGTGTATCATCGCCATCTGTCATCATAAAACACTGTTGACTATATTAACTTTGCTGCAGTTCTCATTCTCTGTGACTTTATTATATAACAGGAAGTTTCTATCTCATAATCCCCTTCATCTATTGTGTCCATTCCTCACCTTTCTCCCTATTGGCAACTATCAGTTTGTTCTCTAAATTTACGACTCTCTTTCTAGTTTTTTTTTTTTAGTTTCCACATATAAGTGGAACCGTACAGCATTTGTCTTTCTCTAGCTTATCTCATTTAGCATAATGCCCTCAACATCTATCCATGATACTGCAAATGGCAAGATCTCATTTTTTTAATGTCTGAGTAATATTCCATTATGTAATATTCCACACACATCTTCATTATCAATTCTTATCTGTTGAGGGACACTTGGATTACTTCCATATTTTGGCTACTATGATGCTGCAATTAACACAGGGGTGCATATATCTTTCAAATTACTGTTTTCTTTGGGTAGATACCCAGTATTACTGGATCATATGGTATTCTAGACTTAATTTTTTTAAGATTATTTATTTATTTACTTACTTACTTACTTACTTATTTATTTATTTTGGGGGGGGGGGGGCAGACATAGGCAGAGGGAGAAGCAGGCTCCATGTAGGGAGCCTGACGTGAGACTTGATCCCGGGTCTCCAGGATCACACCCTGGGCTGAAGGCGGTGCTAAACTGCTAAACCACTAGGGCTGCCCCCAATTTAATTTTTAAATTTAAAATTTACAAACCGGGATCCCTGGGTGGCGCAGCGGTTTGGCGCCTGCCTTTGGCCCAGGGCACGATCCTGGAGACCCGGGATTGAATCCCACGTCGGGCTCCCGGTGCATGGAGCCTGCTTCTCCCTCTGCCTATGTCTCTGCCTCTCTCTCTCTCTGTGTGACTATCATAAATAAATAAAAATTTAAAAATAAATAAATAAAATTTACAAACCTCCATACTGTGTTCCACATTGTCTGCAACAATTTACATTCCTACCAACAGTGCACAAGGGTTTCCTTTTCTTTACATACTCACCAACACTTGTTATCTCTACTTTTTGATACTAGCCATTCTGACAGGTGAAGTTCACTGTGGTTTTGATTTGAATTTCCCTGATAGTTAGTGATGTTGAGCATCTTTTTATGTCTCTTGGCCATGTGAATGTCTTCTTTAGAAATGTCTTTTAAGGTGATCTGCCAATTTTTTAATTGGATGGTTTATCTGTTGAGTTATGGAAAGTTTTTTTTTTTTTTTTTAAAGATTTTATTATTTGACAGAGAAAGAGAGAGAGAACACAAGCAGGGGGAGGCAACAGAGGCAGAGGGAGAATCAGGCTCTCCACCAAGCAGGCTGCCTTTTCATTTTATTGATGGTTTCCTTTGCTGTGCAAAATCTTTTTACTATGATGTAGTCCCAACAGTTTATTTTTGCTTTGGTTTCCCAGCTTGAGGAAACACATGCATAAATATGTTGCTTATGCCGAAGTCCAAAGAGATTACTGCCTAGGTTTTCTTTTGGAGTTTTAGATTTTAGGTATCACATTTAGGTCTTTAATCCATTTTGAGTTTATTTTTGTATAAGATATAAGAAAATCACCCAGTTTCATGCTTTTGCATGTAGCTATCCAATTTTCCAAGCATCATTTATTTAAAAGACTTTTTCTCCATTATGTATCTCTTGCCTCCTTTGTTATAGAGTAATTGGCCATATAGGTGTGGATTTATTTCTGGGCTCTGTATTCTGTTCCATTGATCTATATATCTAGTTTAGGGCCAGTACCATATTGTTTTGATTACTCTAGCTTCCTGTAGTAGATCTTGAAATCTGGGATTGTGAACCTCAAGCTTTGTTCCTCTTTCTCAAGATTACTTTGTCTATTTGGGATTTTTTTTTTAGTTCCATACAAATTTATGATAATTTGTTCTAGTTCTGTGAAAAATGCTATTGGTATTTTTTATACAGATTGCATTGAATCCATATATTGCTTTGGGTAGTATGGGCATTTTAATGATATTAATTCTTCCAATCCATGAACATGGTATATCTTTTCATTTGTTTGTGTCATCTTCAATTTCTTTCATCACTGTCCCACAGTTTTCAGAGTACAGGTCTTTTATCTACTTTGTTAAATATATTCCTTGATATTTTTTCCTTTTTGGTACAATTGTAAACAAAATGTTTTCTCAATTTCTCTTCCTATGTTATTAGTGTAGAGAAATGCTATCAATTTCTGGGTATTAATTTTTCTATCTTGCAACTTTACTGAATCTTAAGAGTTTTTTTGTGAAGTCTTTCAGGTTTTCTATATATAATATCATGTCATCTTCAAATAGGAAAAATTTTACTTTCTCCTTTTGAATTTGGATGTCTTTTAATTCCTTGTCTGACTGCCACAGTTAGGACTTTCAGTAGTACACTGAATAAAAGTGGTAAGGGTAGACATCCTTGTCCCTGATCTTAAAGAAGAGTTTTTAATTTTTTACTACTGAGTATAATGTTAGTGTGGGTTTTCATATATGGCTTCCATTATGTTGAGGTATGTTCCCTCTAAACCCACTTTGTTGAGAGTTTTTATCATGAGTGGATATTCTACTTTGTCAAATGCTTTTTCAGCACCTAATGAGATGATCACATGGTTTTTATCCTTCCTGTTAATCACACTAACTGATTTGCGAATATAAAACCATTCTTGTGTCCCTGAATAAATCCTTCTTGATTGTGGTGAATGATCCTTTTAGTATATTATTGAATTTGGTTTGCTAATATTTCATTGAGGATTTCTCCATTTATGTTCATTAGGGATACCGGCCAACAGTTTTCTTTTTACATAGTGTCTTTATCAGGGTTTGGTATCAGGGTAATGCTGACCTTGTAGAATGAATTTGGAAGTTTTCCTTCTTCCTATATTTTTTGGGTAGCGTAAGAAGACCAGGTGTTAACTCTTTTTTTTTTTTTTTTTCAGGTGTTAACTCTTAAATGTTTGGTAGAATTCACATGTGAAACCATCTGGTCCTTGATTTTTGCTTGTTGGGAGTTTTTTTTTGATTACCAGTTCAACTACATTACTAGTAATCAGTCTGCTCAGATTTTCTATTTCTTTCTGATTCAATTTTGGAAGATTGGGAATTATCCATTCTAGGAATGGATAATCTAGGAATTATCCATTTCTTCTAGGACCAATTTATTGGCATGTAATTTTTCACAGTGTTATAATCCTCTGTATTTTTGTGTTATTTTTCCTCTTTCACTTCTGATCTTATTTATCTGAGACCACTTTTTTTCTTAATGAGTCTGCCTAAAAGGTTTATCAATTTTATCTTTTCAAAAAAAAAAACCAGCTCTTGATTTCACTGATTTTTTCTATTTTTTTGTCTCTATTTCTTTCCACTCTAATCTTTATTATTTCCTTCATTTTAACTTTGAGCTTTGTTCTTTTCCTAGTTCCTTTAGATGTTAGAGGTTAGTTTGTGATTTTTGTCATCTTTTGACATAGGCCTGTGGCACTGTAAACTTCCCTCCTAAAACTGCTTTTGCTGCACCCCAAAGATTTTGGACTATTGTGTTTCTATTTCCATTAATCTACATGTATTTTTTAATTTTCTCTGATTTTCTTCATTGACCCATTGTTTGTTTAATAGCATGTTGTTAAGCCTTCACCTGTTTTGTGTTTTTTCCAGTATTTTTCTTGTCACTGATTTCTAATTCCACACTGTTGTGGTCAGGAAAGATGCTTGATATGATTTCAGTCTTCTTAAATTTATTAAGATTTGTTTTGCAGCCAACATTGATCTATCCTGGACAATGTTCCATATGCACCTGAAAATAATGTGTTTTGAAATGGAATGTTCTACATATATCTCTGTTAAGTACGTTTGGTCTAATGTGCCATTCAAAGCCAGTTTCCTTCTTGATTTTCTCTCTGGATGATCTACCCATTGATGTTTAAGTGGAGTGTTAAAATTCTCTATTATTGTATTTCTGTGAATTTGCCTCAATTTCCTGTGAATATTTGCTTTATATATTTAGGTGCTCCTATATTCAATGCTTAGATATTCGCAACTGTTATATCCTATCTTTGGACCGATCCCATTATCACTATGTAAGGCTCTTCTTTGTCTCTTGCTATACTCTTTGTTTTAAATTCTATTTTTTGTCTGATAAAAGTATTGCTACCCTGGTTGCTTTTGTTTCATTCGCTTTCATTTGGATGGAATATCTTTTTCCATCCCTTCACTTTCATTCTCTATATATCTTTAGATCTAATGTGAATCTCTGGTCAGCAGCATAGAGATGGGTTTCATTCCCCCACCCCCCCATCCATTCCGTCACCCTCTGTCTTTTGATTTGAATATCTAATCCATTTACATTTAGTCATTATTGATAGGCATATACTTATTGCCATTTTGTTGTTTTCTGGTTGTTTTTGCAGTTCTTTTCCTTTCTTCTTCTCTTGCTCTCTTTCCTTGTAGTCTGAGGCTTTCTTTAGTGTTATGCTTGGATTCTTTTCTCTTTATTATTATATTTCGTATCTATACAGGTTTTTGATTTGTGGTTACCATGGGATTCAAATGTAACATTATATGTATATACCATTCTATACTAAGTTGATGGTCACTTAATTGAACACATTTTTAAAGCACAAAATTTTTACTCCCCCTCCATGTTTTATTTATACAATGTTCCTATTTTACTTTGTGTATTCCTTAACTAATTTTTGTAGATATAATCCTGTCATAATTTTCTTCTATTTATGGCCTTTTCCTTTCACGTGAAAAATTCTTAACATTAAGGCTTATTTAGTATGATGAACTCAATTTTAACTTTGCTTTTGGAGAAACTTTCTCTCTCTTTCAATTCTGAATGATAAGCTTGCCAGGGGGAGTAGTCTTTGTTGTAGGTTTTTTTGTTTGACCATTTGACTATGTCATGCTCCTCCATTTTGGCATGCAAAGTTTCTGCTGAGAAATGAGCTGATAGACTTATGGGGTTTCCCTTGTATGTAATGGTTTTATTTTCTCTTGCTGCTTTTAAAATTCTCTAGCTTTCTTTTTGCTGTTTTAACTGTGTGTCTTGGTGTGGCCTGCTTGGGTTCATCTTCTTAGGGGCTTTCTGTGCTTGCTGGACCCGGATATCTATGTCCTTCTCAGAGCAGGGAAAATCTTTTATTTGGGATATATTCCTCTGTCTCTTCATTTTTTCTAACTCTGTGTTTGCTTCTCTATATTATGTAGGTCAGCTGTATCTCCTGGTCTTGAAAAGTAGTGGGCTTGCATAGAAGAGGTCCTGGTACCCTACAACACAATCCCCCACTCACTAGGACTAGGTACTCCACAAGTTTTCTCTGTATGGGCTGCGTGTGTCCTCTTATTGTGGCTGAGCTGTGAATTTTGTGGACATGCTGGTGAGTGGGGATGGCCCTCAGCCTAGCTGGCTGCAATAAACCACTAGGTATATTGGGCAGGGTTTAAGAGGGCTGGCTGCAGCCATCATGAGCCCACTGGTAGGTGGGGCTGCCACTCAGCCTAGCTGCCTGCAATTTGCCTGTACCACAGCTGTGGGCACACTGATGGGTAAGGCTTGCTTCCTGTGTAGTTATGAGGCCTAACTGCAGACATACTGGTGTGTGGGGGTGTTTAAATCTTTGCCCCTCAGGGTATGAGTCACTTTGGAGGGAAGTGAGGCAAGTAGGTTTATGTGGAATGTCAGAGAGGGGCATGCGGTACTGGCAAGGTACATGGAAACTGTTAATACTGGCTCCCCCAAATGTCTAGCCATCTAGGCTGGGGGAAGGCAAGAAAAACAGTGCCTGCCACCGTTTCTGTTCCCAGAGAAATATGCAGATCCCTGCCCCTTTGGCACATACCTTAAAAGTAGTCAATAAGCCCCTTTCACATATATCCTAGGCACTTTTCAAACTGCTGCTTCTTTGCTGTGTTCTGGTGAATTATTTAGCATGCTGGTTCTTTAAAGGTGGAGACTCAGTTTCCCATTGTCCTCTGGCTCTCCTGGAGTTAAGCACTGCTGATTTTCAAAGCCAGATGTTATGGGGACTTGTCTTCTAAGTCCAGGTCCTCAGGGCCAGGGATACCCAGTGTGGGGTCTAATCCTCCCTTTCCTCCATGTTTGTGATGTCCCTATTTTTGGTTTGCTGTGCTGGGAGTCTGGTTCCCAACTGCCCCTCCGCTTCTTTTTGCTATAGCCTTTTCTCTACAACTAGCTTTGGAAGATCCATTTTGCCAGTCTTTAGGTCATTTTCAGAGTTAGTACAACAGGTGTAGCTGTTGCCTTGGTTTGTCTGTGAGACAAAGTAAACTCAGGACCCTCCAACTCTGCCATCTTCCCTCCTCTTATCTTCTTCTTTAGTAATTTTTTTTTTTTTAACCAATTATGATTGTTTTGCTGGGAAGTGGCTCTCTGAAGCTCGTCTTTCAGAAATCACTGGAAATTGGTACCATTCTAGAAGTCATTGCCCACTTACTTCTTACGTCTTTTAAAGTCCTTTACTTGCCAATTCTTCATTTAAAGCAGCCAGTCAATCCATTTTTAGGAAACAAGGCCATTCTTGAGAACTCTAAATTTTATTCCCATCACAAATTATAGAATATTTTGAAACACTTGAGCATTTCAAGAGAGGCAAGAAAATAACTTTAAAAAAAAAAAAAGCAACTCTAGTTCTATTATTATTATTAAGTAGAGTCCACACCCAATGTGGAGTCCAACAATGGGACTGAATTCATGACCTCAAACGAAGACCTAAGATGAGATCAAGAGTCAGATGCTCAACTGATTAAGCCATCTATCCAGGTGCCCCTAATTCTATTATTTTCTAGCATAAATTTCAAGTTTATTCTGCTCCTGTTAGGTATTTATTTGATGTCTTTCATTATTACAAATAATTGTACAGTAAGCATCACTGTACAGACAGCTTTGCATACTCTATTTCTATAGAACAGAGCTGTGTGACTGCTGAGTTAAAGGGTATCCACATATTAAATATGGATAATATATGCCATATTCTTCTACAGAACTGTATCATTTTCACTTCTAACAGTGGATCAGAGTGGATATGGATCTTTTCCTCCATATCCTCAAAAAGATTCGATATAATAAAGTCTTTTGCCATCTTGATGTAGCTAAGTTTGTCCTTTCCCTTTTTTAAAAGAAAGGGATATTTCACTAAATAGTAAGATTGAGCATTTTTTCATGTTTGTGTTATAAACTGAATTATGTTCCCCCCAAATTCACATGTTGAAGCTCTAACTCCCTATGTGACTATATCTGAAGATAGGGTCTTTTAAAGGGTAACTAACGTTAAATGAGGTCATAAGGGTGGGGCCCTAATCCAATATAACTAGTGTTCTTATAAGAAGAGAAAAGTACACCAGAGAGATGGAGATTTACACAGGGAGAAGGCCATCTGCAAGCCAAGGAGAGAGGCCATGGGAGAAACCAAACCTGCTGACATCCTGATTTTTGGCTTACAGTGTCCAGACTGTGAGAAACAAATTTCTGTTGTTTAAGCCACCCAGTCTGTGGTATTGTTATGGTAGCCCTAGCAAACTAATATAAGCCATGTAATTTTTCTTCCATGAACTGCCTATTATAATCATATGCTCACTTATCTACTGGGTAGTGCTGTTTTATTGACTCAAAGGACTTTGGAATACTGGATGATACCTCTTTAAATGCCCTGTAAAAAACAGTTCTAAATATAAGACTGAAAATGAAGCCATAATCTTTGAGATTAGTATCCATATAATTTACATTATGATCCTATACCAACACATCCATATTGTTCTTCAACTATATAGAATTTATTCTCCCAATACCTAACTAAAATTGGCAACTGACAGAAAAATCACAAAACATTCTTTAACTCCCTGACACAGTCAAATGGATCAGTACAAGAGCAAATCAATTTGATCTAAAATAGACTCTTGAAGAGATACTAAAAATTTAAAAATAAAGCAGAATAGTTTGTTTCTCTCACCTCCTTAATTTTATTTTTTCCCCCAGTAGTCTATTCTTCTTTATTGTTAAGGAGTATTCTGTATGGATAGTACCACAATTTGTTTATTCATTCACTTGTGAAAAGATATGTGGATTGTTTCCAGTTTGAGTCTTTTATGTTTTTAATTCTATTTTACTTACTAAAATTCCTCCATGAGACATACAAAGGTTCTCCTGGTTCCTGATGAAGGTTGATATTATCCCATAATAGCTGAATATACACAAGTTTGCTATCCTGGGACAGAGATGATAGAGGAAGCTAAAAGAGTAAAGTAGAAAGTATTAGTACCCTAAGCAGAATAATTACCAGTGGATCTAGAAAAGCTTGATTATATAAAACAAATGAGTTCTTTCAAAACTCTGGACCTAAAATTCTATGCAAATTTTTAAATTTTTATTTGTATCTGATGATAAATATTCCTGTTTCTGAAGTGCAAGTTTCTCATTCCTACTTCTACAGATTGGAAAGACAAGTTGGTAACTGGCACAGTGGCCACATGAAAGATTAGTCACCATTACAACAAATTTTAAGGTAAAAGACAGTACAATCTTTTCTACTATCTTGTTGTCCAGACTGCTACTTAAAACAAATGAGTCAAAATAGAGTATGATACTTTAAGAAAAGATTCTGTCACGACCCTGGTGTATGTGGGGATGGCTCAGTATTCATGTTCAATATCTCAAACTGAAGGAACTCTAGGAAGCTCACTGCCTCCAATGGGATCAGGCACCCAGCACCAGTACAGTAGGGGCTTCAAAGTCCGATGGCCACACTGTGGTCTTGGCCCCCATCACGTATTAGGTATGCGACCTTATAGAAGTTATTTAACTACTCTAACTTTTAATTATATCATCTTAAAAACAAGGATAAGAGGAGTCCTTTAAAATATGGTGGTTGTGAGAATTTCAACTGGGAGCTATAGTTCAGAATAAAAACTACCTATTCTAGACACCCTTGCAACTAGATATAACCATATAACTAAGTTTAGGCCAAACAGATACACAGATAAATGTTAGGTACAACTCTAGGGAACTATCTAGAGAAAGAAGGCATACTCTTCATACTCTATTTTTATCCTTACTGCTGGCTGGGATGTGGCTGTGATGGTTGGAAATAGAGGAAAGCCATCCTGGACCACATACAGAACTTGGAAACAGAGGTTATGCACAGCTGAACAAAAGCTAGAAGGATCTTTCAGGTCCCTAACATTATACCATTTCAGGACCACCTGCCCAAACTCTTCTGTGAAAGAGAAGCAGCATACCTCCTATTAAGGCACTGTTGTTGTATACTGTTACTTGAAGCTAAACCTCATTCTAACCAACCCCGATGGAGTAGAAGTACTGATGTTGGTACCCTACCTGTACACCTCCATTACAATGTTCAGATGTGAGGATGAGTCCTGGCAAGTTACTAGGAAGGTCCAAACGTCGGAAATACCAAACAAGGTTCCAGAAAATGATTGGATGTTGATTGATGAAAGAGGATGTGTGAATCACTTGGTCACCTTCATTCTCTAGCAAAGATTCAAGTTCTTTACGAAGCACTAGAGGACTCAAGTAGGGCACAGAAACAGGGGGAGGGTTGGGTCTCTTTCCTAAAGGATCCTTTAAAAAATAAAAACACAGAAAGAAGTGAATATTATCTATTCTGTATGTGTATGATTATTCAGTTAGACTATACTTTATCCTTTCAAAATCAGTGAGTTCCACTGGCATACCCTAATGAAAACCTAAGAAAAGAAGGATGCTTGGGTGGCTCAGTAGTTGAGGCTCAGGGCATGATCCCAGGGTTCTGGGATCGAGTCCTGCATCGGGCTCCCTGCATGGAGCCTGCTTCTCCCTCTACCTATATTTCTACTTATCTCTGTCTCTCATGAATAAATAAAAATCTTAAAAAAAAAAAAAAGAAAATTAAAACAATGAAATACTTAATAAGTGCCCTTAAGTTAAAGGATTACAAAAGAAAACTAATAATCCATATAATAGACCCTATTTTAAACATATAGAGTTTCTCGATTTTTACAAGAAATACATTTCAGATGTTTTATAATGATTCCCCAGAAAAGCTGACTTTATCTTCTTCCTACAACTCTAAGTTAGGAACTGTGTAGTATACTGAAATTTTTTAAAGTTCTTCATCTGCTTATGAAAAATTATTACTTGTGAATTATGCACTGCTGTAAGAAATACTTACACGAGTACACAGATAGTTATAATCTTCTTACATACCACAACTTCCTGCAGACTGTTTGGGAGACTGACTGTTGAAATGCCATGAAATGGTCGCTGGGAAAAGTCAATATTTTGCAGAGGACCTCCAACACTGTGACTTCGAGTCAAAGATATGTTTCGCTTTGACAAACTATTAGGCGCAGGTGAAAATTTCATAGTTTGGACTTCTCCACTGGCTCTCTTTATTTCATCACTTAAAAAAAATGAAGAAATGCTGTATTTGTGCTATAATACAATCTAAACCTGATCCAGCTAGAATATTTTCTACAATGAGTTTTGAATCTACTGAATGTATCAGAGGAGAATCAGTACCACCTTATAAGATTTACATTTTCTTCAGGCATTTTTGTAAAAAGTAGTCAGAAGAACAGGATGGATGGATGACTCTGGTGAAGGGTAGGAAGAAGACAAAGGGTAGGTAATAGATATTCTTTTTAAAAGACTACCCATTCAGTTGTTTTACTCAAACATTATTTCATCTTTATTAAACAAAATCACCTAGAATTATGCAACTAAGTATTACAGATTCATCGATAAATATTTAACCTCTAAATATTTAATCCATCTAAGGATAGAGACCAGATCTTATGCTTTTATTCTTAGTGCTTAGCATAATGCTCAGCATCCAAATAGTCTCTCAATAAGTGTTTGATTCAATCAGCATCTAAGAAGCAGTATATTTCATAGTAAAGAGAATATGTCTCTGGAAACTGGCAATGACTACACTAAAAGGGAAAAATACTTTGTACTGTTGGGAAGCTTGTTTTGTTAAAGAACACTGTAAAACATTAAACATAGTTTCAAAAATGATTTATCATCACATTAGATACTTAAACAATATAGCATAGTAAAAAGTTGAGATTGAATTTTTAAAATGCCAGAATGAAGAGTTCTTTGTACCCTATGGTACCTTGATTCAACTGCAGAGGTTGTTTCTTCCGTTATGGTCTCGTTTTGCTTTGGGAGATCCATAAAATTGATCAAGTCAGGTTCTGCTGAACTAGACATAGGTTTGTGCTCTGAAGGTTCACTTGCCAATGGAATGCTGCCACTTTGTAAACTGTCACCAGAGGTACTTGGTTTCAGGAAAAAGCTAAATATGGAGCAATATAAAAAGAAGCCTTTAAACACCCTACAATCCTCTAAATTTCATATTTAGAATTACTTTGTGATAAAGCAGTCATGGATGAATTATACAATCCATACAAATGATGCTTCTTTTAAACACACACACACACACACGCGCGCACACACGCACACCTGCTAGCATTCTCTTTCTCTCTTGTCGTAAACTTTTCAAATGAAAAAGGTCTCAAAGTCATTATAGTTCAATATAAGATCCTTTAAAGAAAGCTGTGAAGGAAGATGGAAAGCAAAATATTTCATCAATTTTCTAAGTTAAAAAAAATAGAGCAGCAATGGCATTTTATCATGTGTTAACTTGTAACTATGCATACCATCCTCCCCTACATATATATCCATTTGTCTCTAGTCATTTTCTCTCCCCTTTATTCATTATTTTGTTTTCATCTTATTTCTGTCCTTCTCTATCTGGATGGGGAGAGAGTGAGGGTTGGGCCTTGCAAGGGACATTAAGAGAACTCTCTGAGGTAACAGTAATGTTCTGTATCTTGATAAGAGTTTGATTTGCATAAATGTGTGCATTCAATTTTCAAATGGTACATTTTAAATCTATAGATTTTCTTGTATACGTCTTTATCACAAAAGAAACTGTAAACAAATATTGAACTTTATTTAATATGTATGCTGAAGTCTTTGGGGGAGAACTACGTTAATGTCTACATCTTCTTTTAAATAAATATAAGACGGGGATCCCTGGATGGCTCAGTGGTTAGTGCCTGTCTTCCACCTAGGGCGTGGTCCTGGAGTCCTGGGAGCAAGTCCCGCATCAGGCTCCCTGCATGCAGCCTGCTTCTCTCTCTGCCTACATCTCTGCCTCTCTCTGTGTGTGTGTCTCTCATAAATAAATAAATAAAATCTTAAAAAAATAATAAATATAAGATAGACGTAGATGGAGGGATAGACAGTTGATAAAGCAAGTAAAATAAAATAGTAACTGGAGAGATGAATTATTTGGGTGTCACCATAAGAAAAATATTTAAATTTAGCTGCAAGTTTGAAATTTTCCGTAATGACACAGTGGGGAGGAAAACCAACAATGCTCCTTTATAACCCACTTAGAAAATACAAGGTACTTAACACAATAGCTTATGAAACAATTAACTGAACAAAACAGTATAAGACTATGGTAGATAATTTAAAGCCCTATTAGGACCTAAAGGACAACCTAAAAAAATAGAGATATATATTCAGAGATATATATGCTCAGAGATAAGAAAATAAAACTGAAAAAAGTCCATCTTCCTCAGATTAATCTATACACCTAATGCTGCAATCTCAATGAAGACTCCAAGTGGATTTGGGAGTGGAGGGAGAGAGAGGAGACTAAAGGTGCTCTGAGCAAAATAAATAAATAAAGCTGTTACCTCCCATCATACACAAACACAAAGGTGTACTCTAGCTGGATTACAAATCTAAGCATCAGAAGTAAAATACAAAGCTAACAAAAGAAACGTCAGGACAAAATCTTCACGTCCTACAGATGGGAAAGAACTTTTAAAACAAGACCAAAGCACAAATCCTTAAGTGGAAAATTAATGGAAAATGACGTCAAAATGAATGACTTCAAGGAATTAATATCAGGAATATTCAAGACAGACAACAAGAAAAAGAAAGTTAATATAAAAATGGACAAGGTAAAAATATAAACAGGCAATTCATAGAAAATGCTGGAATAACTAATATTAGTGAGTTTACCTCACTAATATTCAGAGAAATTCAAACAAAATCACGATACCACTTTATATTCATTAGAATACAGAGAACAGAAAAATGATAAAACCAAATGCTGGTACAGATATACAGAAATGAGAATTCTTGGGCACTGATAGTGGGAATATTGCTATCTGGAAGCAATCTTCCATTGTTTATTGAAATCATGTATGAAAATGGCTCAAAAACCTCATTCCTAAGACTATTATTCTGAGAGAAACTATTTCATAAGTTTAGAAGGAGATATATTTTATATTGCACTGCATCATAGCAGTGATATTTATAGTAACAGAGAACGGGAAGCAACTGAAGCGTATGATGGATGAGTAAAATGACGTATTAACTTCCTATAGGAGAAAAGGATGCAGGCATAGCAACTCAGATTTTAAACCGAGTAATAGAAACTGGATGCAGGCATAGCAACTCAGATTTTAAACTGAGTAATAGAAATTATCAGTATTCTACTTATGTAAGTTAAAAATGCATAATTGTGCAAACAGTGTATTTTATGAGGGTATACAGTCAGAGATATCACACACGGTAGAGTCAATGTTTTTGTTAGATAAAGGAATGAGAGTGGAAATGAGTGAGGGTTGGGGGTAGAACTAATAAAAGAAGACCCTTGCACCAAGCAATGATGATAGTGCATCAGGAATTAGAATATGACTTCACTCAGCTCCACACCTGAAGCTAAAAGGAGAAACTAAGGTAAGAAGAAACAGCCATTCAATTGGGAGATTTTTTAAAAGCAGCTAAAGGTAGATAATAATATGAAATTTGCTCCATAAAACAAATAGAATATTAAGTATAATTACTGAGGTAAGCAGGTACCAAGCCCTTGATGACTTAATGACTAATAAGAGATCATCTAGTCTCTCTTCTATTGCCTAGAATTTGGTCATTTCACCATATAGAGCACTACCATAAAAGGGGCAACAAGTTATAAGAGTTCAAAAAGCCATATCCCTCTCAGCTTTATTTTTTCTTCTAGAAGATAGTTACTGAGAAAGTTTAAAATAATGACAAACACTAAAGTTCTGAATTATCTATAAGGTTTAGCTCCAAGGATTAACTATACAGATAATTGTGTGTTAAATAAAATGGAAAAGCAGTCTTCTATATCGGCAGTATTTTCTACTCCAATACTGAAAGTGAAGGAGAGAAAGGAAGGGGGCAGCTGGCGTGTGCGTGACTGTTCCACTCTCCCCAGTAGTCATGCCTTCTGGAAGGGCACTCACCTTGTAAGGGGGCGTGTACAATACTAACCTTGCAGAGCCTCTCAAGTCTTTAAATTCTATATTGAGAAGAGGCAAGAAGTTGCTTTTACAGAATGGACAGGTTGTATTCAAATTTGAATCATCTGCCGTCCATCCAGCCATAATTTCTTCATCGTAAACTAAAGCTCCACAAGCTCTGCACTGTGAACAACTTGACATCAAAACCTAAGAGTAGAAGAGTGTAGACACTGAGAACTGCCATAGTGAAAAGAAACCTTAACAGGCCATCCTCTTAAGAGACAGAATTTTTATTTGTTGATCAAATTTGGAATTAACAGTTCAGTCACTTTATAGATAAAACTACCAATTTATTGTCCTGCTTATGTAAGACATGAAGCAAATTCAACAAAATGATTTACTCTTCTGTCTACAAGGGTGTCACAGAATTCTATTAAGTGCCATTCTGAAATAAACATGTTCACAGCCACTTTATCATGTGCAGACTACAGAACCCTTACCTCCATTGCACAATTCTGATAGATGCTAGACATGCTGGTGTTTTGAGAAGAACCATGGTCTGATTTTTCAAAGTCCTGCACCTTTACACTTTTTGGAAATGGAGGTTCACCTAAAGAGAAGTAAATATCATAATACGTTATATGAAAATGTCTTTATTCTTTGGAAATGCATACTAAAGTATTTAGGGGGAGTATTAGGAAGTCTGCGATTTACTTTCAAATGGTTCAGTATAAAAATTTCTGTATGTATATATCTAAAGTTAACAGTATTTAAATCTAACTGGAGAATATATGATTGTTCATTATATGATCCTTTCAATTATTCAGGACATCAGAAATTTTTTGTAACTGAATGTTGGAAAAAAATTAATAGAACTAAAATTTTAGAAAATAACAGCACTAAAAATATCAGTGACACAGCCCAAGGATTCCCAAACTCTGGTATACATTTGATTTATCCACAGTGCCAGTTAAAAATATACATTCCTAAGGCCCCATTCAGATGCAGTTTCAAAAGTTTTAGCCTCAGGCTTGGATGTTGTATATATTTTTAAATAAATTCTCCATGTGATTCTGACACACACTGAAGTTTGGGAACTAATGATAGAATCCACAAATACAACTAAGGTGATGGTAATACTTAGAGATCATATAAAATAAGTGATAGTATGGTGTGGCTATATTAAAAATCTATCAGCTCATCTCAACAAAGGGGCTTATTGTGTATGTGGGAGGGAGAGGGAGAGGTATGGGCATATAAATTACAGAAGAGGACAATCCCTTCCATACCTGTTGAGTACTGCAGTTTTCCTACATCTCCACTGCTGCTGCTACTGCCAAGGCTTGTGTTGCTCAGGGTAAGTTCACTGGGAACCAACCCTGAGATATTCATGTTCGGTGACACATTCTCCCCCAAAATATGGTCTTCAAGGCCAGCTGGGAAGCTGTAATCTCTGTTAGTTTCCTCCTTTAATTGAAAAGAATAAAACCCTCATACATAAATAATATCTACAATAAGAATATATTCACTCTACCCTTTTCAAAATTAAACTTCTCTATAAACCTTAAATAAATTATCATCCCCATATTTTTCAAAACCATGAACTCTTCTTGATATTATTTGGAATTTCCTTTCCATACTCTAAGATATTGAAGCAAAGACCTATAATACTTTTAGATTTTGTTTCGCTCTTGATATATGTTGGGGTGTCTCTCAATAATCAATATCCTAAAAAACGAAGGAACTCTAGGAAACTCACTGCCTCCAACGGGATCAGGCACCCAGCACCAGTACAGTAGGTGCTTCAAAGTCCGATGGCCACACTGCAGTCTTGGCCCCATCACGTATTAGGTATGTGACCTTATAGAAATTATTTTACTCTAACTTTTAATTATATCATCTTAAAAATAAGGATAAGAGGAGTCCTTTAAAATAAGGTGGTTATGAGAATTTCAGCTGGAGCTATAGTTCAGAATAAAAACTACCTATTCTAGACACCCTTGCAACTAGATATAACCATATAACTAAGTTTAGGCCAAACAGATACACAGATAAATGTTAGGTGCAACTCTAGGAACTATCCCTAGAGAAAGAAAGCATACTTTTCATACTCTATTTTTATCCTTACTGCTGGCTGGGATGTGGCTGTGATGGTTAGAAATGGAGCAGCCATCCTGTTCAAGTCATTTCAAGAAAGAAATAGGAAATGCATAAAGTTTTAAAATATAAAAACCAAAGTTATCAGAAATCTCTAAATAATAACTTATATATATAAAATACTAGAAACACTCCCCTATCAGGTAGACCACACACATAAAACATTCTTACCTCATCATCCGAGTAGCTGTAGGCAGACGCTACAGCTACCCACATCTTACTGGCCACTGTTGCTGCTTGTTTCATACCAGATTTTAGGACATCCATCTTGGGTCCTGAGAGTATATTATCTAGCTTTAGCCCTGACAAAGAATTTACCACAGAACCCAATGAGCCATGTGGTGAAGAGCGCACCAGGGCTGATAAAGAAGTTGAACGTTCTTTATGACTGCGAGAAGGAGTCTGCTGCTTGAAACGCCCAGTAAAAGCTTTAGATCTGGATTCTGCAGGGGAGCTCTTTTCACTTTCAGGATATTCCTCTGCTGCTGGACCAGGCTCTAAAGGTAGGCTTGATCTTCTCTCTAAAGGGTGAGTAAATGCAATGGTAGTGCCAGACTCTCTGCTTCCCTCTCCGTGTAATTCCATACTGGAAGACTTGCTACCCAGGGGACTCTTTAGGTTCATATAGCTTTCAATTTCATCAGCCAGATTACGTGCAATTACTGGAGAGGACACCTTATCTTCAGAGTCTGGAGTTTTTTCTCCCGTACATTCAGTGGCCAAAAGAGACAAAGGATCTAGTCCAGTTTCAACATCCTCCCTCTCAACAGCTTTAACAACACCATATAAACTACTTCTCTTATTTATTACATCTTTGGATCCTACTTTCAAGTCTCTGGGCTGATTACTGTTACTATCATTTTGCAGACTGTCACATGCATCCTTTTTCATAGTAGTTTTAGCTACACTGTCATCAACCACAGGTTCTAGGGTCTCTTGACTCTCCTCAAGCATCTCTAATACCGAAGATCTGTGCTCAGAATCCCAAGTGCTTTCAGACATACGAGTCCTAGTGTCAACTAGATGACAACTAACACTGTCAAAGCTATGGGTGCTTGCAACCTGGAGTGGGGAAGTCTTAGGACAGGTCAATGCTGCTGTAAGAATCTTGGCATCTGCTCCCATCATAATAGCCACTTCACTTGAATTCAAATCCAAGCTGCTCTTCTTAAGCAACATTCCTGCTCGACTTTCAGAACTGAAACTACAACTCCGCTCTGGAAAATGCTTTTGTCTTTTATCTCCTCTATCACCATTCTTCTTGAGATTAGTAACTTCACCAAAGACTGCATCTTCAGCTGGATCCTGAGTAGAAAATGGCACATTTGCTGTATTACCTAAAAGGGAAAGTACAATATTAGAAATGAAACTCTACTTTCTGAAATAACTTTTAGAAAAATGTTTTTCTGAGTTTTGAAAAGTAATACATACTCAGCGTAAAAGATTCAGAGTTTAGAAGGTACAAAGAAAGTATACATAAAAAAGAACCAAAAAACCTCCATTCAGTCCTGCCTCCCAGAGATAACATTGTAATTAATAACCTGTCTTTCACCTTCTGTGCATACACATTTAAAAAAATCATGCAGTATATGCTCTATGCCTGTATTCTTCACCAAAATCTATCACATTTATCAAATATCAAATACATCTTACAGTTAAGAAGTTCTACATTCAATTTAAGAAATATATTTTGTGTTAAATAGCAGATCTAAAAAGACAGAATCTCTTCCCTTTTAGATTTCATATAATTTAACATATATTTGGCAGAAATCTACTCCACACAAAATAAATTTATAACCATGTAGGAATTCTATATTTTCTAAAATAAAAGCCTTACTGTTCCAAGTAAAATAAAGGAAACTAGAAGGGAGTGCTTAGACCTGGTAAATTCCAAGAAGGCTGATGAAATCTGAATAGGTAAAAACTTTTCAGATATATTCATTCCTTCAACAAACACTTAGATGTCTACTAGCATTTACTATATAAGGTGCTAGGAATATAATGGCAAATAAAACAAACATGATCCCAGACCTCTCACAGAGTTTAGTCTTGTTTGATCAAGTAGAACAAAATTATTCCAGTGGCTGTAGGAACTTCCCCCACTTTTGGGGGAAGCAAGTAGTCATCTTCTTTTTTTTTTTAAGGGTTTTTATTTGTTTAGTTTTTATTTAAATTCCAGTTAGTTATTATATAGTGTAGTATTCGTTTCAGGAGTAGAATTTAGTGATTCATCACTTACATACAACACTCAGTGTTCATCACAACAAGCAAGTAGTTTTTTTTTTTTTTTTTAAGATTTTATTTATTTATGAGAGACACAGAGAAAGACACACACACACACACACACACACACACAGAGGCAGAGACACAGGCAGAGGGAGAAGCAGGCTCAATGCAGGGAGCCCGATGTGGGACTTGATCCCGGGTCTCCAGGATCGGGCCCTGGGCCGAAGGCAGCGCCAAATCACTGAGCACCGGGCTGTCTTTTATTCCTTGCTCCCATGCAATTTTTTCCACTCCAAGACCAAAAGCTGTTTCCTATTTGAATCATTATCAGAACTTAAGTCTACTCATTCATACATATTTAGGATTCTCATTTATTTTTTAAAAGGTATAATGACTGAGAAGATTTGAGAGAAAAGTTATCTTTTAATAAAGTCTTCTTTTTATCTACCAATTAAACAGAACAATAAGCACTTAGAGATATTTCACAGCTTTTAGGAGAATTAAATTAGCCTATTTTACAACTCTGAAATTTGTGCCTGCTTTGAAAATTTTTACCAGTATTTGAGAAACAGATCTTAGCAAATTTACTGGTTCTCATGGTATTTCCAGGAATTTAGTGGCACATTTTTTTCAATTAAAAAAAAAAAATTGACCCTCTGATATACTGGCCAAAGCTCCACTACTACCTCTTCCTTTATTGGAATCAGTCTTCCCACATCAAGATATAACATGGAAATAGGATGAGTTAAAGAAGGAAGAAAACATGCTAGTCCCCAGATCTTATCCATGTCAATATTTTTTAAATTTTATTTAAATTCAATTTGACACCATATAGTATAACACCCAGTGCTCATCTCGTTATCTCGCCCTCCTTAATGCCCGTCACTTCTATGTCAATTTTATGAGTAGATTATAAACCTTTGATAAAATTCTGCCCTCCTCCTTTTTCATTTTTAAACCTGCTAGCAACAGATTGGGCAAACAGAACACAGAACATATTATTTTTTCAAAAACCTTTAGCTTCACCTCTTGAATACTACCTGCCCCCCAAAACAAGCAAGCTAAACTTGCTGTCAGTAAACTTTAAAAGGAAAAACTTTTGGAATAAAGAGTATTCCTACATGGATTTAAGAAGGTAAACAAATTGATTTTTTTAAATATTTTATTTATTTATTCATGAGAGATACAGAGAAAGGCAGAGACACAGGTAGAGGAAGGAGTAGGCTCCTGATGCAGGACCCCATCCCAGGGCCCCAGGCTTCATCACCTGAGCCAAAGGCAGATGCTCAACCACTGAGCCACCCAGTTGCCCTGCAAATTAATTTCTATAAGTCACACAATAGATATCCTTAAGACAGTTGACTTTTGAGAAGTGAATTATAGCTGCTACTAAAAAAGGGAAAAAGACACAGGCCAATCTCTTTGTTCTTTGAAATCATACACTTAGATGCAAGCCTTCAGGGCACTTGGAAGGCCTAAAACATAATTAAAAGTAGTAAACTCAAATTCAAGGGAGTCACACAGAAGAGTTATTCATTACAAATACTGAATCATAAATAAGTGGCTCAAGGTGCCTATAAAAACTGGCCAAACTAAAGACACACTGGTATTTTCTGTAATACAACACAATGACAGGAATCTTTTTCTCCCACTGCCTTTCCATAGCCACACAAAAGCCCCCCTGGAATTCAATGACATCACTACCTCTCTGTTCTTAATGAGTATAGTAGGAGGCCCCCTCTCACTATCTACCATGAGAAAGAGGTACCAAACTGAGAAGAGGCATACAATAAGAAAGTATTCCCAGTAACAATGAAATACTAAACACCCCTCCTTTTAAACACTAAACATTTTAAACAACTTTAAGTTTGAATCCTATACACAGGTAGGATTCAAACACTTCTGGCTCTTTAGCATGTTCATTACAATTAAGTCATCAATTTAATGTCCTTAAAAACTATTTTAAATATTTAGCAATCAGTACATAAAGACTCACCAGTGCTGCTCCTCCTGCCACTGAGATCAAATATACCAGATGGAACTTTTACAATGCTGCTGCCCCACGCAGGAGGCTCGGTAGGACTCTGTGGCTCTGCACTGGGTTGTGAATGTTTTGCCACCATAGCAGAGATATCACACACCTCTGGGGAAAAAAATATTTGGATGTTATTCCTACTTTCACTAAAATTCAACAGAAACCATATATTGATTTTTGTATATTTTGCTTTTCTATATTTTTCTCCAAGTGGGAGTGAATATGTGACTATTTTATACAAGTTTATTGGGTCTGATTTACTTTATGCCATCAATGTTGCCATGAAATAAATGCTTTATTTTAGCAACAATAATCCTAACTTGAGCATTCCTGTGAATAAATTAAAGATTTTGGCCTCCATTTACACTCCCATCACTTTGTAAAGTAGGGGAGAGGCTTGCTTCTGCATAACTCTAGAGCCTAAATTAAGTGACATCATAAAGAAAAGTATACTTCTGTATAAGAGGGTAGGAAGAACATCTTATTACCATAAAGCCAGAAAATTCCTCCACATTTCCATAAAATGATTACTGTAAGTCATATCTACTTCAATGAGAACCATTTAAGAAAACAAAAGACAAAAAACAGGAAACCACAGACACTATTTCTAACCTACCAATGAAAAATACCTTAGAAGGCAGCCCCAGTGGCGCAGCGGTTTGGCGCCACCTGCAGCCTCAGGTGTGATCCTGGAGGCCCGGGATCGAGTCCCTGCATGGAGCCTGCTTCTCCCTCTGCCTGTATCTCTGCCTCTCTCTCTGTGTCTATGAATAAATAAATAAAATCTTAAAAAAAAAAAAAAAAAAGAAAAAGAAAAGAAAAATACCTTAGATATTTGAAGGACTTTTAGTGAAACCGTATTTTAAAATAAAACAAACATTAGAACACAGGTTTGATGACTCAAAGTTTAGTCCTGGTTCTATCACAAAATAGCTATTTATATACCTTTGGCAAATGAATACCTCAATGGATTGTAGTTTCCTACAGAATTGAAGGCTGACCTATAGTCTCTAAAGATCTCTTAAATTCTAAAATTGAGAAACTACTCGTTCTCTCCATTTATAACACAACATAATATCTTATAAGCCCAAAACTTTATTTCTTTCTAGAAATTATCATCAAAATTATAGATTAGTACACGGGCTCCTAGCTGGCTCAGCTGGAAGAGCACACAACTCTTTATCTCGGGGCCATGAGTTCAAGCCCCATGTTGGGTGGAGAGATTATTAAAAATAAACAAACCTAAAAAAATGAATATGGTATTTTTCTTTTTCTTTTTTTTTTTTCTTAAGATTTTATTTATTTATTCATGAGACACAGAAAGAGAGAGGCAGACACACAGGCAGAGGGAGAAGCAGGCTCCACGCAGGGAGCCCAACATGGGACTCGATCCTGGGTCTCCAGGATCACACTCCAGGCCAAAGGCAGGCGCTAAACCGCTGAACCACCCAGGCTGCCCGAATATGGTATTTTTCTAAGTAAAGCTAGTAAATACCAGTACTTAACCTTCTGTTTGCACTTTTGTTTTAGTTATCACTTCTCTTGCTGCTCGTTCTTCAGGCACATGAATTTCTGCATCATCCTTTAGAAGTTCATCCTTAGACCCATAGCCTTGGTCAGACTGACCACCTGTTGAAAAAGAATGCAGGCTTATAGGCGAATGCTTTTACTCATTGTCAAGGTATAAAATGTCAAAAGAAAATTCCATTGATTCATACAATTAAGTTTACAGAAAAGGAAGACAAGAAAGCTCACAAAGCACACAGAACATTGTAAACAAATGATAAGAAGCAAAGAAAAGGAACAAAAGCAACAACAAAGACTAAAAAATTTGGAAGCACTGAACCTTAGTTTCCTCATCCATAAATTAATAGATTTGGACAAGATGTTCTGAAAAGTTTCTTTTGGAGTATGTCTTTAGAATGCTACCTTTTGTGTAAGAAAAAAGAGGTAATAAACATATATGTTAACTTTTGCAAAAAGAAATGGAGAAATAATACACCAGAAAGCAATAAAACTGGTTAACTACAAGGTGTGGGGGGAATTAGGATGGAAGAGATAAAGGGAGAGGAAACTTCTCTAAATATGGTTTATTGTATTACTTTATTTTTGGAAATGCATCATTTTCTACATATTCAAAAAAATTAAATCAACAAAACTGGGATGAGGGTAGTAACTAAAATTGAATGTAAGCAGGAACAAATGAGACCAACTGTATTTCACATGAATAACTATATTGAAAGGATGGGAAATGGGTGTGGGGGAGAGGACTAATACAAGAAACTTTTCAACACATTATTTTGAGTCTATATCCTAAGCCTGGGGGAGAAGGGGGTAAGAGACAAACCCTGAACTCCTTAGAAAGTTTGTTTCTTCCAGAATAATAAATGTAGCAATTCTGAAATTATTTTATGTATACTGCAAGACTGAGCAAACAAGTAAAAATAATGATGGTTATTGGGAGCCAAAATTCTCACTGTGGAAGAAGAGAGATTTTTTAAAAATGAAATGAGGGAAGGCAAAGAAAAATCTGTGGGGTTGATTTGAAACTGGAAGTATTCCAAGGGGCACCCGGGTGGCTCAGTTGGTTAAGTGTCTGACTCTTGGGTTTCACTAAGGTCATGACCTCAGGTCATGAGACTGAGCCCTGTGTCGGGCTCCGCACTCAGCGGGGAGTCTGAGATTCTGTCTCCCTCTTCCTCTGCCTTTCCCCTCTCCTCTCAAATAAATAAATTTTAAAAATAAAAAAAAAAATGGAGGTATTTCTAAAACTATATACATTTTTTTCATATATATATATTCCAGCTCTGCTGAAAAAGTCTAGAAGCAGTAAGTAGGCACACTAGATCGTGGCATCTAAAATCTATTGCCCTCCCCCCCAAAAATAAGTAAATAAATAAAAATAAAAATAAAAATAAAATAAAATAAAATAAAATAAAATAAAATAAAATAAAATAAAATAAAAAACTAAAATAAAATAAAATAAAATAAAATAAAATAAAATAAAATAAAATCTATTGCCCATTGAAAGGAACCTGGGATCCTGAAGAAATGGCTGATTCCAGATCTCAGGCAGGAAAGCTAGAAGAATGAACCAGGAACATTTCATTGTACAACGATGTACGACATTTCAATGTACATTTATAACATCTTATAAATGTAGGCAGAGAAGAGAGTTGGCAAAATCACTACTTTTAAAAAATTATTGGGGGGTGGGGGCAGAAGGAGAGGGAGAATCTCAGACTCCATGCTAAGTGCAGAGCCCAATGCAGGACTTGATCTCACAACCCTGAGATCACAATGTGAGCAGAAGAAATCAGATGCTTAACCAACTGAGCTACCCAGGTACCCCAAATCACTACTTTATAGTAAGGACCAGTTAAGGCAGAATCATCAATGGATGCTAAATTTAAGAGAGAAAGTATGATAAGAAAGAGGGTATTACTGTATAGTCTCAGATCTCCTCACAGATAGCTTATCACCTGCAGGGATGATAATAACTAGGAGAAAACAAATACTAAGACCAGGTGATCAAAATTAGTATCAACAATGAGAGGCAGACAGATAATGCATGCCTCTGGGATGTGACAATCTGAGAAAGACACAATGTCACTTTTGTAGTAGAGCCATGGATGTACAGCCCAATCTAATCACACAGAAACATCAGACAGACTCAAACTAAGGAGGATTCCACAAAATAACTAGACTGAATTCTTCAAAAAGGTCGAGGTCATGAAAGACAAAGAAAGAGTAAGGAACTAGGCTAAAGGAGACTGCAGAGAGGGAGCCAGAGTGCCACAAAGGACATTACAGCAATTGACAAAACTGGAATGCAGACTATAGACTAAAGTAGTGTACAGATATTTTCCTGAATTTAGTTAACTGTACTATGGTTTATCAGAGAAAAATACCACTAAAGTATTAAAAGATAAAAGGTCAAGATGTATGCAACCTGTCACATGATTCAGAAAAAGAATGTGTATATGTGTATACAGAAAGAAAAAGATAAAGCAAATGTGAACTAAAAGTGAGTGAATCTAGGGAGAAGTTATTCAAGTGCTCTCTGTACTATACTTGCAACATTTTCATAAGTTTGAAATAATTTCAGGATAAAATTTTAAATAGGTCTATTTGACCTACAAGTTCTATCATTTCAAACTGAAACGAAGACTGAAGACTAACTGAAACTAAGTTCCTAGAGAATCCTTATAGGGGATGTCAGTGAAACATGAAACAAGCACACACAGTTGTCCCTTGAACACACTGGCCCTCCCACCCCCCACAATCGAAAATCCAGGCATAACTTTTCACTCCCCAAAACTCACTACTAAAGCCTACTGTTGACTGGCAGTTTTACCAATAACAGTCTATTAACACATATTTTCTGTTATATATATATATTATATACTATATTCTTACAGTAAAGGAAGCAGAGAAAAGAAAATGTCATTAAAAAACCAAGTATTGTAATAGAGTTGTATGATGACAGATGGTAGTTACACTTGTGGTGAGCACAGCGTAAGGTAAAGAGAAGTTGAATCACTACGTTGTATACCTGAAACTAATGTAACAACTCATGTAAACCATACTGAAATTTAAACTTTTTTTAAAAGGAGAAAAAAAATCCTAAGAGAAAATACATTTACAGTACTGTATTTATTTAAAAAAAAAAAAAAAATAAAAACTGGCATGGAAGTGGACCCGTGCAGTTCAAACCCATGTTGTTCAAGAGTAAACTGTAGTGCCTTCTACTTTCTACTGCTTGTTACACTGCCACTCAAACTGTAGGTCTGCAATATATTTTTTAAAAAAAAGAACAAAACTTCTTTACGTACCCCTGGTTAGAATGATTAACTTCTCAGTTTTTTATTGGCCCCACAGAAAGTCTGATAAGGCGTTACGGCACCATGAAATGGACACCAGACTGGGGTCTAAGCAGACAGATTAAACCAAGATATGCGCCCTCACCCTCTGCCAAGCTAAGTGACTCCATATCAGGTACCAAGTGCAAGATTCTACAAGAGAATCTTTCATGAAAGAGGAACTTAAGCACCTAGGTTGGAGTCTCCAAAAGTATCAAATGATGTCACCAGAAACTCTACAAGGACCCATAATCACTGTAAATTCAGCAACAAGGCCTCAGACATTTGAAATGGAACTGAAATGATATGTATGGAAAAAGGATCTGAAGTTTCTTCCCCAACTATTGGAATCTTTATACCAATCACCCAGAATAAAAGGAGATTGTTTTTTCATTAAAGGAGATATGTTTAGAAGAGTAAGGATAGTATTTATTATTATTTTTTAAATTATAATTATTCTGGTGAAATGGTTTCATATCACAATATTTTTTTCCATAAATGAAACCCATTTCTTCTTAGAAGTTTCAGGAAAAAATACAGGAAGAAATAAAATAAGGTGACTTTAAAATTAAAGTCACATAATTCCTACTGTTGAAAGAAGGTTAAGTTACAAATAGGATTGTAACCTATAGTTCTATGTTGACTTTCAATGATTTAATGATGCTGCAAACAAACGCCAAAGGAACAATTATAGCAAGGTACAGTGTATTTTCAAATAAGATAACAAATATGATTTGCAAAATGATCGTAAAATGTTAGCTGGATATTTTCAGTGGTACATATATGATTACACTTATCTGAAGGAGAAAAAGCCAAGAAAACTAAAAGTGATTTCCACCTACAACAATAAACACAACAAAAGGTCTCTCCCCCACCCTTGCCATGTCAGCAAAATTTAACCTAATAAATGGGAAATTACCTGAAGTGGTTAACATTCAAGGGTAGAATTAATGCACACGTGTATCCATAGCTTCACGTCATACAAGTCTGTCTGCACCCCACACCATGACAGCCAAGGACAAATGCAGCACCAAGAAACAGCACAGAGCAAAAAGCAGAGCAACAAAGAGCAGAAAAAAGGAAACTTCAGTCATTGAGACAAGTTCATCAGATGAAGCACAGGAATTAAAGACTTAGGATTTTTTTTTAAAGAAAAGCTTGAGATATTAACAATAACAACAACAAAAAAGAAAACAACACAAGAAGAAGGATGTGCAACACACATATATTTGTTCAATGTGCTACCTGAATTACGCCTTTTTCTAATTTCAGGACAGAATGTATGCCCGTAGTTTTGTACGTAAATGTAGCTTCAGAAATTTCTCAGACTTAAAAAGTGTCATTTAAAATAATTACTCTGCAAAGAGAATAATCTATCTCATGGTGTGTGACTTATTTTTTCCCTCTATAATATTCATAACCTCAAATTCTTAATATTTTCCATTTAATGGAAAAAAGATCTGCAAGTTGTATTACTAATATTCAAGTTCCTCAGTTTCTAATCCCCCCAGTTATACTGTATACTTTCACAAATTAATGATGAATAAAAACAAAGGAGCACCATGCTAGAGCCTTCTGCACAGCACTCCAAAGTTAATTTTGCAGTGATCTGCAATCAGAGGTGTAATTTCGTATTTATATATAGTATTTTTAAAGCATTCATTGCACAAACTCAAAGGAGGGTAAAAGCTTTTTAAAAAGGGAAAGACTTAACAAGAGAGTAAGTGAAGGGTTAGTAAAATCCAGATTTTAGTACCTGTGCTAAAGTGATTATCAGTGGAATCAAGTCTGATTAAATCTCTGACGAAGACTGTGTGCTCCCCATTGTTAGCATCATTAGAACTATCCACGCTACCGTGGCTCACCGTGTCCCCATCACTTCCACCTGTGGCACTCTGAGGAGCTAAAGATAAGGACAACAGCAGTTCAATAACTCATGCACTGATAATCTCTGAAACTAAACATGAAGGCCCCACAATTCATTTACAGTTGCAGAACACCTTCTAAATTTGTATGGGGGGAAATAATTTCGTACTAATGTAATCTCTGTTTTCACTTGTATATGAAAATATCAACAAGAATTTCATTTATGTTTTCTACTTCATACAATTAAATACTCCTATGCCTACATAAAGCTTATGTTTCAGCAAGAGAGTATCTTTCCAACCACATGTATTACCTGATATTGAGGAGACCTGTGACTTTTGCACGGTCTTTTTAAGCGGCTGCCTAAATTGTGCCAAGCCACGTACCACATTCCGTACCTTCGTCCATAAGAAGATACCACTGCGGGTACTGCTAGGCCACGGGCTCTCCAAAACTACCTAAAGGTAAAACTACAGTTAAAAATAATGCTCATTAGGAATACTTGATCTTTTAAAGAACTACATACATGATATATACATAAATAACTATAGCTCAAAATTTTAAAAGAAGTTTCATGATTAATAAAAGGTACAAAATGTATCAATCTTAATAAGCAGCATGTTGTCCAATGTCAATCCCACTTACCTTATTATAATAACCATAAGTAATAGCATTTGGCTTTATCTTAGCAGTTTTCATTTCAAATAAGACTCTCACTGCTAAAACAGGATGACCCCATAGTCCACAGAGCTGCATGACTACACGATAGCACACCTAACAAAAAATAACATCAAAGCATTAGCAGTTAGCATATTAGTCTACCTATGACTTGTAGAAATCTTTTGATTACTCAGTTCTTCTCAAAGTCATCCAGCACTAATTGTCTTTTGTTCTTAATCTCAGTAAATTTTTAAAACCTACTCATTAATGAAAATACCAGCATTATTAACTATTTCACATAAGACCTATGTGCATGTGTGCCACTTATTTCCGCAACTAAGTTTACACAAAGAGAATGACTATTATTCTCCATAATTTGAGAAGGAATTCATTTTTTAAATTTAAAATGATTAAAATAACTCTCTCCCAAATCAAACTCTATATTCTGTGCTAAAGGAATTAAACAACATCTCCAGGATGCTACCTAACAAAAAAGATTCTGTAAACTCATGCCTTAGAAAAGTATAAGAAGAAACTTTAGGGGTGCCTGAGTGGCTCACAGTTGGTTAAACATCTGTCTTCAGCTCAGGTCATGATCTCAGGGTCCTGGGATCGAGCCCCAAGTTGGGCTCCCTGCTCTAGCGGAGGGATCCTGCTTCTCCCTCTCCTTCTGCCTCTTCCTCTGCTTGTGCTCACTCTCTCAAATAATCTTTTTTTTTTTTTTTAAAGAAACTTTAAAACACAACAACATTTTTAGCAAAGGCTTTCCTGAGAATGTGTTTACTGAGGAGGGCTAGATCTGATCACAAGAAGACAAGTGAGGTTAGAAGATTACAGCAGAAACCACGGAGAGTGAACCGGTATCTCAAGTGCTCCTGGCAAAGAGGTGAGCCAGGTGACAGGAGCAGCAACGGTGCAGCCACAGACTGTCTCTCAGCTTAGTCTGAGAAGAAGGAAGTACACACAGAGAAGACATTCTTGTTGGGACTTGTAAAATGTGTTCTGTTTACAGCAGAGTTGGTTAACATAAAGGTACCATAGGGGATCCCTGGGTGGCGCAGTCGTTTAGCGCCTGCCTTTGGCCCAGGGCGCGATCCTGGAGACCCGGGATCGAATCCCACGTCGGGCTCCCGGTGCATGGAGCCTGCTTCTCCCTCTGCCTGTGTCTCTGCCTCTCTCTCTCTCTCTCTGTGACTATCATAAATAAATAAAAAAAAAATTAAAAAAAAAAATTAAAAAAAAAAAAAAAAAAAAGGTACCATAAAGCCCAGTTGGTCTCTCAACTAAAGGGCATAGTAAAAAGATTTCAGAAGGGATATTTTAGTCAAGAGAACAGGAGAAATGAAAAAAGACATGAAAAGGCCGATGGTCATAAAGATGAATACTTGGGAGCCAGAGACGGAGAATATAATTTAGAGACAGAAGGCAGTCAGAACCTGAGAGCAACTCTATAAATAACAAGTTAAAGAAGTGTTACGAAATTCCATGAATCAGGAACAACTGAAGGAACTAGGTAAGATGTGTAAAGGGAGGGCAAGAATGTGGCCCACGAGGGTTCTTCAAGTATCTGAAGAGTTGTCATACTGAAAGAGGGAAGAAACAGTTTGTACAATTCCAGAAAAGCCACATGGAGGTGAAAGTGAGCTCAACAACAACAAAAAAAAACATACACTTCCTAATCACAGACCCAATCAAGCAGAGCAAGATCTCATTTGCTATACTTTCTACAGAGGATCAGTGTTAGGTTCAAGTTGTACTGAAGAATCTTAAAATCCTATCAACTTTTAAGACCCTGTGAGCCATAAAGGAGGAACTCACTTTCTATGTCTAATTTGGATTCATGTGAATTTTCTAAAACCATTCTAAGCTATGAACTTATTCTGACGTCTACAAAGTATTCCCCAACCTTCCAGTTTTACCTGTATAAGGGCCAGACACCAAACTAAAGAAATAGTAATAATGCCAGATATAATTTTTCAATTGCAGTATTTTGTTGCCTGCAACATATTTTTTGGATATCTGTGGTAGATAAAAGATGGCCCCCTCACTCTTTGCTCATCCTTCCACTGAGAGGTCCGTGTCCCTCTCCTTGAACTGCTGGAGAAGGGAGAAGGATCGCCGAGACTGTACGACCAATAGAATTTGATGAGACACTGTACTAGTCTCCTGGCTTAAGCCTTCAGAAACTACTAAATTTCCACTTCCTCTCGCTTGAAATAAATGCTCCTTAAGCTCTAAGCTACCATGGGAAAAGCCCAAGTACCACAGAGAGAGGTCCTGAGCCTACGTGGAGGGAGAGGGACCCACCTGAGCCCCCCATTACAATCACCCTTGCCAAGGTACCTGGCTGGCTTTGAGTTAAGCAATTTGGGGCCCACCAGACCAGATCAGCTAGCAACAGATTATAACCAAGTGATTCCAGTTATGCAATGTGGAGAAGAAAAATCACCTAGAATTCTTCCTGGGTTCTGGCAAATAAAGTAAGGGTCAGATTCAATAAAGTTGTTATTTTAAGCCACTAAATTTTGGGGTGGTTTGTTACTCAGCAATGTACCATAATATGATATGAACAGACTGATAAAACAATGTAGGAACAAGTTTGACACAAATATTCCATTTTCTTTAAAAATTCAGTTAAGTAGTATTAAAAACAAATGCATTATGCATTTTAACTTTTTGTGGCATATGCTACTTCTGGGTCTTTGAAGAGTTTTATTTTCAAATCTAGGTTATTACACCTTTTACAAGCATAACATGTAGAACAAAAAGCTGTCAAATTAAAACAGTAAGCTCATGAATGAGACACTGGGTTCTAATGAAACAGACCTAAAAATCAAGACCACTTACGAGGCAGTCCTGTATGTGTGTCATCTAAGTTTCAAATTACTTTCTTTGTAAAATGCAGCTAATTTATTGCCTCACAGACTTGCTGGGGATACCGAAGAAAAGAATGTACATGAAAATTCCATGAAAACTTTAATATGCTACTCTTTATATAATCAATAAACAGATAAAATGCACAAAATATACCTAGCACATACACATTAAGTATTAAAATAAACATTTCTTTCTTCCAGTTGTGGAGATGTAATGACTTCAGGATACTAAAAATCTGTCAAAATAACCTGTTAGAAGTAGAAATACAACAAAGTAAGCTCCAAGTTTAAGCTATCAGTGTTAATTAGGGAATAGTCTAAGAAATTTTTTTAGCTTGTCATAATTGCTTTATGTTAGAAAACGAGAGAATGTAATTCTTTACACCACTGAATTTAAATACCTATAGAGACAATTACTTTTCAAGAAATTTATGATATGCATTATAAACTTTTAACTAAAACAAAATTATCAAGTGCTATGCTTTGAATTTGGAGAACGGTAACGTAATTCATATGGCATACTTTTACAGAGCACACTTTTAAACACTTTAAAAATATTTTACACCTTTCACAGGTTAAAACACATCTTAAGAAACTATTAGAACAATTTTTTTAAAACACTAAAATGCACGAGGTATGAAAAACACTGATTCTGATCAAGTACTTTTAATTTCCAAATAGTTTTATACACATCGGATGAGAGAAAAATGTAATCAAATGAGAATGGATATTTTACTAGTTGTTTTATAATTTCATTTTTATTTTTAAAGCTTTTATAAACTACAGTTAATTCTTAGAGAAAATGAGTTTTAGTGTAGCCACAAGCATTCTCAAATTTTCATATTATACATGCTGTATTCATTTAAGATCTTTTTTATTTTAGAAAAAATATGTAATTACTGTTGAAGCCTATAACGCTCCCTTCTTCAATCCCATTTCTCTTCTATACCTGTGCTCTTTTCCCTCACATACCCATTACTCAGAATTTTTATTTCAACTTCACTTTATTTTTTTGTTTTTTTTTCCATTTTTTTTTCAACTTCACTTTAAATTCTAATCTGATTCTAAAGATCATTTATAGTTATTTTAACACCAAAAGTCATTTTTTTTAAGAGGGAAAACTAGCACAGAAAAAGGCTAAATAAGTGATTCAGTTTCTTCAACGATTAACTGGATAGTATCACTACCTTAACTCTTAGGGTGGCTCTCCAGCTTAAGAGAGATACTGCCTATGAAACCTTAGCATATCAATCACTGAGTGCTTACACTATAAGCCAGGTACTATTCTAGGCATATTCTGTACATTCAGGTTAACCTTATAAAGATGATACCAACTATAATTGTCTATATTAGTGGGGTAATTTTGACCTCCAGGGACCTCTGGCAATGTCTGCAGACATTTCTGAATGCCATGTACACAGGGGACTGTTACTGGCAGCTCGTGCAGAGTCCAAAGATGCTGCTGAACATCCTACAATGTACAGGACAGACCCACAATAAATAACTATGTGGGCCAAAATGTCAATAGTGCCAAAGTTGAGAAATCTGGATCTACATTTTCAGATACATAATCTGAAACACAGGTTATATAACTCACCCCAGGACATAGGGCATAATGGAGAGCCACTTACTAAAAGCCTATTCCCTATTTGCTTCCTAATAAAGTTATATTAAGAATAAAATGAAGTATGGGTGCCTGGGTAATTCAGTCCATCAAGTGTCTGACTCTTGATTTCATTTCAGGTCATGATCTCAGGGTTGTGAGATGGAGCTGGGTGTTGAGCCTGCTTAAGATTTTCTCCCTTTCCCTCTGCCCCTCCCCACTTTCTCCTTCTCTTACAAAAATAAAATAAATAAATAAGATGAAGTCAATACTATTTTCTATTTGTCAAGTGCAAACTATCTGACCTAAGGCAGTCTCTGCTTCATTCCAAAGCAGTTCATTCCAAAAATAAATGAGAAGTATTAGCTCCATGGAACAGAGTAATATTTAACCTTTGCTGCTTAATGAGAATACTTGAGAACACTTTAAAGCAACTGAGACCTAAATTTTCTTTAAAATACAAAAATTAGGGATCCCTGGGTGGCGCAGCGGTTTAGCGCCTGCCTTTGGCCCAGGGCGCGATCCTAGGGATCCGGGATCGAATCCCACGTCGGGCTCCCGGTGCATGGAGCCTGCTTCTCCCTCTGCCTGTGTCTCTGCCTCTCTCTCTCTCTCTGTGTGACTATCATAAATAAATAAAAAAATTAAAAAAAAATACAAAAATTAATCTTAGTAATAATAATTCAGTTTGTTATACTTGCCTCATCCAGCGGATCCACATCAGTTTTCCTCATCTTAATAAGTACATCATATGCCTGCTGAAGTGCTCTGACCTTAGGATGAGAAACTCTGACATAGGCTGGGAGACAAATAAACCATAAGCTGTAACAATGACTGAAGAGGCACTTGGCCCATTGTGGTGGATTCGTGTAACATCTCTTCGCCAACTTATGAGCTGTTTTTATCTCCTAGAAAGAGAATAAATAAAACAGTATGGTATTTGAGACACCTGGCTGGCTTTAGTCGGCAGAACATGCAACTCTTGATCTCTGGTTCATGAGTTCAAGCCTCACACTGGGAGTAGAGATTACTTACAAAAAGAAAATTAAGGAAAAAAAAAATTATGGTATTTATTAAAATCCATTAAGGTAGGGAGAAAAGTGAGAAGGAAAAGAGAGAGGGGAATATAATGTAAAATTTGACTCTAAAATCACACATTTCAGTTTTACTTTCATGAGTGGCTTTCCTACCATGTGGTTCCCTCAACACTCATCTAATCTACAGAAGCACTTTATACTGCACTGTACCTTTACTGGCAAGCATGCATTTCCTAATAGACTAGAAATCCCTTAAAAGTGGGATCATTCATATTTTTATAATATTATGGCTAATTAGTTGCCCTTCACATAGAAGGCACTCATATGCTTGATGGATAAGAGTTTGAACCATTTAGAGCTTTTAAGTCCTTTGGCATTCTTGAAAAGTGACAGTCTTTCCAACTTTCTCCCTGCTTAACTGCTTAAGATACTTTAGGCTATTTCCTGCCAAGATTTCCATTCTACCCTCCCTCACACAGTCTTTAAACTTTCATGGACTGATTCTTTACATGCCTTTGCAGGCAACATAGTCTGATAAAGATCACAGACTTTCTTACCCAACAGTCTGATAGTCATGTTTCCTACTTCCAATTTTCATTCTATTTAGGTGGAAAAGAGCAGGTATCAAAACCACCTGCTGAGCTTAAATCAAACTAGATAGAGACTCCCATGGGGCACTTGTGTAGCTATTGGTTGAGCACTCAGCTCATGATGTCAGCACTGTGAAATCGAGCCCCATGTCGGGCTCCACGTTCAGCAAGGAGTCTGCTTCCAATTTTCTTTCTCCCTCTCCCTCTGACCCTCCTCACATTGTGCACGCACACACACGTTCTCTCAAATAAATAACTTTTTAAAAGAACACAACAAAACAAAAGTATACTTCTAGAACCTACAGAACCTTCCAGATATGTCGGACCACCATTGTGTACCTTACACTACAGATTTCTCTGCTAGGATGTGTTCTAAATAAAAATGCCCTGGCCCATTACTTTTTCTTATGAGCTCTATTTCCATTAGACTTGAAGATGTATTTGAAAATACAGTCCCTATATTTCTAAGATAGGAAGGTTCTTTTCTCTTCCAGGTAGCCTGGGGGACAGAATTCTTGTGAATATGAGATTTAAGGATTTGGTAACTATATTCACCCATTTTAAAAACTGGCTTGTATGAAGCTGGTAATAGCAATATACACACACTAATTTCCCTTCAGACACAGAGAAATATGTACACATGTTCTGTATGAAATGAAGGAACACTTCAGATAATCTCTAGGATTTGGGAGACTGTACACAAATTGGTAAAACCTGAGCTGCATTCTAAAATGTTCCATGTTTTGCAGACCAAAAAATATCAATATATACATGAAGGATGTTTCATTTTAACTCACATCTAACCTAAGACTAACTCTTTATGCCTAAATCAGATATAGCATTAAAGCAAGATGTCTAGCTTGTCCTAAATTAACTCCCTTTAAAGCTTTTTAAATATAATATTTCACATAAAGTATATTTCATTAACTGCGAGAGAAATAAAAATCAAAATCACCATGAGATACCACTTCACACACACAAGGATGGCTATAATCAAAAAGACAGATAATAACAAGAATTGACAGGGACGTTGGTACAACAGGAATCCTCACACACACTGTTGGCAGGAATTTAAAATGGTACAGCCATTTTGGAAAACAGTCTTCACTGTTCCTCAAAAGGTTAAACATAGAGATACCATATGACATAGCAATTCTACTTCTAGGCATTTACTCAAGAGAAATGAAAACATGCATCCACACAAACACTTGTACACAAATGTTCACAGCAGCACTATGCATAACAGCCAAAAAGCAGGAACCACTTACATGTATATGAATGAATGAATAAAATGTGGTATATATCCATACAATGTAATATTATTCAGCAATAAAACTAAATGAAGTATTGACACATGCTGCAACATGGATGAACTTGAAAACATTATGCTGTATGAAAGGAGCCAGTCACAAAGGGCCACATATTGTTTAATTCCATTTATGTGAAATGCCCAGAAGAGGAGAAACCACAGAGACAGAAAATAGATTATTAGCAGTTGCCTGGGCTGTTGGGATGGATGGGAGGGTTACCAGGTAAGGTGCACAGCCTTTCTTTTTGGGGTAACAAAAATGTTCTAAAATTGACTGTGGTGGTGGTTGCACAACCCTGCGAATATACTAAAAGGCACTGAGTATACTTCAATGGGTGAACTGTATGGTATAGGACTATATCTCAATAAAGTTGTTTTTTAAAAAGTGTATTTGGTTCCGCAGGATTCTCTTCAAGCATAAACATAAGCATTCACAAACTTCAGCCTCAATATTAGAACAGGGTTGAAAGACATCTACTTAACTTCATTAACAACCACAGTGAGTCTGCAATGTTTGCCACGGGTGATAATTCTAAACTATGAGCTGCGTATCACATATACATATTTTACATTTTAAATTAAGTATTAGATAAAGAATATCTGACCTGTTTAGTTCTCTTAGCCATGAGTGCTGGACTGTTTGTAATGCTATTCCCAGTAGGGTGTCTACTAAAACAAAGTTTCAACTCCTGTGGTCTGTCAAAAAGCTTAAGGTCCAGTCTTGGAAAGTATTTGTAACTAAAATAAAAAGCAAAAATAGAACTGCTGGTTTAAAATACATTAACTCTTCATATTATTCCAGAATTTAAGTGAATATTTCTAAATCTTTAGTACCCAATATTATTCCCCCAAATCTGGATATAGAAAAATATTTTTCAAAAATATAAGATGATGTAGTTATAAGATTCACAGACTATCTACATAAAAACTTTGGCCTCCTCCCCACTCTGAATGTTATGTTCAACCAATCCCTGGAAAACAGAAAATCCTGATATTTTACTTCACAAGAGAAATTTGTAACTTTAAACAGTAACCATGTGTCCAATGATAATTTATATTAAAAAGTAACATCTAGTATACTTTGTAATTTTGTTTTTCTTCATAAAAGTACCTTGTATTGGTATTTAAGAGGAAAAAAATCTGAAGATTTTTATTTTAGGGATATACCATAATTTCATCATTCTTTATTGTTGGACATTTTTAGGTTATTTCCGAAGTTTTGCAATTAAATATTCGTGTACTTATATCTTTGTGAAAACTTGTACTTAATGTCTCAGTATGATAATGCCCAACAATACAGTTTGCTATGGTCAATGTTTATTAAGAGAATTAAAATTACCAGAGTCACTATCAAATTATTTCAAGAAAGGTTATACTTACATACCCTCTAACATATACTCTAAAAAGTAGCATAACCTATCTTCAGTCTGATAGATTAAAAATGCTTCTCACCATTTTGGTTTGCATTTCTTTGAATCCTAGCAAAGCTTAATATATTTTCATATTTTCATATTTTTAATTCTTGGGATTTCTTCTTAGAAATTACCTACTTATTGCCATTGGCCAATTTTCTTCTGTGAGATATACTGCCTTTCCCTATTTGATTTACTTTATACATGGATTCCAGTGTATGGTGATTAAACCAAGGTTAAAAAAAAAAAAAAGTTCTATAATTAACGTGTGATCAAAATAGCACTGAATAAAGCCTCTAAATTCCAGGTATATATCCTTCATTCTTATGCCACCCAGGTAACATAATTTATTAATTCCATATTTTTGGAAGACAATTATTTTATACTCCCTTTGCCTCAGATATTCCTTTAAGGATGTAGTCTAAGGAAAAAAACTACATGAGGATATAGCTAGCAAAGAAATGAAAAACAAAATCCATAGGAGACTAGTTATACAAATCACAATAAAGGCATGCAATATGGTCATTTAAAATGATATGGCACAAAAATATTTGTTAGCATGGAAAAATGTCCAGACCATTAAAGGTAGACACAGGTTACAAAGAAAATGTACAATATGAACTCATATATTTTTTAATATAGTAAATGCAAATTTATGCACAAAAACAGGAAAGATATACATACAGTTGTTAACAGACATTAAGTATTGGTGCTTAAGTGATGTGCTGGTGTGTGTGTGTGATTTTTTTTTTTTTTTGACTTTCTTAGTTTGTTAAACTATATATTATCATAATCATAATACCAACAAGTAACAATCAAGTACATTTTAATTTTTTAAAAGGTTCCCATTTAAATCTTATTTTCCAAGTTTTTATTATTTTTATTTTACTTTAAATTCCAGTGTGGTTAACATACAGTGTTATATTAGTTTTAGGTGTAAAATATAGTGATTCAATAATTCCATACATTACCCAGTGCCCATCACAAGTGCACTCCTTAATCCTCATCACTTATTTTAATAAATAATGATTCCTAGCCCTCTACTTTTAGTTTTCTCTGATATCTTACTAATGCTTAAGAATTTACATTGACAATACCCCCTCCCCCAACAGAGGAGCAACTTCACAAAAGTAAGCTTATTCTTCTCCTAAAATGAAATTTTAAAGGTTAAAATATGATTAAACATTTAGGTGAATAGTGATCAACATTTGGCTTCCCTTCCACAAAGGCTAATTTTTAAATTATAATATCTGGTAACATCTTCATGCAATCAATATTCATCTTCATTAGTTCGCTGAATAAATTTTGAAAATGACTTTCACAAATGACTAATATAAATATCTACTAATAAACACAAAAGATCAAAATAAATTATTAAAGCTACACTCAAACACAGCAATTTTAAAAAAATGCTACCTGTACTTTGGTGACAGATCCTTTCCATCATCAGGAGGCGGCTCTGGTGGCATTATGAATACAGTGTGCTCACTTTTCTGTGTATCATCTAGCTCTATCAATTTGGTATCTTCGGCTGAATCAAAATCAACCTGAAAATAATTATTTCCTCCAATTAATCTGCATACAATCAATATTTAGTTCTGAAATTATAAAACTTAAGATAAAATACCTTTTCTGTTTTCTCTGTGCCTTTATCAGGAAACAACTAGAAAAGAAGAAAAGAATTCTTGGTGAAAACGTTGACTATGAATTTATTACATATGATCTTAAATTCTATTATTAAAAACTATCCTTGGGGATCCCTGGGTGGCTCAGTGGTTTAGCGCCTGCCTTCAGCCCAGGGCATGATCCTGGAGTCTCAGGATCAAGTCCCACATCAGGCTCCCTTCATGGAGCCTACTTCTCCCTCTGCCTGTCTCTCTCTCTCTCTCTCATGAATAAATAAATAAAATCTTTTTAAAAAATAAAAATAAAAACTATCCTTTTTTAATACTGGACAGATAAAAAACATTTCACAGTATATTTTGGAGGCCCTGCACTGTCAGGTTAACATATAGTATTTTTCTTATGGCTATCAGGATAGAAACAATTTATTTTAAATAGGTTTTGCATAAATCTTTCTTCACAAGCAAAACTGGCCAGTCACGAGGGGAATCTAGCTTCCCAAATCAAAAACTTTATTGTTATTAAAATATTGCATTAGAAAAATAAAAAATAAAAATAAATAAATAAAATCCTGCTTTAGAGAATATTATCTAAGCTTCCCTCTAATTGAACAATGCCAAATTATTAATTTTATAAGTAATAAAAAAGTTGAAGAGTTTTAATCTTATCCCCAGAGTTTTAGGTCACATCAACAGAATGGGGGAAATGTCATTCAAGTCCTCTAAGGAGACTACAAAAATTATGTCATAATAGTCTATCTTTTTTAAATACAATCTCAAATTTTATATACTATGGTTTACATAAACAAATTAGCCCCAAGATCCACTTAGCAAAAATAAAAACTCTATTAAAAGTGAGGGGAAAAAATGTGAGTCATCACTGTGAAGAATCAAACTTCCTTACCATGGGGTAAGTAAAACTTTGATATTTAAAATATTTCCAAATCTGCTTCATTAAAACAAAAAATATGTATTTAGCCAAAGTCCTCTTTGGAAAGGCTTTAAACAAAAGAACAAAATGGCATACTGTATTGACTATCCTGTAAAAATGTATAATGTTTAAAATATGTAATTGAATAAAGAAAAGCTAACAGTTAAAAGGAAAAAAAAAAAAAAACTCAAGACTTCCATTACCCATAAAACTAAACTTTCTTAACGAACTACTACATGTTATCTTACTTAGGTAAGTAAAAAATATAAGATTTATGAGTTTCAATGAAATGTTCTTAGCATTCAACAGTTGCAAAACCAAAGTAAGATTCAAGAAAAATTAGCTATATATGGTAGAAACTACATATCACAAAGGAAGATTATTATATTAAGCCTAGAACTGGACACTTGCACACATGCACACCCCATACTGTGTCTCTCAGATCATTGGGGGTAATAATAAAGATGATTATACAGGCAGTCAAACTGTTAAAGTTTTTAACACATACAGGACAAACTTTTACCTTTTCTATGCAGTCATCAAAAAATGCCAATCCAGTATCCTTATCACTTACAAAACTACATTCTTCAATAAAACGAATAAAAATCTGTGTTTTGGATAAATGAGTGTAGAATTTTGTATAGGCACGATCTCGACTTTTTAAAAATCCTGAAGAAAACAAAATTACAATTAAATTCAAAATTTAAAGTGGAACTAGATATCATATAAAATATTACTTTAAACTTGTACATGTCTATATTATATTCTCTTTACGTATATCCACATTTATAGAAGTTTTTGTAACCATTTCTAGTAAGCACTGCTCTTTCTGCCCAATTCAACCATAAAAAACTTAACTTATACCATTAACCTTCTCACTGCAATCTTTATCTTCTATAAGGAACCTCTAGCCCTACAGTTCTCAAGTAGAAATTTCTCTTTTAGACTCTGCATAGTTATGACCAAGAAGGGTCAATGCCCTTCCTCTGCAATGCTACCAGACAATTCCTGTACTGGCTTGTGAAAATTTCTGCTCAGTGATGGTTCATACATCTTGGCTCTTTCACCCTTTCCTCTGCTAACTGTAGTCATCTACTGACTTCAGGGATACTCTCTCCATTCACTGAAGAATAGGACACCCAATTCCAGTTCTTCTCCTCTCCAACTCCTACCATCATCATTCTTCAACATCCATAAGCACAAACCATCCAATGCTTTAACGAGTTCTTAATGCCTTAAATTTCAATGATCTATGGTCTATCTCCTCAATCACCAACTTCTGTACAGTCACACACTCCAGGGAATGTGGCATTTAAAACAATTCTGCCTCTTAAATCTAATTTACATATATATTATATTACTTTCTGCCAACTACCCTTGTCTGATTTGCTCACTTAAGTACTCCTACCAGGCATGGGAGGGCAGGGGGAAGCCTCGCTGAAATCTGCAATCATTCATATCCTTTTACTTTGTACCTAACTCTCCTGTCTTCACTTCTCTCTCCTTATCCAATATTGATTCCATGTTCAAGTCCATCATTTCATTTACTTTCTTGTCAACACCTTCAATTCTTACATCCTTTTATCTTTTTTGGTCAAATTCACCTAGTATAACTTGGCCCTGGAGGAAATGTATTGCCTGGCTGAGCACAAATAAAAGGAGAAAAAAATAATTCCACAACCAAGGTGATCAGAACCACTATACCTTCATCCCTGACTAACAACCCTACAAAATTTCTGGAATCAACCTAATTTCCCCTTACCCATGTTTTCACAACTATTTTCAATTCTTTAATTCTCTCCTATCATGTTCCCTCCCCCATCTCTAAGTGATTACACCTTATGTTGTAGAGAAAACAAAAATCATTAAGAGAATTACCATCATTATCTCACTACAAAACTTTGCCTTTCTGCAGCTAGCAGTTACCCCTTCCGTCTTTGTATGATGGCCATGTCCCTCTTATCTAAGGCCAAGCCAACCACATGAGCCTGGGATTCCAGCCTCCTCAGTGTTCTCGGGCCAATTTTCCCTCTTTATTAGCTATTTATCAGCACATTCAAGTCTTTCTCTCATTTTAAAAAACGTTTCCTTAAAAAATAACTAGATCCCTTTCTGCTGTTTCCCTTACAATAAAGGGCACGACCATCTACCCACTTGGTTGACAAAGACAAAAATTTCAAAGTTACTCTCTTGACCTCTCCCTCTATCTTATATCCCATATTCAACCACCATGCTGTATTCAGTCTACCTTCTAAAAAAACATCACTCTTCCATTCATACTACTGTCAACTAAACCAGAGCACTTTCATGATCACTTGGACCAATGTGATAACTAACTAACCAGTAGATCCATACTTTGGATTCCTCCAGTCTCTGCACAGAGGCAAAGAAAAAAAATTTTAACACTGATCTTTTAAAAAAGCACATCTGGGCAGACCCAGTGGCTCAGAAGTTTAGCGCCGCCTTCAGCCCAGGGCCTGACCCTGGAGACCTGGGATTGAGTCCCGCATTGGGCTCCCTGCATGGAGCCTGCTTCTCCCTCTGCCGGTGTCTATGCCTCTCTCTCTCTCTCTCTGACTCTCATGAATAAATAAATAAATAAATAAAATCTTTAAAATAAATAAATAAATATGCAAACCTGATCCTATTACCTACTTAAATATTCTTCTGGCTTCTAATTAATTTTTTTTTCAAGAAGATTTTATTTATTTATTCATGAGACACAGAGAGAGAGAGAGAGAGAGAGAGGCAGGCAGAGAGAGGCACAGACACAGGCAGAGGGAGAAGCAGGCTCCATGCAGGGAGCCCGATGTGGGACTCAATCCCGGGTTTCCAGGATCATACCCTAGGCCGAAGGCGGCACTAAACCGCTGAGTCACCCGGGCTGCCCTCTAATTACTCTTAAAGACAGAAACCCTCCACTGGTCCTAAAAGATCCTGCATGATTTGGCTCACACCCACCATTTTCAAGCATGGCTTTTGGGCCACTTTTCCCTCCAGCCTTTCTTTCTTTGACATTTCAGGGCATTCCACAAGCTGTGGTCCTCACTCCATCCCCTTGAAATACTAATTAGTTGAGAAATGCTTAAATAAAATAAAAATGAATTATTCTTTACAAGTAGTAACAAAAAGTCTTTTTTTATTCTCCTAATGGATCCAGGCAATGATCAGCAAAGGCTGCTAAAATAATCAAATGAAAGGCTGATGGTGAAACTAAAATGAATGAATGAGGCTAACAACACTTTAAACACACTGATCAATCTTAGGAGCATTAAAAATGGGACAGCCAGACGTGTGTGGGCTACAATAGGAAGTAGTGAGCACCATGTGTTGTTTTTAGCACTACTTGCCAAGAAAATTTTACCTGAATCTAATCAAGCTCTAGAACAGTACAATTTAATTCAGTTACCACTACCCACATGTGACAATTCACTTGAAATGTGACTGGTCCAAACTGAGATATGCTGTAAATATAAAACATATACTGATTTTGAAGCCTTAGTATAGAAAAAAGAATGTAAAATATTTCATTAAAATTTAAAAATTTTAATTACATTTTGAAATACCGCCTTGGATATTTGAAGTTACAAAAACATATTATGAAAATTAGTTTCCCCTATTGCCTACTATTTTTTTAACTATAGCAACTAGAAAAGTTTAAGTCATATGTGTGTCTCATATTACATTTCTGTTAGACAATGCATCTCTTAATCTAACCAAAAGTTTATAGGAAATACAGATGATGGAAGAAATGTTAAACAGCACCATGGGGACAGGATCAGCCAAAAGCACATACCATACAAATCTAGGAGATTCTAAAGGATAATTAGAAGTTTATGGGTAAAATGATGTTCTATTTGGAATTTGGAAAGAAAGCGGGGGAAGGATGGAACAAAAATGGTAAAATGTTGATTGCCACTTACTGCTGAGGTTGGAAGATGCTATATGAAAGTATATTATTCTATTTTCAAATATGTTGGGAAAGTACCCCTAATGAAAAGGTAATCCAAAATCCACAGCCAATTCTTATTCACTTTTCAGGCCCAAGCTTAATTGTTATTTCTTCAGGGAACCCTTCCCTGACCTAGCACTCTGACTATAGCCAATACATTCCTTCACAATACACTTAGTAAAATGTAATTAGTATTTGTGTTACTATGTAATATCTGTAGCCCTCACTATACTAAATACTATTCCTGTTAACAAAAAAATCTTAAGCCTCAGACACTAAATATCTTTCTAAATTCCATTAGCAATGGCACTCTCCCACTGAGAAAGAATATGAATGAATTAGTGACTCACAATTTAAACTACCCATTTAGGGACACCTGAGTGGCTCAGCAGCTGAGCATCTGCCTTCAGCTCAGGTTGTGATCCTAGGGTGATCGGGTCCTGTACTGGTTTCCCGCGAGGAGCCTGCTTCTCCCTCTGCCTGTGTCTCTGCCTCTCTCTCTGATAAATAAATAAATCTTTAAAAATAAAATAAAATAATAAATAAACTTCCTACTTAAGACTACCCATAACCTGAGCTCTAACCTTATTATCAGCCTTATCTTTCACAACACCACTAAAGCTCTTCACTTTGCTGTTATGGGCTTAACCCTGTAATTCTCTTTTTTTTTTTTTTTTAGATTTTATTTATTTATTTATTTATTTTTTTTTTATTATTATTTATTTATGATAGTCAGAGAAAGAGAGAGAAAGGCAGAGACACAGGCAGAGGGAGAAACAGGCTCCATGCGCCGGGAGCCCGACGTGGGACTCGATCCCGGGTCTCCAGGATCGCGCCCTGGGCCAAAGGCAGGCGCTAAACCGCTGCGCCACCCAGGGATCCCGATTTTATTTATTTATTCATGAGAAACACACAGAGAGAGAAGCAGACATAGGCAGAGGGAGAAGCAGGCTACATGCAGGGAGCCAGATGTGGGACTCGATCCCAGAGGGATCACGTCTTGAGCCAAAGGCAGAGGCACAACCGCTGAGCCACCCAGGCATCCCTGAACCCGGTAATTCTGGTATTTCCCCCCTCCCCACCATCAAATTTTTATGAAGTCCTAACCCTCGGTATTTTAAAATGCACTGTATTTGCAGATAGGGTCTTTAAAAAAGTAATTAAGTCAAAATGAGATAATTAGGGTGGGTTCTAGTCCAATGATTAATGAATGTACTTATAAGAAGTAGAAATCTGGGAGCACCCGGGTGTCTCAGCCGGTTAAGCGAACAACTCTTATTTCAGCTCAGGTCATGATCTCAGAGTCATGGGACTGAGCCCCATGATGGGCTCTGTACTCAGCAGGAAGTCTGCTTGAGATTCTGTCTCCTGCCCCTCCCCCCACACACTCCAACGCTCTCCCTCTCTGTCTCTAATAAATAAATAAATAAATCTTTAAAAAAAAAAAAAAAAAAAGAACAAGAAGTAGAAATCTGGATACAGATTCACCCAGAAGGAAAACCATGTGAAAACACAAGGAGAAGTTGGCCCATCTTTATAAGACAAGGAGAGAGACCTCAGGGGACACCAATCCCACCAACACAATGATCTTGGACTTCTAGCCTCTAGAATTGTGAGAAAATAAATTTCTGTTGTTTAAGCCACCCAATCTATGCCACTTTGTTATGGTAGCCATGACAAGTTAATACATTTAAGCCACCCAATCTATGCCACTTTGTTATGGTAGCCATGACAAATTAATACACATACCTTATACATTTGTTCTTGAGGTTTCTTCCATTCTGTTATTACCACTAACAATAATAACTATTATCATGAGTACTGTAATCTTACTAGTTGCTTCACATACATTCAATCTTCACCACTCATTCATGAAGTAGGTATCATCCCCATTTTATTAATGAGAAAACAGAACCTCAGAAAGTCTTAACAAAAAAGAAATTCTATTCAAATTTGACTTTTAATACATATTGGCTTTGTTTTTGTTTTTTAAAGGTTTTATTTATTTGAGAGAAAGAACACAAGCAGGGGGAGAGTAAGGGGGTGGAGGCAGGGCAGAGGGAGAAGCAGACTCCCCACTGAGCAAGAAGCCTGACACTCTGGGGCTCAACCCCAGGACTTTGAGATTATGACCTGAGCCAAAGGCAGACACCTAACCGACTGGGCACCCAGGCACCCCTAATGCATCTTGTTTTTCAGAAAACCTGTCCTGCTCATCTCCATTTATCTAAATTCTATTCATTCATCAAAGTCATACTCTACTTCCATGAAGTCTTCTGAATATTCATTTGGAAGAATGCTCCCTTTTTCCAAATTTGGGAACTTCTCACTGAATTATTAATTGTGTAAAATCTATTTTCTTGAGTACATGTTCTATTTTAAAAAGTATTTTAGATTTATTTTCCACTTACTATCCCATAGAGCTAGATTTTAACACTTATTTACCTCTCTACCTAATAACTAGTCAGACTTGGTAAGTGGTGACTAAATATTTAAGAGATAGGTTATCCTAAAGCAGAGATGATAAAAGACAAAAAGATCATTAGAAAAGTAGAAGTTTTTTTTTTTTTTTTTTTAAGTAACTACTGGGTAAAAGTACAGAAATATCAAATAATTTTCATATAAATATTATTATATCTATAAGGTTGCTACATGTAAGAGCAACTGAATAACAAAAATCTTTACAATTTCCTAAAATAACAAATACTAAAAAAAAATGAGTTCAGTGTTTTCCCCTGAAACAAAGCTATATTTTTCAAAAATTCTAAAAACTAGTCGCTTTATTCCAAAAACTAATTGTTAGTGAATACTGTAAAGTGAAGAATGTATAAATCAAAGAATTAGCAAAATTGAGGAACCACATAAAAGCAAATCACCAGGTATGTTCTACTAAGATAACTATCTAGTAAATACAAGCAATATCTTTGACTTTTCATAATTAAAGATGTCCATTTTCATTTCTCAGGGGAAAATGGGATATAAAAATTAAAAGAAATTCTTCATAGAGCTAGACTACAAATACACAGATATTCATTATTTTTTTTTTTAATTTTTTTTTTTTTTTTTTTTTTTTTATGATAGTCACAGAGAGAGGGAGAGAAAGAGAGACAGGCAGAGGGAGAAGCAGGCTCCATGCACCGGGAGCCCGATGTGGGATTCGATCCCAGATCTCCAGGATCGCGCCCTGGGCCAAAGGCAGGCGCCAAACCACTGCGCCACCCAGGGATCCCTCATTATATTTTAATATACATTTCTAAGAACTTACATAGTGAATATTTTGGGGGGAGCAATACCAAATAGAAAATATTTTCCAAAAAAAAAAAGAAAATATTTTTCATTTCAATAAAAAGTAAATATATTTTCAATGCCACTCACCCTGTCGGTCAAACAATGAATCAACAGCTGTGGCTTTATTTGAAGGGGCCTCTGTGATTGGTCTGAGATATGTTCTATACCCTTTTAAAATAGATGCCATAAAACGCAAAAATGCCTCCTGAATTTCCATTTCAAGTTGTGTTGTCTTCTTTTGCCAAGAGAAATCTGCTTCAATTGGAGTCATCTCAATTGCTGAACCTTCTTGTGTTTTTCGGTGAACTGACAAATGAAGAGAAAATGGCATTAATATATAATATTATACAAATAATGATTAAACAATTAAGAAAATTGTCAAAATCCATGACTTCCTGAAATTCCTCTCTCCATTAATGTAAAGAGATCATTGGCAGATACTAACAGGGAGATTCAGGCAGACAGGATACAAAGAACGTGCTCAAAAAAAATCACAAACTACATTAACGTCTTAGTACTGAAATATTGTTTTTTTTTTAATGAGAATCATTTTAAATGGAGTGAAATTATATTTAAATTTAAGAATTTATTTTCATACATATTCTTCCATTTAAAATATTCCTTTCTCCTCATATTTACCCGAAGATAGCTGGGGATACAACTTCTTTAAGGTACTAAGCAGATTTTTGCATGGCTTTTTGGGAAGCTGCTTCCAGTTCATGTTCTTCTTTTCATCTGATCTATTAAATAAAAACATAATTAATAAAATCTGCTAAAATCTCTTTTTACTTACCAAAATTCTTACATCAAACTAATAAAGAAAATGGAAAGGGTATATTTGCTCATTACAATTGACATTGTCAGCTGAATAAATGGTTTTCAAGGAAGTTCTCTTTACATTTCAATGAACCTCAGTCAAATTTGGTCACTACTCTAACACAGATTCTCAAAGCTGGAGCTATGAATTCAACACCGAAGTCTTACTTCAAAAGTTTTAGAGTATTTTAAGTGACCAACTTAACTGATGCTTCAAACTACCTATTAGAAGCAAATCTTAATAAATATCGGAGAGTAATATATTAAGCATATTCTGACTACAATTCAAATAGCATTTAAGAGAAAAAAAGCTTAGAAGTTCAAAAGAATACTTCTAAATAATGCATGATTCAAAATATTTTAATAGAAATTAACATTTAAGACTCTAGGGATGCCTAGGTGGTTCAGTTGGTTGAGCAACTGACTCTTGGTTTTGGCCCAGGTCCTGATCTCAAAGTCCTGAGATCAAGCCCCACATCAGGCTCTGTGCTCAGCATGGAGTCTGCTTGAGATTCTCTTTCCTCCCTCTCTGCCCCTCCTCCTCGTGCTCTCAATCTTCCTCTCTAAAATAAATAAATTGGGGGCGGGGGGAAGCCTCTACAAAGATGAAAGCCTATATATTAACCATGGGCCACAGCTAAAGCTATATACATCATTAAGCCAATATCATTTATGACGTCAATGTAAACATTTTAAATTTTTAGAAAATTTAATCTAAGTTAAAAAAAAGATAATATTTATTTCAGTAATGTAAGAATTATTCACTAATTGATTTTTTTTTTATTTTTATTTATTTATTCATGAGAGAGAGGCAGAGACACAGACAGAGGGAGAAGCAGGCTCCATGCAGGGAGCCCGATGTGGGACTCGATCCCGGGTCTCCAGGATCACGCCCTGAGCTAAAGGCGGCGCTAAACCGTTGAGCCACCTGGGCTGCCCCATTAATTGATTTTATAATGTAATTTACCACACAGAAAATAAAAGAGAAACAATGCTCATTTCAATAGCTGTATAAAAGTATAAAATTCAAGACCTATTTAAGAGTTTTTAAAAATCATTATGTAGAAGCAATCAATCAAAACTCTAGAGTGGAGCTAACAAACCTTTTCTATAAAACGTCAGACATTAAACATTTTATGTTTTGAGGACCATACGGTCCTCTGTCACAATTTCTCAAGTGTACCCCTATAGCAAGAAAGCAGCCTCACAGAATATGTAAATGAATGAATTTTGTAGTTTTATCTACAAAAATAGGCCATGGGCTAGATGTCAATTCTTGCTTAAAACAATAATCATACTTAATGATGGAGTGCTCAAGGCATTCCCTTTAAAATTAGGAGTAAGACAAGATACCAGTTATGACTACTTCTATTCAACACACTATGCTGGATCCTAGCCAGAGAATTAAGACAAGAATTTAAAAATATATGGATTGTACTTGATGTGATTGTTTACAGCCAGAAAACAGAAGAGAATTTACAGACAAAACAGAAGAATTCAATTAAGTTGCCGTGCAGATCACTACATGAAAACCAGTATCATTTCTATACTGTAGCAACAAATAGAAAATGTAATTTAAAATATCATTTACAGTAGCAATAAAAAACACACAGTACTTAGGAATAACTAAGTCTAACAAAAGATGTTCATGGTCTTTATGAGAAAACTGCAAAGCTTATTGGAAAAAATGTAAAAAGATCTATGAAGTAAACTACTATAAAGATGGGTAAGGAGACTCTATCAAGAAGATGTCATTTGCCTCCCTCCACATTAAACTATAAACCAATAAAATTCTAACCAAAATCACAGCGTAATTTTGCATGGAACTTAATATATTAAAATTTATAAGGAAAAGCAAAAGACCAAATATAGTCAAAACAATTTTAAAGAACAAGGGTAAAGAAAGGGACTTGTCATCTCACAGTACAACTTTTTTTTAAACTTTATTTAGATATAATTCACACATAACTCATCCATCTGAAACATGCAACTTGCTGGTTTTACAGCATATTCACAGGATTGTGTAACAGCCCACAATTTTAGACATTTAGTATAAATAAGATCATATGAGCTCTTTTACCATGATGTTTTCAAGGTTTATTCATGTTTTAGACAACCTAACTTTAAAGCTATTAAGATAGCATTATACTAGCAAGAGGCTAAAACAGACTAAAGGAACAGAATAAGCATAATATAGATATAAAATTCATTTGCAAATTAATAATAATATTGATTATATAAAATACATATATAAAATATAAAATATGATATGCACAAATATAAAAGCTGATATGCAGTGGTATTGACGATGGAGACCACGGGGAAGAGATGAAATGTTTACCCAACATACAATGCTACGTGAGAATTATTTATTCATGTAAGAAAAATGAAATAGTACTTCTATGCCACATCATACAGTAATACAAGTTCAACTGAATTAAGGCCCTAAATGAGAAAGGCCAAACCTTACAAATTTAAGAATATCCAGAATAGGGGTGCCTGCTGGCTCAGTCAGTAGGGCATGTGACTCTTGATCTCAGGGTTGTGAGTTCAAGCCCCCATGTATGGCGTGGACTTTACTTAAAATAAAAAAAATTTAAAAAAGAAAGAATATCCAGAATAATATTTCATAACCTCAAGGCAGAGAATTTCATATACAAGAACCAAAAACAGCAATCAATAAAAAGAAACTGATAAATTTTATCAATTAAAATAAGCTTCTGTTCATCAAAATATACCATAGATATAATGTAAAGACAAGTCACAGTGGGGGGAAAGCTTTTTGCAAAGCATGTAACAGAACAAGAATTAACCATATTATAAAGAGGACTGATACAAATCAAAAGAAAAAAAAAACAATCTAATAGGAAATGTACCCCAAAAAAGGAAAATCCAATTCAGAGAGGAAAACCAAAGGACAAAAAGAAATTTAAATGCCCCATTTGCTACTAATTAGGGAAATATGAATAAAAGGCACAATGAGACTCCATTACTATCAAATTAACAAAAATTTCAAAGTCTGACCATAACAAGTATTTGGCAAAGAATAGAACAAAGAGAATTCTCATTTGCTGCTAAGGAGGTAAACGTGGAAGAGTAATATGACATTAGCTATGTCTACAACCCAAAATTAGCTCTCCTACTTCAAAAGAATTCCTGCCTGTATACTCAAAGAAATATGCACAATAGTAATCAGAGGAGCCTTGTTCATAATTGCAAAAAAATCTAGGTACAATCTAAATACACAATACTGATAAACCCTAAAAATGAACTAGAGCTACATGTATCAACACAGATGAACCTCATAAAGAATGACCAGTAAAAAATCAAGTCACGGGAAACTATACAAAGATTTAAAATTTTTAAAGCATGCAAAACAAAATATTTAAACTAATACATCTACAATAAAGTTTATAAAACACATGGAAATGATAAACACCAAATTCAAGATAACAGTAAATGAGGAGCAAGATACATTGCAGGGGTTTCAACTTCATCAGGAATATTCTATTTCTTAATTTGAGTCATGGATACATGGGATTTATTTACATTATTCTTTATAGTTCTTGGGATTCTAGAACATTTCATAATTATTTAAGTACAACTGAGGAAAGAGTTAAAAGTTATTTGAGAAAACAAGTCTTCAAAAAAAAAAGAGAGAACAAGTCTTCTGATCAATAAATATGTTACAGAAGTTACTTAAAACTGGAAAAAAAAACTGGAAAAAATTAAGCCTCTCCATAATATTTTATACAGAATAGTAAATAAAGGCAAACATCTGAGTTACGACTTCATAAGTAATCATTTCCAAAAGCACCACAATGTGTACAACCCTGACATAATTGTTTTTCAGGGATAGTAGCTGGAAACAAAATGTGTGCTATGGGAAATATTTAGTGGTTCATTACTTTTAGGCTACAAGTAAGTTAAAGTACACATAGTAAAGAGCTACCAGAGTATACAGTCTCAGAAATAAATGGCAGATCCATTTCAAAAAAAATTTTAAGTGATAGCAAATGTTTTCTTCTTAGGTATTCCTTTGGTTCACTTAGGGATATTTTTCCAACTTATTCTACTGCTGTTACCCTTGAAGTCTCACTCACAATTCTTATTCTATTCATTTTCTGCCAATCTCAAAACAGTAAAGAATAAAGTACTTCAGGACCTGGAGTTTAGTACCAACACTACAGAATTTTCAACAGTTACTGACCTTACCGAGATTTTGTGGGGAGAGAGGGAGGAGGAGGAGATTGGCTCTTGAGCAATGATCCAGAGCTGTTTTTATTAATTGTCATACTCTAGTCTTTGAACTCTCGGTTACACCACTGCTGTACATTTTATCACCTCCAGTAAACACAAAGTATGATTGGTTTTTAATATAAATTTCTCTGTAATAAGGGGCACCTAGGTGGCTCAATCAGTTAAGCATCTGCTTTCAGCTCAGGTCATGATCCCCAGGTCCTGGGATCAAGCCCCACATCAGGCTCCCTGTTCAGTGGGAAGTCTGCTTCTCCTTCTCCCTCTGCCCCTTCCCCTCATCCTCACACCCTGCCCCCACTCGTATTCTCTCTCTCAAATAAAATCTTTTTAAAAACTTTCTCACAATAAAGTAGATCCTTAAAAAATTTAAATCTTGATAACTAAGGAAATGGCATAATATTTAACTTATATTCTAACTAAACTCAAACAGGTAAACTCATTTTTTTCAAAGCTTATGTATGGATTTTGAATTAAACCTAGAAAGCGGGATCCCTGGGTGGCGCAGCGGTTTGGCGCCTGCCTTTGGCCCAGGGCGCGATCTTGGAGATCCGGGATCGAATCCCATGTCGGGCTCTCAGTGCATGGAGCCTGCTTCTCCCTCTGCCTATGTCTCTGCCTCTCTCTCTCTCTCTCTCTCTCTCTGTGACTATCATAAATAAATAAAAATTAAAAAAAAAAAAAAAAACCTAGAAAGCATATCATCTCTTGAGCTCTGAAAGCAGTATTTAACCTTTTTTTTTCAAATCCATATTCTCTTTTGACAAACATAAATATTTTCTGTCTACTGCCAACATTATTATCAAAATATAAACTAATGTTGAACATGTTCTTTTCCAAACTTTCCAGGATTCTAATAGCTGCCCGCATTGAGAATTATTGTACTAAAGATGAAAACTTATTAATAACAACGTTAAAAACAGCATATTTCTCAATGCTTTCAACGAGCTGTACCTACATATGGGGGAAAATATAAATGGGAGATAAGATAAAAAGAATCAACTTACACATATAACATGTTTGTATCCAAGTCAATGCAAACAACATCTTGTGGTGGGTCATGAAGATCAAAATACCTTGAGTCAACTCCAACTATAAATGGTAAAGGTGCACTAAGGACTGCCGCCAGTGAAAGAGGACAAAGGGGGATATATGGGCACTGCCACTGAAATGGAAAGATCATCTGGGAAAAAAATTTTGAAAAATTAACCAAATTTCAAATGTGCAATGAAACATATGTAATTAACTAATATTATTGAAAGGGACCATTAAAAAGCAGTGAAGTTTCTTTTACCTTGTACTTCATTCAGAAAACTAAATAACTATAAAATATTACTAAGCAGTACTATGAACCAATGTTATTATTAAAATCTTTAAGCATGACAATTATCACAAGCACAATAAAAATGCTAACAGCTCTTTGCATGTTAATTCTTCTACTGCCACATAAAACCCACATCCAAATTTTTTTTTAAAAAGTCAAAGCAGAGAGAGAAAAATCCCCCCCAAAATTATAAAACAAACTCATATCTTTATTTAATTCTTATGCATTTCATCCACCTATTAATTCTCAAAATACCTTTTGACTAAAATCCAAGGACTAAAAAAAATTCAAATCATTCTCTTAGTAATGGTCATAGTCAACTGAAAATTTCATTAAAAGTTTCCTAACTGCTCAAATAAACGCAAAATGATCCAACTTCAATGAAGCCTGGCATCTTAAAAAATACTTGTTAATATAAAACATACCTCAAGAATCCTTATCAGTGTTTTACAAAGCTCTACCTTAATTATATCGTATGTCCTTTTTAAAATAAAAGACAAGTTTTGGTAAGTTAAAAAACAGACTAAAAATTTAATTATCAGTTAATATGCAAATCCTAATCACTGATGACAAAAATTTTTCCTTTACTATAAAAATCCTTGCTATACCTTATCCATCATTACTCACCCTATAGCATTTATTACACCTGCCAGTTATTCCAGATGGTTGTTCGGAATAGGATTTTGTCTTCAATCATTTATTTACTTATCAAATATTTCAACACTTAGTGTGAGTCAACCACTGTTCTAAATGAGGCTGTAACAGTGAATAAAACAAAGATCACTGCCCTCCTGAGGTTTATAGCTTAGCAAAAGAGTCAGGAAACTCTTTCTGTACAAGAAAGATAAGAAATATTTTAGACCTTATGAGCCGTATTGTCTCACAAATATTTCACTTTGTCTCCATGCATGAAAGCAGTCATAGGCAAGTATGTAAATAAATGACCTATGTTCCAGTAAAATTTTACTCTCAAAAACAGATGGCAAGCAAGATTTGACCAGTGGGCCATCCTAGTTTAGCAGAGGCAGAATATAAAAAGAGGACACAATAAAAAAAAAAATATATATATATATATATATATATATATATATATATATCCCCTATTAGGAAGTGCTAAGTGCTATGGAAAAAGAAAAAGTAAAGCCCAAGTGCACAGGATTCTAATTAAGAATAGGAAAGAGGGGGATCCCTGGGTGGCGCAGCGGTTTAGCGCCTGCCTTTGGCCCAGGGCACGATCCTGGAGACCCGGGATCGAATCCCACGTCAGGCTCCCGGTGCATGGAGCCTGCTTCTCCCTCTGCCTAGGTCTCTGCCTCTCTCTCTCTCACTGTGTGCCTATCATAAATAAATAAAATTTTTAAAAAATTTTAAAAAAAGAATAGGAAAGAGGAAAGCAGGTTGTATATTATATAGGACAAATAGGGTGGACTTCATTAAGGTGACAACTGAGCCTAAACCTGAAGGGGAAGAGTGCTTTTGAGGGAAGGAACAGCTAGAGTAAGGTATGGGGCCTGCCTAATATGCTTCAGGAGCAGCTTGTGTGCTGGAGCAGGGTAAGCAAGGGGCAGAGTAGCCAGAATCAGAGGGCAAACAAAAAGAGCCACTCCCATAGGACCTTGCAAGGACTTCACAGATACCTACAGTGAAGATGGAAAATGATCTTCCATTCAACAAAAGTACATTATACCTGCAACTATGTCAAAAAATTTTAAAAACAAAAGAGCAAAATGTGACACCTTTATATTCACCTTTGACTTTTACAGCTTAATCGATAAATAGGGTCATTTTTACAAAAATATTCATTGGTTTCATCAATGTTTGCTGTGGAGCTCCATTAACTCTTGGATATTGTTTGATATTCAAATCATCCTCCTTCTGAATAATTTATCCTGTCAACATTCCTTTCCATTTTCTCTTCTTTATTTATTTATTTTTTTAATTTTTATTTATTTATGATAGTCACACAGAGAGAGAGAGAGAGAGGCAGAGACACAGGCAGAGAAAGAAGCAGGCTCCATGCACCGGGAGCCCGACGTGGGATTCGATCCTGGGTCTCCAGGATCGTGCCCTGGGCCAAAGGCAGGCGCTAAACCGCTGCGCCACCCAGGGATCCCATTTTCTCTTCTTTAAATGATAAACTGCCAGTCTTCACTTATTAATGGTTTTGCATTCATTGCAAGCAGTACTCCAACATCAGTTACATAAATTTCATGCAATTTTGCATTTTGCATAAGATTTCCAATTACACATTGCAATGTTTCCAACCAATTCTTGCACTGTACTGCTGAAAACAATCAAGAAGACTGGGCCACAAAGATTCTGACATAGGAACATAGATAAACACTCATGTTTTACAGGAAGGACTGGGAATTTTCTAAAACTGTTTATTTCATTAACAAATATTTTCATGTTATAATGGCTTTTGCTTTCATATGCAACTGTGAAGGTTTCAAAAATTAATACACAATGAGGATTTCTGCTCCTCATAGACTATCTCACATTGGTTACTTCAGTTTACAGTCATAGTAGCATTTCTCTGACAAATTAAGATCTTGGAAACATCCCAGTTGTTGATTTAACAGACATTTATTGAGTGCTTACTCAATGCTATTTAGCAGTAATTAAGTGCTGAGGACACAGGAATAATCAAGAGACTAGGTCTTTATTTCCATGTGAATTACATTCTTAAAATGGGGAAGAGAAAACAGGAGAGTCAACTGTTTTAAATTAAACATATAGTGGGAAATAAAGTTGGAGAAATGGAACAACCAAAATTCTGTACTATGATCCATAAAGCCCTACATTATCAGACCTCTAACTGCAATTGGGAAGACATCAAAAAACAGAAGAGAGGGATCCCTGGGTGGCGCAGCGGTTTAGCGCCTGCCTTTGGCCCAGGGCACGATCCTGGAGACCCAGGATCGAATCCCACGTCGGGCTCCCTGCATGGAGCCTGCTTCTCCCTCTGCCTGTGTCTCTGCCTCTCTCTCTCTCTCTCTCTCTCTCTCTCTGTGTGTGTGTGTGTGTGTGACTATCATGAATAAATAAAATCTTTAAAAAAAAAAAAAAAACAGAAGAGAATTTGATTTAATTTTGTTTTACATAATAGCTAAACATTTTTATATTATCCTATTTCACAATCACTTAGGATTTCCTGTTACTGGCTTACAATGATTAAAAGTTAAACTGGGAATAATTAACTGTGTAATTCATTTGCATAATTTTAGGGTAGATGAAATTGGCCAGAGCCTCTTGTTTAATATAATAAACTTCATTCACGAGTTTTGTGTAATCATATAGATTCTCTAAAGTACTCTAATACATGAAAAATCAGAAAGTGGAATTTTCTGTCAAATAGAAATCACCTTTTTTTCTTTTTCTCTTTACTATTTCTCTTTGCCACTCTATTATATTTATGTTAAACGTTTCCTGGTAATTTCTTTTTTTTTTTTTTCAAGATTTTATTTATTTATTCATGACAGAGATAGAGAGAGAGAGAGAGAGAGAGAGAGAGAGAGAAGCAGGCTCCATGCAGGGAACCTGACGTGGGACTTGATCCTGGGTCTCCAGGATCACACCCCGGGCTGAAGGTGGCACTAAACCGCTGGGCCACTGGGGCTGCCCTCTGGTAATTTCAAAGTTGCTTTCACTGAAGCAAATTTCCCTTTATAGTAAAAATTCTGTCAGTAATCCTGTACTATAAAGAAAATTCTGTACTTACAGCTACAACAGCTTCAGCTACTCCAGTCAACACAGCTGGCCTAAGAGAATGTAGCAGAATCTTACTCTCAAGTAAAACAAACAGCAGCAGTGTGGCACAATTCTCAGGACCCAGATTCATTAACAAGGTGCTAAAGTTGGCTCCACTAGAAGAAAAGAGAAAAAGATTATGAACTATTTCACTAAAACATGTACAAATTTGCTTATTAAATTATTTCTTAAATATTAACAGACTGAGAATCCAGTGGTAATTTCAAGTCCTGATTTAGTTATCACTGAGAAGTAGCAAATTTAATGAGAGAGTATAACAATGATTCAAACTCATCCTTTGGTAACAAAGGGGAGTTTATCAGGGAAGATTTTCCCAAAAAACCACCACTTGAGCTGAGCTAAAACAAATGGAAGTTAGGGAGAAGCCAACAGATGCAGAGGCAATGAGGCAAGAAAAAGCTACCATCATTTCTACGAAATTGAAATACACTTATTGTGACTAAAGCATAAGGAAGGGGTACAGATTATGTCAAAACAGAAACAATACAATTACATTTGCATTCTCAAAAGGACACCTGCTTGCAGTATGGATAAAGAAATGAAGGAAGAAGAAAAGGGATGAATTACAGTTACTAACAAAGTTGTCTAGGTGAAAGATCAGGCTATCCTGGACTAGAGATGTAGATGAACAGACGCTAACAGGTTTGAGATATCTGGGGAGGTTAAAATCAGTTCACTTGAATATTTAGCTGAGAAACCAGATAGGAGGGGAGAGAAAAGGAAGAGGGAGTTATTTCCTATATCCACCTTGCAACACTCTTAAATGTTCCATTTTTTAAACGGACAGCCCACCATCCATTCAGCTATCAAAATAGAAACATTAAGACTATCCTATGTAAAAGATGACACTTAATTTTATTATCCTAACCCTTAAAATATTTTAAAGCTTCTGCTCCAAGTGAATGAATATATCATTTTAGATACTATTACTAACCTTAGTGGTAAAGGCGTAGAAACTGGCTGTGATAATATTAATGCATCATGGACTGAAAGCTTTAAAAAAAAAGAAAGATGAATTAATCAAGCCAATCTTGAAACCTAAATATTTAGGTCTATATCAAGGATGATACAGAAAATAATACAAAGACTAACACAGTTTTAGAAATGTACTAAGGTATAAAACAATAGCTGTATTTACTCAGAGGTATTGTATTAGCTCTTTCAAATTAAATGGTTAATTCAACTGAATTCTAATTCAGTTAATTATTTAAAATACAGTTATTTTTAAATTATGAAATAATTGTTTTTTAAAAGCTTCAAGTTTATTTACTCTATAGACTGGCAAGCATTTAGCAACTGATTACTATATATTAACACTTGCTGAAGAACATACTGGTTGAACAGAAGTACATTCAAGATTAACAATACTTGACTTAATGCCACCATATCACATTAATGTTGATAACATCTTAGAAAAAAATTTTAAAATAGCTTGCCTCTAGAGATCAGCACTACTCAAAGTACCAGTCTGCAAACTGTTACTGGCCTAGGAAAAGATCATATACAAATGGAGAAAGCCATTCAGAAACCTTTAGGGCAATATGACACTGCTCTCACACCCAAGTACGTGATCAGAGGGCTCGTGTCTTTGGACAGGTACAGATATGTTCATGTCTACACTGATCACATGGTAAGGCACATTTCACAAGCTGTAAACTCGTACAGGCTTGCCACTGATCAGAAATAAAGAAGCTGTTGCTTTAACATAGAAAGTTTGAAGACCACTATCAGAGACTATTTCACCTCTTCCCTCCAACCACAAATCATTTAATATTTAATATTTATTAGTTGCTCAGATTTAAAAATATGCTTAAAACATAATTCTGGGTTATACATTATTAAAACCAGCTACATAAATGCCATACACAGACCAATAATGATAATGTCATGAATCAAAGGTTGTAATTATTCCAATTCTTCACACTCAAAATATAAAATACAAAAAATTCAAGGACTTTATGAACACATACTGCTCCACTTCAAACTCAAAGGGCCATAAATCTACTCTGCAATGACTAGAATGAACATTTGCAGAGCTTCCCTCAAATATATTTGCTTTTGATTACCTGTACAAGGATTCTTGGTCTTTGTGGTGAAGGAAAAGGGATGTTTTGCATGAAGTGTGAAATATGCCTGCAAATAAAATTGAAATATAGATCATAATTACTTTTCTAAAATGCATCATAGATTTTAACAAGTTTTAAATATTATATATATCATTCCAGGTCTGACAAAACCACTTACCTAAAACTTATGCTAAATAAATATACTTAGTGTATAAACAAATATATTCATCCCACTAAACTTCTGAAATGCACACTCTATTTCCTGATTAAAAGTCCATATTAATATACCCTAATGTTGCCAGGAAAATAAGAATAACACATATATAATCTTCATAAAAGAAGCTAATTGGGATCCCTGGGTGGCGCAGCGGTTTGGCACCTGCCTTTGGCCCAGGGCGCGATCCTGAAGACCCGGGATCGAATCCCACGTCAGGCTCCCGGTGCATGGAGCCTGCTTCTCCCTCTGCCTATGTCTCTGCCTCACTCTCTCTCTGTATGACTATCATAAATAAATAAAAATTAAAAAATAAATAAATAAATAAAAATAAATAAAAATAAAAGAAGCTAATTTTTATTGTCTGGTTACCAGTGCCGGTATGGGGAACAACTAACTGCAATACAATAAATTAAAACTATTACTGATTTTAATACTAATAATTAATCAATATTAATTTAATCAATATAGTTCTTTCAAGGGATCCCTGGGTGGCGCAGCAGTTTAGTGCCTGCCTTTGGCCCAGAGCGCGATCCTGGAGACCCAGGATCGAATCCCACGTCGGGCTCCCGGTGCATGGCGCCTGCTTCTCCCTCTGCCTGTCTCTGCCTCTCTCTCTATCTCTGTGTGACTATCATAAATAAACTAAAAAAAAATATATATATATATATATATATATATATATATATATATATATATATATATATAGTTCTTTCACTATAACTTTGGGCAAACCACTTACCTTCTCTATTTCTCTACTTATAAATAATGCTTCTTATGTCTCTCCAAAGCTTTGAGCTCTTAGGAACCACTAACATGCAAATTTTATTCATCTGAGAAAAACATTAATTGCATATACTGATTTAATACCTCAAACTATTCATAGAACATTAATTTTTCAAAAGGCTACTCACTTGTCCCTAACATTAAGCTTTATTTCAAACAATTTTAAGTTCATCTGAAAGCCAAAGTTAAATTTAGACTATGAACTCTTAGTTTGGCATCTCAAGAGTACATCACAAAAGTTAAATAATTGCCCCTACTTTTCCACTAATTATTATGCTTTGCTGATATTCTTTCTGTTATAATGTGAAATCTCAGAAATTGTATGAAAAATTTATCTCATGCAAACTATATTTCCATAAAGCTCTGACACCTATTGGTTTGTTAAGAGGATAAATAAGTCATTAACTATAATAAACAAAAGTCAGTGTGCCTCCAGAGTCAGAAAAGATGTGTGTGTGAGAGTGTTTTTAAGTAATCTCAACATCCAACGTAGGGGCTTGAACCCATGATCCTGAGATCAAGAGTTGGATGCTCCACCAACTGAGCCAGTGAGGTGCCCCAAGATGTGGTTTTTAAAAGACAGCAGCTTCTTAAAACAGAGGATCATGGGGGAAGGGAGGAAAAAATAAAACGACAAAATCATACAGGCAGACAAACCATGAGACTCTTAATCATAGGAAACAAACTGAGGGTCGCTGGAGGGGAGGGGGTTGGGGGATGGAGTAATTGCGTGATGGGCATTAAGGAGGGCACATGATGTGATGAGCACTGGGTGTTAAAAAGGACTGATGAATCACTGACCTCTACTTCTCAAACTAATAATACACTAAATGTTAATTAATTGAATTTAAACTTTAAAAGGGGGAGGGGTGCCTGAATTCTCAGTGGATTAAGCGGCTGCCTTCAGGTCAGGTCATGATCCTGGAGTCCTGGCAGCCTTGAGCTCCCTGCTTAGGAAAAAAGTCTACTTGTCCCTCTCCCTCTACCTCTCCCCCCAACCCTGCCCTCGCTGTGTTCTCTCTCTCAAATAAATAAATAAAACCTTAGAAAACAAAAAAGAAAAAGAAAAAAAACCCTCAAAAAAATAAAAGACAGCAGCTCCACATATATTCTTCCTGCTTCCAAAAGATTTCCATAACAAAAGGACTTAAAAATGGAGTGGAAAATTAGAATCCCTCGATGCTAAAACCAAAACCTCACTTTTAGCATCAATTAACTTACCCTTATTAATTTCTACCTCAGCTAAGATGCTTTATAGTTAGACCCCGGAATGGCCATGTGTATTATTTAGGTCTACATGTGTCCATAGCTTTTTTTCTCTTGGTTATTAGAGAATGAATAGGAAAAACACATACAGTGCACTATATAGAGTCCCTTCAGTTGAGTTCTCAAAAAAGTTATTCATCCCAACCACCACTCCTCAATTTTAAAATCACTAGTTCAGGTGAAAAAGGGGACAAGTAAAAAGATGACTGTGACCCTTCTTCCCTTTGAACTTTTGAACTTCCTTAAACTTAAGCAAACAATTAAATGTGTACATACAAAACCAGTTTTCCCACCAGACATCTTTCTCATCATTATACCTACTTTTCAATGGGAAGAGGATGTGGTCCAGACACAGAAAGTTTGTAGATAAACATGAGAAATTTTCTGAAAGCTTCAAAAAAAGGCCAGTGTGAGAGTAAACAAATGCATTTGTTTGAATTGATGGATCTGGAGACCACTTTTCTCTCCACAGGGGTCACCAGGCCCAGATGCATAAGCTGTTTCTCTGTCAGAAGTTCCCGAGAGTAAGGTTCATAAAACTGGATGGCAGCTCCATATACCTACAAAGCAACAGAATTCCAGTATAAGATTTGAGTTTGTTTGTACAAGAGAAACACTAGCATAGAGTGAATAAGGTGATTAGAAAAATCTCAAACACTGCTGGTGGGAATATAAAATGGTACAGCTTCTGTGGAAAAGTTTGGTGGCGTCTTTAAAATTTTAAAAAGAATTACTATAGAATCCAGCAATTCTACTAATTAGACCCCAAAGAATTGAAATTAGGGACTCAAACAGATACTTGTACACCAGTGTTCAAAGCAGCATTATTCACAATAGACAAATAGTGGAAACAACCCCAATATCCATCAATAGATGAGTGGACAAACAAAAAACGTGGTATATAATGCCATGGAATGTTATTCATCCTCAAAAAGGAGTGAAATTCTGATAGACACTGCAACATGAATGAACCTTGGAAAACACTATACTAAGTGAAATAAGCCAGACACAAAAGGACAAATATTTATAGGATTCCACTTATATGAGCTACCTAAAATAGGCAAATTTGTAGAAAGTAGAATAGAGATTACCAGGAACCAGGCATAGGGGTGGGGGAAGTTTCTGTCTAAGGTAATGGAAAAGTTCTGGAAACAGATAGTGATACCTTTTAAAAATACTATAACTACTTGGTCACTATATATATAAATATACATACATATGTATACATAATTATATATATATACATACACTTATCACATACAGTGTGTATCACATTAACCTTTGTCTTTACAAATATAACACTTTCTATGATCTCAAGAGATTTTAATATGACAAAAGCATCTCAATGAAACATTATTCTCTATCGATCAAAGTAAATTTAATAACTCTTAAGTGTTTAAAGATCTTAAAATTTTCATTTATATTTATTGCTTTCAATGAGAGAAATATAAATACTTATTAGCTAAAGACTTACCTTAGTTGTAAGCAACCTAATTAATACAGCATTGGCCTTCATTCAGTGCATACTTTGCTTATGTTCCAGACATTATGCTAGATACTTAATCTTCATTATCATTAATACAGTGGTTTTATAACTATGCCCTATAGAATGAGGCCACAGATGTGTTTTGTTTGATCCATAAGAGTCAGCATTGGTTAGTTATACTTTCCAATAAACTATTTTATCAAATTTCCTGAGAGCTTTTAATTTTGAAATTTCTACTACATTCATAGTTTTATTTACTTTTTATTTCCTAATATTGTTTCACCATCTCTTTCTTATTTTGAATTATTATTTATGTCATTACTATTGCTTTATACATGTTTTCAGTTACTGACTATTACAAATAAGACATATACATGTCTTTTGGAAAATATATACAATCTTTTCCCTTGGGATAAGAGTGTAAGTCCTGGGCCACAGAGTTGTTTCTTTCCCTTGCTAATAATGTATAAATTCTTATATACTATGGATTCAAGTCACACACACACACACTGCATTATTTCCTCTCATCCTGTGGCCTGCTTTTTTCACCTTAAGGGTATCTTTTTTTTTTTTTTAAAGGATTTTATTAACTTATTTGAGAGAATGAGAGAAAGTGAGAGAGTGTGTGCACGAATAGAGGGTGGGCAGTGGGGGTAGGGGCAGAAGGACAAGTAGACTGGAGGACCTTGAGATCATGACCTGAGCCAAAATCAGATGCTTCTGACTGACCCACCCAGGCACCCCTGGTATCTTTGAATAAACAGATTTTTTTTATTTCAGTGAGGTCCTATTATTCATCTTTTCTTTTATGGTCAGTACTTAAAAAAAAAAAAATGTTAATTCCAATATAGTTAACATACAGTGTTAATTTCAAGTATATAATACAGTGATTCAGTAATTCCATATACTACTCTTATCAAGAGTTGTTTATCAAGATAAGCATACTCTTAATTCACTTTACCTATTTCACCCATTCTTCTACCCATCTCCCCTCTGGTAACCTATATATATATAATATAGATATTATTTATACTTCTCTCATTGAAAGCAATAAATATAAATGAAAATTTTAAGATCTTTAAACACTTAAGAGTTATTAAATTTACTTTGATCGATAGAATTCCAGTATAAGATTTGAGTTTGTTTGTACAAGAGAAACACTAGCATAGAGTGAATAAGGTTATCCAGGTTTTTCTAGGTTGACAAGTCCCTTGGCATATAATTTTTCATAATATTCCCTTACAATTCTTTGTATTTCTATGATGTCAGGTCTTATTTCTCCTCTTTCATTTCTAATTTTATTTCAGTCCTCTTTTTTTTTTTTTTTAAATGAATCTAGCTAAAGATTTATCGATTTCAGTGATCTTTTCAAAGTACCAGCTTCTAAAACACACACACACACACACACACACACACAAAGTACCAGCTTCTGGTTTCATTGATATGTATTACTGTTTGGGGGTTTTTGCCTTTTTTTTAATTTTTTTTTTTTCTTTTCTGTATCACTTATTTCTGCTCTAGTCTGTAATACTTCATTCTGCTGGTTTGAGTTTTGTTTGTTCAATGTTTCATTGAGATGCTTTTGTCATATTTATTAAAAATCTCTTGAGATCATAGAAAGTGTTATATTTGTAAAGACACATAGCTTGCCCTCTATAAATAAAAGTCTGGTTTTTTTGTCTTGTCTCTTTTATCCCCCCTTGTTCATTTGTTTTGTTTCTTAAGTTCCACATATGAGTGAAATCATATGCTATGGGTCTTTCTCTGACTGGCTTATTTCACTTAGCATTATACTCTCTAGATACATCTATGTTGTGAATGGCAAGATTTCATTCTTTTTCTGGCTGAACGATATTCCATTGTACATATATACCACTTCTTTATCCACTCATCTATCAATGGATACTCGGACTGCTTCAAAAATTTAAATACTGCTGCAATAAACACAGGGGTGCACAGATTCCTTTGAATTAGTGTTTTCCTGTTCCTTAGGTAAATACACAGTAGTGCAATTACTAGATTATAGGGTAGCTCTATTTTTAATTTTCTGAGGAATCTCCATACTGTCTTCCGCAGTGACAGTACCAGTTTGCATTCCCACCAACAGTGCAAAAGGGTATCTTTTTTTCCACATCCTTGCCAACATTTGTTGTTTCTTGTGTTCACTATTTTAGCCCTTTTGATAGGAGTGAGGTGATATCCTATTGTGATTTTGATTTGCACTTCCTTGATGATGAGTGATACCGAGCATCTTTTCATGTGCCTGTTGCTCATCCATGTGTCTTCTTTGGAGAAATGTCTGTTCATGTCTTCTGCCTATTTTTAAATTAGTTTATTGTGGGATTTTTGCTGCTGAGTTGTATAAGTTCTTTATATATTTTGGATACTAAGCCTTTATCAGATATTTCATTTGCAAAATATCTTCTCCCATTCAGTAGGATGTCTTTTAGTTCTGTTGGTTGTTTCCTTTCCTATGCAGAAGGTTTTTCTTTGATGTAACCCCAGTAGCTTATTTTTGCTTTTGTTTCCCTTGCTCAAGAGACATATCTAGAAAGATGCTGCTATGGCTAATGTCAGAGAAATTACTGCCTATGATCTCTTCTAGGATTTTTATGGTTTCAGGTCTCACATTTAGGTCCTTGTCCACTCTGAGTTTATTTTTGTGTATGGTTAAGAAAGTGATCTAGTTTCATTCTTTTGCATGAATCTGTCCAATTTTCCCTATATTATTTGTTGAAAATAGTCTTTTTCTCATTGCATATTCTTGCCTCCTTTGTAAAAAATTAACTGACCATATAACCATGGGTTTATTTCTGGATTTTCTATTCTGTTCCATTGATCTATGTATCTATTTTTGTGTCAGTACCATACAGTTTTGATTACTACAGCTTTGTAATATAACATGAAATCTGGAATTGTGATACCTGCATCTTTGTTTTTCTTTTTCATGATTACTTTGGCTATTTGGGGTCTTTTGTAGTTCCATATAAATTTGAGTATTGTTTGTTCTAGCTCTGTGAAAAAGGCTCTAGGTTTTTTTTTGTTTTTTTTTTTTAAAGATTGCATTTATCTATTAATGAGAGACACAGAGAGAGAGAGAGGCAGAGACACAGGCAGAAGGAGAAGCAAGCTCCATGCAGGAAGCCCGATGTGGAACTCGATCCCGGGACTCCAGGATCACACCCTGGGTGAAGGCAGGCTCTCAACCACTGGGCAACCCAGGCATCCCGCTATTGATATTTTGATAGGAATTGCATTAAATCTGCAGATTACTTTGGATAGTATGGACATATTAACAATATTTGTTCTTCTAATCCATGAGCATGGAGTCTTTCCAATCCTTTGTGTCATCGTCAACTTCCTTCATCAATGTTTATACTTCTCAGAGTATGTCTTTCACCACCTTGATCATGCTTATTCTTAGGTATTCTATTATTTTTGGTGCAGGTACAAATGGAATTATTTAATTTTTCTTTCTGTTGCTTCATTATTTGTATATTGAAATGCAACAGATTTCTGCACATTGATTTTGTATCCTCCAACTTTACTGAATTCCATTATCAGTTCTAGTAGTTTTTTGGTGGAATCTTGAGAGTTTTATATATATAATATCATGTTATCTACAAATTATAAGTTTTACTTCTTCCTTGCTAATGTGGATGCCTTTTATTTTTGTTGTGTGATTGCTGCAGCTAGGACTTCCAACACTATGTTAAATAAGTGATGAGAGTGGACATCCTTCCTTGTTACTAACTTAGGGGAAAAGCTCTCAGTTTCTCCCCATTAAGGATGATGTTCACTGTGGGCTTTTCCATATATGGCCTTATTGTGTTCAGGCAGGTTCCCTCTAAATCTACTTTGTTGAGGGTTTTTATCATGAATGGATGTTGTACTTTGTGCCTATTGAAATGATCATTTGGTTTTTATCCTCTTATTGATGTGATATACTGCATTTATTGATTTGCAAACATTGTACCACCCTTGCATCCCCAGAATAAATCCCACTTGATTATGATGCATGTTTTTAATGTATTAGATTTAGTTTGCTAATATTTTGTTGAGGATTTCTGCATCTATGTTCATCAGAGATACTGACCTATAGTACTCTTGTTTTGTACTGTTTTTATCTGGTTTTGGTGAGTAATACTGGCCTCATAGAATGAATTAGGAAGTTTTATTTCCTCTTCTATTTTCTGGAAAGGTTTGAGAAGAATAGGTATTAACTCTTCTTTAAATGTTGGGTAGAATGCACCTGTGAAACCATCTGGTCCTGGACTTTTGTTTGTTGGTAGCTTTTTGATTACTAATTCAAATTTCGTTGCTAGTAATTGGTCTGTTCAAATTTTCTATTTCTTCTTGATTCAGTTTTGGGAGATTATATATTTCCAGGAATTTATCTAGGTTTTTCTAGGTTGACAAGTCCCTTGGCATATAATTTTTCATAATATTCCCTTACAATTCTTTGTATTTCTATGATGTCAGGTCTTATTTCTCCTCTTTCATTTCTAATTTTATTTCAGTCCTTTTTTTTTTTTTTTAATGAATCTAGCTAAAGATTTATCGATTTCGGTGATCTTTTCAAAGTACCAGCGTCTAAAAACACACACACACAGACACACACACACAGACACACACACACACACACACACACAAAGTACCAGCTTCTGGTTTCATTGATATATATTACTGTTTGGGGGTTTTTGCTTTTTTTTTTTTTTTTCCATTTCTGTATCACTTATTTCTGCTCTAGTCTGTATTATTTCCTTCTGCTGGTTTGAGTTTTGTTTGTTCTTTTTTGAGCTCCTTTAGGCATATGGTTCGGTTGCTTGAGATTTTTCTTGCCTCTTGAGGTAGGTCTGTATTGCTATTTAAACTTCCCTCTTAGAACCACTTTTGTGGCATCCCAAAGATTCTGGAGCATTATGTTTTAATTTTTATTTGTTTCCGTGTATTTTCTGATTTTTTCTTTGATTACTTGTTTGACCCATTCATGGTTTAGTAGCATATTATTTGACCTCCATGTATTTGTGCTCTTTCCAGGTTTTTTTCTTGTGGTTGATTTCTAGTTTCACTGCATTGTGATCAGAAAAGATGCACGGTGTGACCTCAATCTTTTGGAATTTGTTGAGACTTGTTTTGTGGCCTGATATGTGATCTATTCAGGGTGTTCTTAGGCTGGGTGCATAAATATTTACAATTGTTATATCTTCTTTTTGGATTGTCCCTTTAATAGTGTCCTTCTCTGGAGTGCCTGGGTGGCTCAGTTAAGCATCCTACTCTTAATTTTGGCCCAGGTCATGATCTCAAGGTTGTGAGACCTGGCTCTGCCCTAGGCATGGAACTTGATTAAGATTCTCTCTCTCCTTCTAAAAAAAAAAAAAAAATACACACACACACACACACACACACATATGGGCGGGGGGAGAGTCCTCCCTTGTCTCATTACAATCTTTGCTTTAAAGTCTGTTTTATCCAACAAAAAAAATTGCTACTTCTGATTTCTTTGACATCCATTTGCATGATAAATGCTTCTCCACTCCTTCATTTTCAATCTGCAGGTGTCTTCAGGCCTGAAATGAGTCTTTTATTGGCAGCATATAAATGGGTCTTGTTTTTTTATCCATTCTGTCACACCTTTTCCTTTCATTGGAGCATTTAGTCCATTTACATTCAAAGTAAATTTTTTTAAAGATTTTATTTATGTATTCAACAGAGAGAGAGAAAGGGCAAGCACAAGCAGGGGAAGCAACAGAGGAGAGGGAGAAGCAGGCTCCCCCATCAAGCAGGAAGCCTGATATGGGGCTCAATCCAAGGACGCTGGGATCATGACCTGAGCCTAAGGCAGCCGCTTATCAACTGAGCCACTCAGGTGCCCTCAAAGTCATTATTTGGATTACATAAATAGGTATGTATTTATTGCCATCTTGTTACTTGTTTTGTGATTATTTTTGTAGTTCCTCTGTTCCTTTCTTCCCTTGCTCTCTTCTTTTATGCTAAATTGGATTCCTTTTCTCTTTATGTTTGCATATCTATTACTGGATTATGATTTGTAGGTACCATTAGGTTTGTATACAACATCTTGTACATATAGCAGTCTCTATTAAGTTGATGGTCACTTAACTTTGAACTCATTCTTTATTGCTCTCCTCCCCATGTTTCAGGACTGTGATGTCATACCTTATATCCTTTTGAGTCCCTTGATTGATTTTCAGATACGTTTACCATTTTTATGCTTCCTACTTTTCTTACTTGTACTTATGTCCTCTCCTTTCCACTCAATGAGTACCATTTAACATTTCTTGTAGGCGATCCCTGGGTGGCGCAGCGGTTTGGCGCCTGCCTTTGGCCCAGGGCGCGATCCTGGAGACCCGGGATCGAATCCCACATCGGGCTCCCGGTGCATGGAGCCTGCTTCTCCCTCTGCCTATGTCTCTGCCTCTCTCTCTCTCACTGTGTGCTTATCATAAATAAATAAAAATTTAAAAAAAAAAAAAAACATTTCTTGTAGAGTTGGTTCACTGGTCACGAACTCCTTTAACTTGTTTGGGAAACTCTCTGTCTCCTATTCTGAATGATAGCCTGAATGATAGCTAGATAGAGTATTCATGGTTATAGATTTTTCCCATTCAGCACTTTGAATATATCATGCCACAGCCTTCTGGCCTGCAAAGTTTCTACTGAAAAATCTGCTGAGAGCCCATGGGGCTTCCCTTTTATGTAACTGTCTTTTCTCTTGCTGCTTTTAAAATTCTCTCTTTATCACTACTTTTTGCCATTCTTTTTTTAAATTTTTTTAATTTATTTATGATAGTCACACACACAGAGAGAGAGGCAGAAACATAGGCAAAGGGAGAAGAAGCAGGCTCCATGCACCGGGAGCCTGACGTGGGATTCGATCCCGGGTCTCCAGGATCGCGCCCTGGGCCAAAGGCAGGCACCAAACCGCTGCGCCACCCAGGGATCCCCTTTTTGCCATTTTTAATTGTTATGTGTCTTAGTACGGACCTCCATGGAGTGATTGTGTTGGGACTTCTCTGCACTTCCTAGATCTGGATTTCTGTTTCCTCCCCCAGATTTGGGAAGTTTTCAGCTATTATTTCTTCAAATAAATTTTCTGCCCTCTTTTCTCTCTCTTCTTCTGGTATCCCTATAATGAGAATATTATTATGCTTTTGGAGTCACTGAATTCCCCAAGTCTATTCTCATTTTGCATAATTTTTTTCTCTCACTTGCTCAGCTTGATTACTTTTCATTACTCTGTCCTCCGGGTCACTGTTTCACTGTTCCTTCTTCTAATCTGCTATTTATTTTACCTAGTATATTTTAATTTCAATTATTGTGTTCTTTATCTCCGAGGGATTCTTTTTCTTTATAAATAGCCACATTGATGTCCTTCACTCTTTTCTCAAGTCCAATAAGTTTCTTTAGGATCACTATGTCAAATTCTCTATCAGGCATATTACTTATCTGTTTCACCTAGGTCTCTTGCTATAGTTTTGTCCTATTTTTTCATGTGGGCATATTCCTATTCCCTCATTTTGTCTATTTCTATGAGTTAGGAAAGTCACCTAATCTCTCTCTTGAAAGTAGTGGGTGGACCACAACGTTTTAACAAGGTGCATTCTAGTCCTCTCCCACAGGGAACATGCCTCCACTGCCAAGACCAACCATAGTGATGGCAAAGCGCATGTCAGCAGGGGAGGGGTGGTGGTATACACAGTGCCCATTAGTTTTGTGCTGGTCCTCTTCCACAGGGAGTGTGCAGGTGTTGCCAAGACCAAAGACAGCTGGAGCTCACCTGCAAAGTGCATGCCAGGGGGGTGATCAGTTTTAACAAGGTGTATGCATTCTCCTGGTAGCATGACTAGCCACTGCCACCAAGACCAAGGCCCCAGAAAGTACACTTGGTACTGGCAAGGTTTGTGCAGGTCTTCTGGGATAGGGGATTCAGGACCTGGACCCAAGGCAGGCCTGGCCAGAGGGGCAGGATGCAGTGTCATCAACTTAGATAGTGAATAGTTCCCACAGGTGGCCATATCGTTTATGCTGGGAGGTGGGGGAAGGGAAACAGCAGCTTTGCCATTTGTTCTGGAGAAGTCCTTCAGAAAACCCTACCCCTCCAGATACACTCTGATCGGAGTAAATAATTCTCCCTTCTCTATGCCCCAGGGACTTTTTGAACTGCTGCTTCTATGCTGTATATCTGTGGAATGATGGTTGTGCTAGCTCTTTAAGAGTGGAGACTCAGTTTCCTATCACTCACTCTGCTATCCTAGAACCTAGCCCACAGATTTTTAAGTTCCAGGCTTTAAGTCCCACTGGTTCTAAGAACTCATGAAATTCAGCCCCTCTGGTTTTCAAAGCCAGATATTTGGGGATTCACCTTACCCATACAGGGTCTTCAGTGTGAGGGTCTGTTTCTCTCCCCTCTCTGACTTGGTGATGTCCCTCCCTTCTACAGACATTCCAGGCAGGTTCCTTTAGCTCCCAACCACTTCTTCGCCCTTCATATCCTCTTTCATGTGGCTTCTTCTCTACATTTAGTTGTGGAGTTTGTTCTTCCCATCTTCAGGTTGTTTTCTGGGTTTTTTATAGTGATGTGAGTGTTACCTACATGTACCCATGGGACGAGGTAAGTCCTGCATCCTCCTACTCTGCTGTCTTCTGCGAGCAAAGTCTAGCTAGTACTTTCTATACATTGTTAAAATGATCTTTGCTTACTCCCTCCATTTTAGTATACTATTTGTCTTCTGATCCTCACTCTTGTCACTGAAAAATTAGCCAACAACCTAATACTCATCCCTTTAAAAACAAGTATGTCTTTTCCTTCTGGTTGCTTTTTGTCTTTGGAGGTCCATGGTTTCACTATAATATAAACCTTTCTGCTGAAGGTTCAAAGTGTATCTTTAATCTAAAGACTCAATTTTTCATCAACCCTGGAAAAAAACCAACTAATAGCTCTTAAAATGCTGCCACTCCCTTTCTAATCTCTCCTTCTGGAATTCATTAAATATCCACTGGTCCTCCCCTAGGTGGCTCAGTGGTTTGGTGCCTGACTTTAGCCCAGGGCATGGTTCTGGGGTCCCCGGATGGAGTCCCGCATCGGGCTTCCTGCATGGAACCTGCTTCTCCCTCTGCCTGTGTCTCTGCCTCTCTCTGTTTCACATGAATAAATAAACAAAGTCTTAAAAAATATATGTATATATTGATTCTATCCTCTATATTTATAAACTCTTTTTAGATGTTTTTCTGTGCTACATTTGAGGTAACTTATCCCACACTTAATTGATTTTCCTGGCATGTATGTCTTATCTGCTGTTCAAACTATTCAGTGACTCTTTAATTTTGAGGACCATATTTTTCATTTCTAGACGTCTGATTCTCTTCCCATTTGGTCTACTCATTTCATAAAATAAAGTGTTGGGATCCCTGGGTGGCGCAGCGGTTTGGCGCCTGCCTTTGGCCCAGGGCGCGATCCTGGAGACCCGGGATCGAATCCCACATCAGGCTCCCGGTGCATGGAGCCTGCTTCTCCCTCTGCCTGTGTCTCTGCCTCTCTCTCTCTCTCTCTCTGTGACTATCATAAATAAATTAAAAAAAAAAAAATTAAAAAAAATAAAATAAAATAAAAATAAAGTGTTCTTCCCTAATGTTTTGAAGTCTTAAATCATTTCAATTATATATTTAATTTATATCTTTCACATCATCATTGTATCAATTCAGTATGTGCAGGGTCTAATTCAGCTTCGTGTTGTATCTTGTTGATTCTTCCTATGGTATCTATGTCTTCTAACTTCTATTATAATCTCATCTTGAGGCTTGGTTTTTTTTTTTGTTTTGTTTTGGTTTTTTTTTTAGGCTTGGGTTTTGAGGGTATCTTTCTAGAAAGACTTTTTATTTGCTTCTTAGAAGCTCCAGAGGTATCTGCATCCTGATACTAATTTTCATGGCATCTCACCTTGGGCACTATAGTGTAAATTTAACCTAAAATATATTGTGACCAAATAATCCTAACATTCTTTTTTTTTAATCCTAACATTCAAATAAACTTACATCATGTTAATTATTTTATGGGATAAAAATATGGACAATATAGGTTTAATAAAAGAGGAAAAATATACCTTTTCAGCAGAAGAAGCTGTCAGGACAAAAGTTGAAAAAACTGGAAGTGGGTATTTGGTTTGAGGATCCCAACATTCAATAGTAGCTCCCATGGGAAGGCAGAAGAGAGGTACAGATTCTGAGAGTGGAAATGACTCATAATCTTCTTCTGGATATCTAAAAATTAAACCTTTTGGAGAAAGGAGACAATAATAAATTTTTTTGAACAGTTATGTTCCCATAAATTATATGTGATACACATTATCGGGATATTTTAGTAGCAAATTTCATTAAAATATTTATGTGTGAAATTTCAACATAAATTTTTCTCTTGCCATATCAGAAATTTAAATAAAATAACCAGTTTACCCCTTATTTTTTACTTGTGAATTTACAGTTCATTGTAACATTAAAATGTACTAAGTATACAAGTCAAAACTCTATTCAACAGGGTCACCAATCTTAATATATTTTCTTCTACATACCACAACATCTTATAGAAAGTGGTAAGGAACAAACAGGAAAATTTACCAAGTATTTCAGTAAAAAATTCAGGGGAGGGGTGTTATATAATAATGCTAAGGCAACAGAAATGATCAGAGCCCTTAAACTCACTCTTGAGAGACCAGCAGTATAAAAAGCATTCAGCATGAAAAGCAAATGAGACCAAAATCCTCTGACTGAGTACAGAGTATGTGAGACCAATGATGCAAGAGCAGGGGAGCTTCTGGCAAGTATAACAAAGCCCCTTCAGAATAAAGTAGCTACAAAGCATCAGTGCATTAGCCTCTGATGTCTCTAATATGCAGACCACCTCTAAGTTAAACTGTTGAAAGTCAGTAGAATTCTGAGTCAAAATTCAATGTGTAAAACTCTATATTCTAAAACATGTCTTTTCTCAAACACCTGAATACTTTCACAAAGCTTGTTTCTATTAGTGTTTCTTTTTTAAAGTGACACTTTCTCCACACATAGACATACATACAACTTAGGAAATTACAATCGTCACATTATAGCAATATTAACAGTATCACATATTAAAATGATACTGAAATTTGTAATTATTAGTTGCTGCCTTTATTTTTATATTACAAATTAAATGGTCTGATTTATTAGTATGAATGTCTTTAAGAAGATAATAAAGATTTTTCAGATATGGATGTGCCTGACTTCCCTGAAGCAAAACTTTATTCCAAAAATTGTGCATGATCAAAAAGTAACTGACACTGCTTCTTTTCACAAGGAAGTATTCCAGTATCTCTTCTATTTACAACTGGAGCATACCTGTATTTTCAGTTTTTATCCCACCATACCAGTGGGATGAAGAGGTCACACTTAAATCTTTACAGCCCTTGACACTTTACTGTGCAGTAAGAATGTGGCGATAGATTTCTCAAACACTTCATGGCAGAAAAGTTTCTCAGGCCCTCCTCTCCTCCATATAGCTGATTCTTTGCAACAAAGGAGAAAGGAAGCAAGTCCACCTTTCATGGCAAGTAACATGAGGTTTCAAATCAGACACACAGAGATAAGAGAAGGAAATATAAGAAGTAAAGATGCAGTTTGACACCTTTCTGATTGCCAAAATAAAAAGGTCAGAGAGAGTAAGCAGTTTTCCATTGAATAGTTAAATCTATTAGTGTATACTAAAAGCTTGAATGTTCATTTCACATATGCTTACCTGGAATGAAAATTTCTATTTAACAACATGTTTCAGGGAGAGGGTGTAATATTAATATATCTTGCAGTATATAATGTATTTAAGAAAATTTATACCTTTACATGCTAAAATTATATAGATCAACCCCCTAAACTACATAAGAGAGCATATATCGTCTCCTCTATAATGTTAGGTGAACACTATGACCACTACACTATAGAAACTAACCAAATATTAATATACAATGACTACAGTAATAATTTTTTTTAATTTACTCACCAGCTTTATATGCTATTGCATTAGAAGCAGGCACAGACTTCTTATAACACAGAAATACACTGGAACCCCACTGTAAAATATAAATTATGTTTAAAAAAGACCAGAGTGAAAATAAATTGATTTTGTTGAATATCTCCTAAAGATTCTGATTATTCAGTGAAGTCTATTTAAAACATATTTATCAGAGATTACAGGGGCGCCTGGGTGGCTTAGTTGGTTGAGTGCCCAACTCTTGGTTTCAGCTCAGGCATCTCAGGGTCCTGGGATCAAGCCCCATGTTCGGCTGTTAGCTCAGTGGGGAGTCTGCTTGAGATTCTCTTTCCCTCTCCCTCTGCCCTTGCCCCATGTGTGCATATTCTCTCTCTAAAATGAATAAATCTTTTAAAAAAAAAAGACTCTAGACTATAATATAGCAAAACATGAAGTTCAGAACACTAAAAGAGTAAAAACACACTGCCACAAAAATTAAACTGATAGGGATCCCTGGATAGCGCAGTGGTTTAGCGCCTGCCTTTGGCCCAGGGCGTGATCCTGGAGACCCGGGATCGAATCCCACGTCGGGCTCCCGGTGCATGGAGCCTGCTTCTCCCTCTGCCTATGTCTCTGCTTCTCCCTCTCTGTGTGTGACTATCATAAATAAATAAAAAATTAAAAAAAAATTAAACTGATAAAAAACAGTTTCAAAAGTTTAGAATGCTGTAACCAGACACTTTGAAAGAAACAGCACTAACATGAGTGGCCCCTGGGGCCCAAACTAGATACTACGAAGAGAACTAAGGTACCATGAAGTCATTGCCTCCAGAGGCAAGCTGTCTTGACTAATGGCCATGGGCATAGTAATCAGTCATCTTTGCCTATATCTCATTAAAGCTAATAATACTTCTATCTAAAGATATTTTTCAAAATAAATCTGACCCAATAGTAAACCTTAGTCTCATAAAACTATAAATCAAATGTATATGTTCAATGCTCTTGTTCATTAGAGCCCCTTTAAAAATAAGTATGCAAGAGGTGGGGTGCCTGGCATGCTTGGTAGAGCATGTGACTCTTGATCTTGGTGTTCTGAGTTCAAAACCCCATGTTGGGTGTGACAACCACTTAAAAAAAAAAACAAGTATGTAAAACTACAATAATTAAAATAAATAAATAAATATAAAGGGAGTTCCCTATCTAGTCTCCCTACAGTTGTCCATGAAGACACCAGTGAAATACAAAAGCTAATAAAAACCTCTATTTTAGTGTAACACAAGCAGTATTAGCAAATACCAAAAAAAAAATTTTAAATCCCTGACTTTAAGTACTTATTTTCTCAATGAAATTATTCTAAAAATCATATAGCTAAAAATCTTTAAATTTATTACGAATCATAAAAGTTACAGAGGTAAAAATAATATAAACAACCATGAAAATATAAACAGTAAATTATACACCCAATAATAAACAGGAGTCCAAAAATTATACTTTTTTAGGGAGTGGAGGACAGTACATATAAAACTGAAAATGAAACAACTGTATTCTTACCATTCCACAATTTAAATTTTTGTCAACTTTGCAGAAAGTATGAGGAGGGGTTTCTCCTTTACTGGTTACAATAACACAGATATCAGTTACAGCCAAAGAATTCTGGGGTCGAATTAGAGGAGCCCTTCGATAAGTGATAAAGATTCTTTGTGAAGTAGTTGAACTGTTGTTGACATTGGCACAGCGACCATAGGGTGTGGCTTGGATCACTTCACATCCTGGAATAAGCCTTTCTTTCCCTTCATATAAAACTCTGCAAGGCAGGGAGGGGAGAAATAGATAGGCAGATAAGAAATACATTTCAAGTTAATGCTGGTTTTCCTCTTGAAAACAAACAAATGGGGAGAGGATCCTCTACAGTTTCTCAAAATTTAATTGCAAACCAAAAGTAAGATTATTTCTTTCAGAATTATAGATCTCTTAACTACTATTTTTCAACAGCTGGAATGTAAATTTAAGAAGAGTAGTAAATAAGATCAAACAATTTGATTTTTTTATTGTTTATTACAAAAAACACATGAAATAAGAAAGAGGCTACACCATAAACATCCTCAACTTGATTCCTAGATCAAGTATTCAGATGTTTTAACAAAATTTTCCTTCATAATTCCTGTCAAATTTTCACCTTTAAAAATCTTTTGAATCTCTAAAACATAAAGAAACTAGAGATGAGCTAATAAATAAAAAGACATCCCATGGTCATAAATATGAACACTTAATATTTGGTAAGATGTCAATATTTCCCAAAGAAATCTAAAGAGTCAACACAATTCCCATCAAAATCCCTAGGCGCTATTTTTTTGTAGAAATTGGTAAATGAGCCTAATGTTCACATGGAGATCCAAAGAATTCAATAGAGGCAATTTGGAAAAACTAGAACAAAGTTGGAAGACTCACATTTTTCAAAACTTAATATATTTCAAAACTTAATACAAATCTACTCATCAGCACAACGTATTACTACCACCAGGAAAAACATTCAGGTCAATGAAACGGCACAGGCAGTGCAGAATTAAACCCATACATTTATAGTCAATTAATTTTGACAAGAGTGCCAAGATAATAGGAAAAAAAGTGTCTTTTCAACAAATGGTTCTGGGACAATTGGATATCAAATGCAAAAGAAAAAGAAGTTGAAGAAAAAAAAAAAGAAAAAGAAGCTGGATCCCTTCCTTACACTGAACACCAGAAATGATATCAAACACTTAAATGTATGAGATGAAACTATAAAACTCTTAGAAAAAAACAGGAATAAAAACTTGTGACCTTGGGTTTGACAAACCCTTCTTATATATGACACCAAAGCACAAGTGACAAAAGAAAATATTTTAAATTGGATTTCATTAAAATAAAAAACTTATATGCTACAGGTGATACCATCAACGAAGTGAAAAGACAACCCCATGGAATGTGAGAAAATATTTGCAATCATTTATCTAATTAGATAAATATAGTATCCTTTCCAGAATACGTAAAGAACTCTTACAAATCAATATAAAAAGATAAACAACTTAAAAATGGACACAGGGCTGGCAAAGAACATATGGGAATTGTCTATATTATCCTTAAAAACTCTTCAGTAAAACTAAAATTATCTTGGGATGCCTGGATGGCTCAGTGGTTGATGTCTGCCTTTGGCTCAGGATGTGATCCCCGGGTCTGGGAATCAAGTCCCATATCGGCTGCCTGCGAGGAGCCTGCTTCTCCCTCTGCCTAATGTCTCTGCCTCCAATCTGTGTGTGTGTCTCTCATGAATAAAAAAAAAAATTTTTTTAAACCCAAACTAAAATTATCTTAAAATAAGACATCTTCTTTCATCGTTTTTTAAGTGGGCAAAGAGTATAACTAGGCATTTGTCCAAAGAAGATAATGGCCAAAAGCACATGAGAAGAAGCTCAACATACTATCCATTAGGGAACTGCAAATCAAAACTACAATAAGATAGCAATTCACATACAATTGGAGGGCTATAATCAAAAAGACAGATAATCACAAGTGCTAGTAAGGTAAGAGCACAGATAAATTAGAATCTTTATACAAAGCCAGTGAAAATCAACTGCTTTGGGAAACAGTCCAATGGTTCCTCAAAGGGTTAAAGAGAGTTTCTATATAATTCAGCAATTCTATTCCTAGGTAAACAAGAGAAATGAAAACATACATCTGCACAAATAGTGGTATGCAAATACACATATAACAGCATTGTTCACAACAGCCAAAAAGTAGAAACGATCAAATGTCTATCAACTAATGAACAGATACATAAAATGTGCCATACCCATATACAGAATACTGTTCAGCAATAAAAAGCAATGAAGTACTAGGTAAGCCTGGCTGGCTCCATCAGAAGAGCATGCAACTCTTGATCTTGGGTTCATGAGTTTGTGTGTAGAGAGTACTTAAATAAATAAATAAACAAACAAAGGCAATGAAGTACTAAAACGTGGTACAACATTGATGAGCATTTTAATCATGTTAAGTGAAAGAAGTGTGACAAAAAAGACCACACATGATCCATTTACATAAAATGCCCAGAACAGGCATATCTATAGAGATAAAAAGTAGATTAGTAGTTGCCTAGGGCTAGACAGTGGAAAGGGACATGAGAGAGTGACTGCTGATGAATACAGGGTTTCTTTTTTAGGGGGATGAAAATATTCTAAAATTAGCTGTGGTCACAGCTGCACAAATCTGTGAATCTACTAAAGACAAATGGATGAAATGGATGAATTCTGTGATATCTGAATTATATCTCAATGGAGGGGCACCTGCATGGCTCAGTGGTTGAGCATCTGCCTTCAGCTCAGGTTGTGATCCAGGGTCTAATATCCAGCATTGGGCTCCCAAGGAGCCTGTTCTCCTTCTGCCTGTGTCTCTGCCTCTCTCTCTCCCCCCCCCCCCCCACCATGCATGTGAACACACTCTCTCACTCTATCAAATAAATAAAAATTTTAAAAAAAGAAAATCAATGAATCTGATAAATGGAGGAAGAAGTAATGAATTTGTGATTTTTTATCTTAATAAGCACATCTGACACATAAGATAATATACTGTACATTTATTTGTTTTTAAAGATTTTTATTTATTTATTTGACAGAGAGAGAATGTGTAAGCAGGGGGAGAGGCAAGAGGGAGAAGCAGAAGCAGGCTCCCCACTGAGCAAGAAAAGATTCACATCCTTTCGATTATGAATATATATTGGGGTTTGGGGAGGAGGATATGAAAAAATGGCCTTTAGAGACTAGCTGACTGTGAACATTGAAGCCTGAAACAGAAGTTAAGTCCCTGGCTTGATGCCTGTCAACTGACATGGATATTACCAAAATTTTACCCTATACCCATCCTTCTATGGATATTATTTATCTTCTTAAGAAACTCATAGAGAGAGGGATGCCTCGGTGGCTCAGTGGTTGAGGGTCTGCCTTTGGCTCAGGGCATGATCCTGGAGTTCCGGGATTCAGTCCTACATCGGGCTCCCTGTATGGAGCCTGCTTCTCCCTCTGCTTGTGTCTCTGCCTCTCTGTCTCTGTGTCTCTCATGAATAAGTAAATAAAATCTTAAAAAAAAAAAAAAAAAAAAACCTCATAGAGAAAATGAAAAGAAGTAACATAAAATCACTGCATGTCCTGAATTACTCCTCTGCAACCAATAGTCTGTGTTTATCCCCTTTTTAACCTCCACACCCCTTTTCAAAGGAAAAGCCCCTTCCAATAAGGCTAATCCAGTCACCTGTGCTATTGACATTATCCCTTCAATCTATTTTATAATTTTATTCTATCAGATATCTCCTTACTCCTATATTTTCACCCTACATTTCCATTGCTTTCTCTCCTTCAAATAAAGATGTTCAAGGTCATCCTCTAGAAGAAAGTTAAAAAACAGCCTGTGACTCTGTATTGCCTTACTTCCCAATTTTTCTTAACCATTGCTTCTGGGGATTTTATTAAAACACGATTCTGATTCAGGAAATTTGGGGCAGTGCCTAAGATTCTGAATTTCTAAACTGTTCCCAGGCTCTACAGACGATACTGGTTCAAAGACCACATCTTGAATAGCAAGTTCCATAATTATCTTCTCTTTCTCTTAAAGTCAAGCTTTCGAAAAAAAGCCTCTATTAATCCAATTCCAATCATTTCTCAACCCTTTCTAGCCTGGCTCCTGTCCCTAATGATCCTATAAAGCTGTATGGCCACCATCCTAACTGTATTGACTTGAAGGAAAATCAGAGAGCTAAACAGGGTGGCCAATATTAAAGAAGTTAAACGCATGCTGCATACAGGTTAGTAAGATAAGGATAAATCATCCTCTGACTTTGGAAATTTGAACATAATGAGGACCTTAGGACCATTTCACCAGAGCTCTACTGTAAAAGTAGAGGAGGTGATAAGCAAAACAGGTGGTGGTCAAAGGAAGCAGCACACTCCCTGCCTTAATAGCTGAACAACTATTATCAGAAAAACCAGCAACCATAAAAACAACAAAACTTCATGGAACAATCAGGGAAATTTGGATAGATGATGCTATTAAGTAATTGATCATTTCTACAGTGTGGTATTCTCATTACATTAAGAGATTCAACATAGGGCAGCCCGCTCAGCAGTTTAGTGCTGCCGTCAGCTCAGGGCGTGATCCTGGAGACCCAGGATCGAGTCCCACGTCAGGCTCCCTGCATGGAGCCTGCTTCTCCCTCTGCCTCTGTCTCTGCCTGTCTCTCTCTGTGTCTCTCATGAATGAATAAATAAATAAATAAAATCTTTAAAAAAAGAGATTCAACATAAGAAAATCAATGTAATATGCCATATTAATAGAAAGAAAGAAATACCTGTGTGATCTCAATTCACAAAGAAAAGGCACTCAAAAAAAAAAAAATCCAACACACTTTCAGGATAAAATCTCTCATAAAATCAAAAATAGAAGGGATCTTTCTTAATATGATAAATGACATTTATGAAAAACCCACAGCTAACATCATATTCAATAGTGAAAGCCTGAAAGCTTTGCACCTAAGACCAGGAATGAGCCAAGGATGTCTGTTTTCACTACCGCTATTCAACACGGTACATTAAGTTCTAGACTGAGCAAGGAACCAATACAACAAACTGCAAAGGAAGGAGTAAAACTAACTCTATTTGCAAATGACATGATCCTATATATTTAAGAAACTGCCAAATGGCTGAAAGAAATCTAGTAGAGTTAACAAATGCAGCAAAGTTAAAGGGTATAAGACTAACACATGAAATTAAAATTCAGCTGTGTTTGTATAAAACAGCAATGAACAATCCATAAAGGAAATTAAGAAAACAATCCCATTTCTAATGGAATCCAAAATAATAAAATATGGAGGAATAAAATTAATCAAGGAGGTGAAAGACTTGTACACTAAAAACTACAAAGCATTGATTAAAAAAAATTAAAGACCTAAATAAAGGGAAAAATATCTCATATTCATAAGTTAGAAGACTTAATTGGTATAAAGTCGGTAGTACTCCCTAATTTGACCTATAGATTAAATGCAATCCCCACCAAAATTCCAACTCCATATTTTACGTAAATGGACAAGCTGATCCCAAATACTTCCTAAGATGCTTTCAAATACCTATATGTTTTTACTAACTGATGGTAATTATAATACATGACACATATACTTATTGACGTAATAATTATAGGTATTCTAAAAACACATTTCATTTACAAAAGAGGATCAATGTAGACATTTTTGGAAAAAAGGCTTACAAAGAATGTGCTTCACTGGCTATGGACTAGATACTAAATGCCTCATAAGAACTACATTCATTCTAAACTGTAAATACCTCCTCCTTCCTAGGACTAAAAACCACACAGTACAATTTAAAAAAAAAAAAAAAAAACAGGAACGTTCCTTTTTTTAATGAGTTCAAGGCTTCACAAAACCTCATCACATAGCCTACTTATAAGTAGCTCCTTAAAAATATAGTCTTTTATTATAGCTTCTTGTTCTTTTATTTTAATTAATAAGCTTATCTGATAAGTACAAGAGAAATGGAATCACATTTCAGGCTTTAATGCCTTCATTTCAATATTCTTTTGAAAGGAAATGATCTAATGATTCAAGTACAATGCAAAGAAATCCAGTAAGGGTAGATAGAGATATGCAATATCTTACTACACTTCATCCTAAAGTAACAAAGAGTAATAGAACTATAAAGGATTTCAGATTTCTATTCCCATGCACTTTAAATAAATGTTATTTCCTGCACTTCAGCAAAAGAAAGTAAGTCGCCATACCCAATGTCAGTAAGGGGTGGTTTATCTCTTGCTCTCTTATAACAGAGGAAAAGTTCTGGGCTTTTCAGACTTCCATAGTTCAAATTTGCTTGGAGAGCTGATGGAGTGGCTTCAACACAAGTGTAACCTTCAGGTACTGTTTCCCCAGCAGATTTGTTAATAACTGCAATGTCTGTAATTGGAGCTTTAGGCCCAGTTGACTTAGTATCTAAACGATTTATTTCTTGATCCAAAAGAGTAGATGTGTCAGTGAGACCTGCCACAACAAAGTAGTCAGTCACTCTTGGCCCTTTGTCTTCTATCATGGCTGCTATTATATTTCCTAGAAGAAGAAGAAAAAAAGACATCAATTAAATAAAACATTTTATCTTGACTAACTAAAATTGAAATACTCCTGAGTTAACAGTGATCAACTAGCACACTTCCCAGCTAGATTTAAAATCATTGTTGTCCTTCTGGAGAATCAACCTATTTTGGTATCATCTTGTCAGCTTTTACCTGCTACAAAGTACAAGTTTACAGCATCAATTCATTTGTAAAGTAAGAATAATCAAACTGTCAGAGGTGGGCTATGGTGCTTTCCTTTCAGCAAAATGCACTTAAATGAACAATATTCAGATGACTTAAAAAATCATTCTCGTTTAGGTTACAAAATTCCTAGAGCTAAGCTTCATATTTAAACAAATGAATTGAGTTCATCATGATTAAGTCAAGGTCTAAGACAAAAATAATAAATAAATGAATGAATGAATGAATGAAATAAACAAATCAAACTAGTCTCTCAATCCAGTTAGGGGTCTGTCCATTCTGGTTAAAAAATTTTATGGGAACACCATGGAAACTAAGTATGTTTAGGAGTATTTATGTATTTCCTATATAAATACCAAATAAAGCATAAAATACTATAACTAAAGACGACAAAATTATATAAAATACATATTAAGAGACTTAGGGGGATCCCTGGGTGGCGCAGCGGTTTGGCGCCTGCCTTTGGCCCAGGGCACGATCCTGGAGACCCGGGATCGAATCCCACATCGGGCTCCCAGTGCATGGAGCCTGCTTCTCCCTCGGCCTATGTCTCTGCCTCTCTCTCTCTGTGACTATCATAAATAAATAAAAATTGAAAAAAAAAAAAAAAGAGACTTAGGTACTACATGGTAGAAACCCAGTGATTATGAACATTGAGACAGATTTTTATCATCTCTAAACTCAGCACCTCTAAAAATTAAATGAAGCTTCTGAAGTTTTAAATATTTCCATGGATTTTCTATACTTTTTAAAAACAACCTTATTTAAGTATAATTTACATACAATAAAATGTATAGATATAAAGTATAGATTTTCATAAATACATATACATCTGGGAAATCATTACCACAATCAAGATAGTAAACATATCCACTGAAACCCCAATCTGCTTTCTATCATAGTTTTTAGAAATGATATACATGGAATCGTATGTATTTTTTTTGTCTATTTTTTTCGTAATAATTTAAATTACGAAATTTTATGTATATATAATTATTAGAGATTCATTCATGCTGCTGTTTATAGCAGTAGTTCATTCCTTTTTATATTTTTAAAAAAAATTTTAAGTAATCTCTATACCCAACATGGGGCTCAAGCTCACAACCCTGAGATGAAGAGTCTCATGCTCTACCGACTGAGCCAGCCAGGTGCCCCTCATTCCTTCCTATTGCTAAGTAGTATTCCATTATTGAGTATACCACAATATGCTTACCTATTCACTTTATTAATAGACATATGGGCTATTTTCAGTTAGGAGTTATACAAATAAAGCTCTCATAAACACCCATGTATAAGCCTTATAGACATAAGCTTTCATTTACCTTAGGTCAATTCTTAGGATGAAAGGACTAGATCACCTGCTAGATATATTTAGTTCTAAAAAACTGCCAAATAGTTTCCTAGAATATACCATTTTATATTCTTACCATCAGATTAGGGCTCCAGTTGTTTCACATACTCTCTAAAGCTCTATACTGTCAATCTTTTAAATGTAGATACTCTAATATGCTCATAGTGATACTTAATTATCATTTTCATTTGCATCTTTTTTTTTTTTTTAAGTAGGCTCCACAACTAGCATGGAGCCCAACTCGAGGCCTGAACTCACAACCCTGAGATCAAGAGTTAGATGCTTAACTGACTCAGCCATCCAGGCACCCCTTAATTTGCATCTTTCTAATGACTAGAGAAGTTAACCATCTTTTCATGTGCTTATTTGATCCATATTTTTTTTTCAGTTAAATTTGTGTTCAAATCTTTGCCCATTTTCTACTTGGGCTGTTTGTTTACTCATTCTTCAGTTGTTTTATAGGTTTTTTAAGGTTTTATTTATTAGAAGACCTACACATGGTCAACAAGCACATGAAAAAATGCTCCATATCACTTGTTCCGAGCAGTACAAACCAAAACCACAAAGGGATACCACTTTACACCAGTGAGAATGGCTAAAATTAACAAGACAAGAAACAACAAATGTTGGCAAGGATGTGGAGAAAGGGGAACCCTTGTGCACTGTTGGTGGGAATGCAAACTGGTGCAGCTACTTTGAAAAACAGTGTGGAGGTTCCTCAGGAAGATAAAAATAGAGCTACCGTACAATTCAGCAATTGCACTACTGGGTAAAGACACTGATGTAGTGAAACAATGGGACACCTGCACCCCAATGTTCATGGCAGCATGTCCACAATTGCCAAACTGTGGAAGGAGCCAAGATCTCCTTCAACAGATGACTGGATAAAGAAGATGTGGTGTGCGTGCATGTGTGTGTGTGTGTGTGTGTGTGTATACATATACATACATATATATGTATATGTATATACACACATTCCATATATAAGTGTATAAATATATATATAAATATTCCATATAAAATAGAATATTACTGGGGATCCCTGGGTGGCTTAGCGATTTAGCGCCTGCCTTCAGCCCAGGGCATGATCCAAGAGTCCCGGGATCAAGTCGTATGTCGGGCTCCCTGCATGAAGCCTGCTTCTCCTTCTGCCTGTGTCTCTGCCTCTCAATGTGTGTCTCTAATGAATAAATAAATAAAATATTTTTTTTAAAAAGTAATATTAGGCATCAGAAAGGATGAATACCTGCCATTTACATCAACATAGATGGAACTGGAGGGTATTATGCTAAGTGAAATAAGTCAATCAGAGAAAGGTAATTGTCATATGGTTTCACTCATATGTGGAATATAAGAAAGACTTGAAAGGGACTATAAGGGAAGGGGGAAAACTGAGTGGGAAAAATTAGAGAGGAAGACAAACCATGAGTGACTCCTAACTCTAGAAAACAAACAAAAAGTTGCAGAAGGGGAGGTGGGCGGGGGATAGGCATTTATGAGGGCATGTGATGAGATTAGCACTGGATGTCATACTATACGTTGGCAAATTGAATAAAAATTTTAAAAATATAAATTTTTTTAAAGATTTTTTTTTATTTTTTATTTTAGAGAGAAAAGGAGAGAGCTTGCATGCTAGCAGAAGAGGGGCAGAGAGGGGGAGGAAAAGGAACAAGCAGACTCTCTGCTAAGCATGGAGCCCCATATGGGGCTCAATCTCACAACCCTGACATGACCTGAGCCAAAACCAAGAATTGAACGTTCAATAGACTGGGTCACCCAGGCGTCTCACTCTGGAGTTTTGAAAGTTCTTTATATATTCTACAGAAAAATCATCTATCAGATATATGCTTTACAAATATTTTCTCCCAATTTATGACTGTTTTTTTTTTAACTCTAATAGTACCTTTTGAAAAGCAGAAGTTTTTCTTTTTGATGAAGTCCAATTTACCAATCTGTTCTTTTATGGGTCATGCTTATGATGTATTTAAGAAATGACTGCCTAATCTAAGGTCACTAAGGTTTTCTCCCATATTTTCCTCTAAAAGTTTTATAATTTCAAATTCTACATTTTGGTCTATGATCAATTCGGAGTTAGTGTTTGTATCTAGTGTGAGGTATGAGTAAAGAACCAGTTTTTACATATAGATATCCAATTTTTCCAGCACCACTGATTGAAAAACCTTACTTTTCTCCACTGTTAGGCCTTTGTACCTTTATTCAAAACCAACTACTCAACGTGTTTTATATTCACCTCTGGATTCTTTATTCCACTGATCTATCAGTACTAAATAATTTTGATTACTGTAGCTTTATAATAAATCTTAAAATCAGGAAGTATTAGTCTTCAATCTGTTCTTTTACAAAATTGTTTTGATTATTCTATTCTAGGTCCTTTGCGTTTCAATAAGCATTTTAGAATCAGCTTATCCATTTCTACCCCCCCCCCAAAAAAAAGCCTACTAATATTTTAATCAGAATTGTGTTGAAACTGTAGGTCAGGGGCACCTGAGTGGATCAGTCAGTTAAGCATCTGCCTTCGGCTCAGGTCATAAATCTGGAGTTCCAGGATCCAGCCCCACATCAGGCTCCCTACTCAGCAGGGAGTCTGCTTCTCCCTCTGACCCTCCCCCATCTCATACTCTCTCCCTCTCAAAAAAATAAATAAATAAAGTCTTAAAAAAAATCTAGGTCAATATTGAATCTTCAAAACCACAAACAAGGTTTATCTCTGCATTTATTTAGATTTGTAAAAATTCCTCTCATCAATGTTTTATGGTTTACCAGCATCTTTCATATCTTATCAGATTTTGCTTAAGTACATAATAATGCTATTGTAAAATAACACCATTTCCTTTTTAGCTCAATTTCTAATTATTCTTTGCTACTACACAGAAATATAATTGATTTTATATCTTGATCTTATACAATTTTCATACAGTTGCCTAAAGGTTGTAGATCTGGTTTTGTAGTACCACCAATTTTCTACATTGATAGTAATGTGTCTACAAATAAAGACAATTTTATTTCTTTCCAATATAGATCCTTTTCATATCTTTTTCTTGTCTTACTGTACTGGCTAGAACATCCAATAGAGTGTTCAAAAGAAATGCTGACCAAAGAGGATATACAAATGATCAATAAGCACATGAAAAGCTGCTTAGCATCATTAGAGCAGCATTATTCACAATAACCAAATGATAAAAACAACCCAATATCCATCCAAAAGATGAATGGATAAATAGAATATATCTATACAATAGAATATTATTCAGTCATAAAAAGGAATTGAATTTTGATAAAAGCTGCAACATGGTTGAACTCTGAAAACCTTATGCTAAGTAAAATAAGCCAAAAAGACACAGAAGGACAAATATTACATGGTTCCTATAGGAGGTACACTGAATAAATTCAGAGAGACATATAAAGTAAAGTAGAGGTAACCAAAGGCTGGGAAAGGGGAGAATGAAGAGTTATTGTTTAATGGGTACAGGGTTAAAAAAAAATGGGTACAGAGTTTATGTTGGAGATGATGGAAAAGTTTTAAGCATAGCAGTGGCAATGGTTATACAACACTGACAATGTGGGGCAGCCCCGGTGGCTCAGCGGTTTAGCGCTGCCTTCAGCCCGGTGCGTGATCCTGGAGACCCGGGATTGAGTCCCACGTCGGGCTCCCTGCATGGGGCCTGCTTCTCCCTCTGCCTGCGTCTCTGCCTCTCTCTCATGAATAAATAAAATCTTTAAAAAAAAAAAAAACAACACTGACAAATGACAGTGTTGACTTTAATGACATTAAAGTGTACGCTTAAAAATGATTAAAATGATAAATGTTATGTATATTTATCACAATTAAAAAAAAAGAGAGAATGTATCAACAAGCCTCTCTCCATATGAACGTTCTGGGCTTCAGTTATGTTATAGGATAAACTTCCAGATTCAGCTTTCTAGATCAGAGTATATAAACTCATGTATAAATATTATTATATGCTACCTTCTTGCCTTTTGAAAAGAATATGCCAATTTACCATGGCAACAATATTTCTATGGTCCAAAGGGCGTTACAATTGTACTTATGCTTATTGTGTTAGAGTAAAATTGGTGTAGAGAAATTGTTTTAATATACATTTCTTTGATTAAAAAAAAAAAAAAAAGGAGGGCACCTGGCTGCTGGCTGGCTCAATCAGTAAAGCATGTGACCCTTGATTTGGGGATTGTGAGTTCAAGCAGACATTATTTTTTTAAAAATCAATATTTTTTTTAAGAGAAATGTTGGGAGTAGACATCTTCCTTTTGCTAATTTTATGGGGAAAACATTCAGTCCTTTATCAGTAAATATGATGTTACTTATAGGTTTTTCATGAATGCTCTTTTATCAAGTTAAAAACGTTCCTTTCTATTCCTGAGACTTTTATCAGGAATAGATGTTGGATTTTATCACACACTTTTTCTGCAGCTACTGACATGAAACATCTATCTTTAACATAGTAAATTACAGTGATTAATTTTCAAGTTATTAATCAATACTGCATTCCTGAAATAAACTCCATTTGGTCATGATATATTATCCCTTCTATTTGCTAAAATTTCATTTGAAATTTTATATATGTTAATGAAAGATACTGGTTTTAGGGTTTGTTTTTTTTTTAAGATTTTATTTATTTATTCATGAGAAACACAGAGAGAGAGGCAGAGACACAAGCCAAGGCAGAAGCAGGCTCCATGCAGGGAACCCAATTAGGGACTTGACCCTGGTATTCTGGGATCACGCCCTGAGCCGAAGGCAGACACTCAACCGCTGAGTCACCCAGGTGTCCCGCCTTCTTATACTTTTAATATCTGTGGAATATGTAGTGACGTCAACTCTCTCATTTCCAATATTAGTAATTTGGGTCTTCTTTTTTCCTGACCAATCTGGCTAGAAATTTATCATTTTACTGATCTTCTCTAAGAGCCAGCTTGGTTTCATTAATTTTCTCTATTTTGTTTTATAATTCACCGATTTCTATTTTGATCTTTATTATTTTCTTCCCTCTGTTTATGCAAAATTTAATTCACTTCTTTTTCTAGCTTCTTAAGGTAGAAACTGAGGTCACTGATTTGAGATCTTTCTTCTTCTTTATTGTAGGTATTTAGTGTTATAAGTCTCCACCTAATGTTTCAGTGGCATCCAAAAACTTATGTATGTTGTGTTTTCTTTTCATTAAGTTCAAAACACTTTTTAATTTCCCTTTCTTAAAGTATTTTCTTTGACCAATGGATCACTTAAAAGTATGTTTTCCAGTTTCCAAATTTTATACTTGGGAATTTCCCAAGAATCTTTGCTCATTAATTTCTAATTTAATTATACTGTGGTCAAGGCAGCCTGGGTGGCTTAGAGGTTTAGCGCCACCTTCGGCCCAGGGTGTGATCCTGGGGACCCAGGATCGAGTTCCACGTCAGGCTCCCTGCATGGAGCCTGCTTCTCCCTCTGCCTATGTCTCTGCCTCTCTCTCTCTTTCTCTGTGTTTCTCATGAATAAATATTTTTTTAAAAATTACACTGTGGTCAGAGAATATACTGTGAATGACTTGAATTCTCTTACATTTACTGAGACTAGTTTTATGGCTAAGAGTATGGCCCATCTTGATAAATAAACCATGGGTACTTTAGCACTTTAGCATGTGTATTCTGTTTTTGAACAGAGGCCTCTACAAATGTCAATTGAGTATGCTAACAGTGTTGTTGAAGTGTCTACTATATCTTGGCTGATTTTCTGTCCACTTGTTCTATATCAAGAGAACAATATTAAAATCTCTGACTAGGGGCAGCCTGGGTGGCTCAGCGGTTTAGCGTTGCCTTCAGCCCAGGGTGTGATCCTGGAGACCCCGGATCGAGTCCCACGTTGGGCTCCATGCATGGAGCCTCCTGTTTCTCCCTCTGCCTCTCTCTTTCTCCCTCTGCCTCTCTCTGTGTCTCTCATGGATAAATAAAATCTTTTTTAAAAAAATCTCTAACTATAATTGCACATTTGTCTACTCCCCCTTTCATCTCTTATCAGTTTTTGACTCATGTATTTTGAAGCTCCATTGTTAAGGGCATAAACATTTAGAATTGCTATGCCCTTTTGATCAACTGACCCCTCTTTATCACTATGAAATGGCTTTCTCTATCTCTAGTAAAAATTACTCCGCATTAACAAAAGCTTTTGAGAACATTAAAATATTTATAAAAACTAATAGATATAATTAAATTTCATTTTCCAACTATTGCTAAAATAATCTTTCAAAATCAATTTAATTTCACCCTACCGTTAAGAATGGTATACATTTTGGGCAGCCCGGGTGGCTTAGTGGTTTAGTGCCGCCGTCAGCCCAGGGCCTGATCCTGGAGAGCCAGGATCGAGTCCCGTGTCGGGCTCCCTGCATGAACCCTGCTTCTCCCTCTGCCTGTGTCTCTGCCTCTCTCTCTCTCTCTCTGTCTCTCATGAATAAATAAATAAAATCTTAAAAAAAAAAAAAAAGAATGGTAACATTTTAATGAATGAATGCTGTCAACATCAACAAAATGTCAATAACTTCAATCTATAAAGCTAAATGTAGTTTACACAATTCTCTCACCTGTAACAAAAAGATGTGTTTAAGGCTTCAAAAATACCTTGTGTTCCTTGGTGTTCCAAATCATGCAGAATGAATGGTGAATGTCATTTAAACCACAATGAGAGTGCAGTTTTATCAAAGTTATTTGCTGCATTTAAGCAATTTAAAATAGTGCCTTGGTGAATCCATTTAGAAAGCATTATCAACATGAGCTAAACTAGCTGAGTCATGGAATTACAAAATTGCAAAAGTCATTTCAGACAAAATCAGTTCCTTTTTCAGACCACAAAGCAGTGTAATTCTCTACTATTTCACCTGCCACTGAAAGTTTTGTAAAGAAGGAGGGTTGTAAAGAAAGGCTGCAAACACAAATGCTTAAAGGGGTCAAGCAGAATAAGAGTCATGGGAACTAGACAACACTGGCCGCCACTACTAGTCAGATCTATCCAATTGTTGCCAAACGGACTTGGCAAAATCAGAATTTCTTTTTTGCCTTCTTTAGAAAGCCAGAAATCAGGATTTTTATGTAAATCTCCAAGTTTTAAAATATCGGCAACTAATTCAGATTTCTTGTAAACACTACCAAGTTCAAACAAAACACATTAAGCTGGGTGTATCCATTCTAAAGGTTAAATTAAAAGTCTACAAAAGAACAGTTTCTAAATTCCATTAAAATTTTTTTTTGACCTGGTTAAATACCTACCTCACTATTAATAATATATGAGCCAATAAACCTAATCGTGTACCAAATTAACAATATAATCACCTAAAGGGAAATGAAAAAAAGAACTAATTCAAGTAACTTAAACAATTTAACATAAAGAACTAAAAAAGAAACCCAGACTTTAGACATAGTGGTACAGTTTATAGTGGTATGGTTGCAGCAATTCAAACATTATTCTGTATGTACTCTATAACTAAACAATTGTTGGAAGCCAGAATTCTGTGAGAAGAGAGAGAAATACAGGAGAGGTGAGGGCAAGTAAGAATATGTCTATTGAAATGAAATTAGAGGTATCAGTATAAACTCATGATTTTAAAATATATATATATATACTAAATGTAATGTGGTACCCTGAATTGGTATATAGAACAGAAAAAGCACATTAACATAAAACCTAGTAAGATTAAAATAAAATCTGAATTTTAGTTATGAGCAATATAACAATATTGTCTTAGCTTTGACAAATATACTATGGTAATGCTAACCATAGAGGAATACAAGAATTCTCTGTACTATCTTTCCAACTTTTCAGTAAACCTAAAATAATCCAAAAATTAAAAATTTTAAATATCTCAATATTTATACTAGACAAAAAATGGAAACAGCCCAAATATCCACCAACAGATAAAGGGGTAAATAAAATGTAGTACACATCCATACAATGAACTATCTTCAGCAATAAAAAGGAATTAAGTACTGACACATGCTAAACATGGATAAACCCTAAAAACATTACACTAAATGAAAGCAGTTACAAAACACCACATATAGTATGGTTCCATTTATACAAAATGTCCAAAATAGGCAATCTATAAAAAGAGAAAGTAGATTGGTAGCTGCCTACATCAGGGGAATAGAGAAAAATGGGGAATGACTTTAATGGGTATGCTGTTTCTTTCTGGGGTGATAAAACTGATTGTAGTAATGGTTGAGCAATCTGTGACTACACTAAAAACCAAGGCATTTTATACTTTAAATAGATGAATTGTGTGATATGTGAATTATTTATCAATAAAGCTGTTAAAAATGAGTGTCTCCTCCTATCTACTAAAAAGGAAACCCAAAAACAATGTCACCCCACCAGCAACAAACATACTCAGCACCTAAATCTTTGTTTCTTAAAACCATTCCTCACCGAACGATATTAGACCTCCTTGGAGAAATGACCAAATCCAAGGTTGGGCAAGAAAAGCACAAGATAGGGGAGCCTGAGCATCTCAGTAGGTTAAGTGTCAAACTCTTGATCTTGGCTCAGGTCTTGATCTCCTCAGGTCTTGATCTCACAATTTGAAGTTCAACCCCTGTGTTAGGCTCTGTGCCAAAATAAAAAAACCCACAAGATATACCTTGAATTTACTGAGGAAGAAAGAAGCAGGGACACCTGGGTAGCTCAGAGGTTGAGTGTAAGTAAACCTTCAGCTCAGGGCATGATCCCAGACTTCTGGGAAAGAGTTTTGCATCAGGCTCCCTGCAGGGAGCCTGCTTCTCCCTCTGCCTGTGTCTCTGCCTGTCTCTCATGAATAAATAAATAAAATCTTAAAAAAAAAAAAAAAAGAAGAAGAAAGCACTATTCATTTTTTTTTTTTTTTTTTTTTTTTTTTTTATTGGTGTTCAATTTACTAACATACAGAATAACACCCAGTGCCCGTCACCCATTCACTCCCACCCCCCGCCCTCCTCCCCTTCTACCACCCCTAGTTCGTTTCCCAGAGAAAGCACTATTCAAAGACTAATGGGGGTCCTATTAAAAGGACACAGGAACTAGCTTGAGGAAGTCTCCCATTGGCCAGACTGGAAATAATTTTAGCATCAAAATGAATGACAATAATGGATTACAATACATTGATTTTTTTTTTTTTAAGACTTGAGTCCACACTGATATTATAAAATAAATGAATAAAGGAGAGGGAAAGAAGGTTCTTCCCAATTGAATATCAACTAATAAACATAGAAGAGATGGTCAAAAACCATTTTGGGGACCCCTGGGTGGCGCAGCGGTTTGGTGCCTGTCTTTGGCCCAGGGCGCGATCCTGGAGACCCGGGATCGAATCCCACATCGGGCTCCCGGTGCATGGAGCCTGCTTCTCCCTCTGCGTGTGTTTCTGCCTCTCTCTCTCTCTCTCTCTCTGACTATCATAAATAAATAAAAATTAAAAAATAAAATAAAAATCTTTAAAAAAAAAAAAAACCATTTTACAATCATCATAGTATTCAGTTTCAAACAAGAATTACCAGTGGATGCTACAACCACTGGGTAGAAGACTATTGAATATAGGATATTTATACAATTTCAAGGTCTTTTCCCAAACATACTAGTCAGTACAAAAGAATAAAATGTATCAGGGCATCTGGATGGTTCAGTTGGTTGAGCACTGGACTCTTGATTTCAACTCAGGTCATGATCTCAGGGTTGTGGGATCAGCTCAAGTCAGGGTCCAGGGATAGAACCTGCTTATTAAGATTCTATCCCTGCTCCTCCCCACCTACCCTAAAATAAATAAATAAATAAATAAAACGTAACACCAGAGAAAGCTGATGGCCACCACTTTAACCAAATAATCAAAATTAACATCATTAATGATTAATCAAACTGATATTACATGCCTTCTGATGTGATGCACAAAGGATACCACATAAATTATGTAGTATTCCTGATTTTAAAAATGCATAGCCTTAATCTAACCATGAGGGATTAAACAACCTCAAACTCAAAGGGAGCATTCTAGTCAAGGGAAACAAAAGTAAAAATAAATTGAGACTATACCAAAATAAATTGAGGCTATACCAAAATAAAAAGCTTTTGCACAGCAAAGGAAATCATCAACAAAATGACAAAGCAACCTACTAAACAGGAGAAGATATTTGCAACTGATATAGCCAATACAGGACTAATATCAAAAATACATAAAGAATTTATATAATTCAAAGTGCCTTGGTGGCTCAGTTGGTTAAGTGTCTGCCTTCAGCTCAGGTCATGACCCCAGGGTCCTAGGATGGAGCCCTGCATCAGGCTCCCTGCTCAGCGGGGAATCTCCTCCTCTTTCTCCCTCTGCTGTTCCCCCTTCTTGTGTGCACTCTGACTCTGTCAAAAAAAATTAAATCTCTTAAAAAACAAAAAAAAAAGAATTTAGGGATGCTTGGGTGGCTCAGTGGTTGAGCATCTGTCTTTGGCTCATTCCGGAGATCAAGTCCCACATCGGGCTCCCCAAGGAGCCGGCTTCTCCCAATACCTGTGTCTCTGCCTCTCTCTCTGTGTCTCTCACTAATAAATAAATATTTTTTTTAAAAAAAGAATGTATATAACTCAACACCAAAAAAGTAAACACTCCAATTTAAAAACGGGCAGAGGACCTGAATAGATATTTCTCCAAAGACATATAGATGACAAGAGACATATGAAAACATCACTAATTATCAGGGAAATTCATATCAAAGGCCCTATGAAATATCACTTCACACCTATCAGAATGGTTAGTGTCAAAAGACAAGAAATTACAAGTACTGGTAAGGATAAAGAGATAAAGGAACTCTTGTATACTCTTAGTAGGAATGTAAATTAGTACAGCTACTATGGAAAACTACATGGAAGTTCTTCAAAAATTAAAATTAGAAATACCACATGATGTATTAATTCCATTACTGAGTATTTACCCACAGAAAAGAGAAACACTAATTCAAAAAGTTATATGCACCCTTATGTTTACTGTAGTATTACTTACAATAGCCAAGTTATGGAAGTAACCCAGTGTCCATCTTGATAGATGAGTGGATAAAGATGTGGGATGGGTATGTGTGTGTGTGTATGTGTGTGTATAATGGGATATTACTCAGCCATAAAAAAAGAGAGGCCTTGCCATACAGAAAAACATCAACTGATCTGGAAAATATTATACTAAGTGACGTAAGTCAGACAGAGAAGGACATGTTTCATATGATTTCACTTATATGTAGAATCTAAAATATGAAACAAAACAAACAAAAGCAGAAGAAGGCCCACAAATACAGAGAACAAACTGATGGTTACTACAGAGAAAGACAGGATGGGCAAAAGGGTGAAGGGGAAGGGGAGATACAGCTTCCAGTTATGGAACGAGTAAGTCACAAGGATGACAGGTACACCATAAGTAACATAATTAATAGTACTGTAATAGTGCTGTATGGTGACAAAATGGTAGCTATATTTGTGGTGAGAACAGCATAATGTAGAGAGCTGTGCAGTCACTATTCTGTGCATGTGAAACTAATGTAACACTGTGTGTCAACTATAATTCAATCAAATAAATAAAACTAAAGGGCGGAATTTTTAAAAAGTCAATATAATGAAATGGGGGAAAAAGTTTCAAAGTTCCAAATTAAAAGAGATTAAAATCTGAGCATCAAAACAATGACAACAGAAGAATAACAGGAAAATCTCAAAACACTTAGAAAATAAATACACTACTAAATAATTCAGTGTTCTAGAGGAAATTTAAGGAAATTACAAAATATTTTAAACAAAAAACAAAAGACAACATCAAAATTTGCAGAATGCAGTTAAAGCAGTACTCAGGAGAACATACCATTAAGCATTTATTAGAAAAAAAAAAAAAAAAGCAAGTTCCCAAATTAATAATCCAAACTTCAATTTAAAGAAACTAAAAAGGGATCCCTGGGTTGCTCAGTGGTTTGGTGCCTGCCTTGGGCCCAGGGTGTGATCCTGGAGACCCGGGATCAGGTCCCACATCGGGGTCCTTGCAAAGAGCCTGCTTCTCCGTCTGCCTGTGTCCCAGCCTCTCCCCCGCCCCCCTTCTCTGTCTCTCATGAATAAATGAATAAAATCTTTTAAAAAATAATAATAATAAACTAAAAAAGGAATACCAAAATAAAGTCAAAGAAAACAGAAGGAAGAAATTAAGATAGAAGATAAATAAAAAACGTTATTTGCAGATATGACTATGTAGAAAATCCAACTAAGTACCAAATAAATGACAACTAAATTCAATGTGTAATCCTAGAATGCATCTGGGATCAGAAAAACAAAAAGGTGATATAAATAAACAGTACTGGAGAAATTTCAGTGTAAGCTATAGATTCATTTTGTAACAACGCTGATCTACCTAATGTGACCATTATATTCTGTAAGAGAATTTCTTATTCTAAGGAAATACATGCTGAACTTATTCTCAAATGGTTTAATCAAAAAATAATACTATGCACTGGAGGGGCCAGGCTGGCTCAATCAGTAGAGCATGCAACTCTTGATGTTGGGGTTGTGAGTTCAAGCCAATATTGTGCATAAAGCATACTTTAAAAAATGAAAATATAAATAATACTATGCACAAAAAGAGTGTATTAATGTAATAAAATGTTAATAACTGGTAAATTTAAGTGAAGGGTGTAGAAGGAACTCATTACAATATCTTCAACTTTTCTGAATTTATTATCAAAATAAAAGTGTTTTTTTTGGTGGGTTTTGTTTCATTTTGTTTTGTTTCGTTTTGTTTAAGAAGGAAAGATAAAGGGGGAGAGAGAGAGGGAGAGGGAGAGAAAGAACTTTAAACAGGCTCCATGCCCAGCGCAGAGCCCTATGCAGGGCTTGATCTCAAAACCCTGAGATCAGGACCTGGGCCGAAATCAAGAGTCAGACATGCTTAACTGACTGTGCCACCAAATTAAAAGCTTTTTTAAAAGCAGCTCATGTTCTCCAAGATTTCAACAAAAGTATAGGGGGAAATGGAGGAAAGTGCAAGAGGTAAGAAAACAACAGAGTAGAATAACATTGGTTTAAACTCAGTAAGTAGTCAGAAAGCATAATTGCCAATCTGAATATTCCCAATTTTAACAGAACTCTATAAAGCTGGAAAAGTAGAACATAAAACCTGCTAAGTTATTGCATACATACGTATACATACACATATAAAGTTGGAAAAGTAAATAAAACCTGCTAAGTTATTGCATACATATACACATACACATTTATATATATTTAAGTATACAGAGAGAGAGAGAGATGCAAGACAAATATCTAATAAATTCAGTTTTCCCCCCATGGACTTTTTTCCTTTGCTTTCCTTAAAAGCTGAATTATTATTCCTAAACTTTATTCACTGAGCATAAAGTGACTGTGGGATAAATTCACACCTCACAGGTTTCTAAAACTCTATCTGGCAACCTCACCAATTCATAAATAGCCCAGAACCAGCCATGAGGATCTACAATAGAGATCACAAAGCAGCAAAACATACATACTTGAGGCATTTCAGTCTCTCATTCACAGTCTATTCAGTATTAGTTTACAAGAAATGTATTAAGTATTTGACTACTAAATGCATAGTGAAAACTGGAGCAAATTAAATGGAAGAGAGGTCAACTTTATCAGATTAAACTGTCCAGGCGCCTAGGTGGCATCTGACTCTTGATCTCAGCTCAGGTGTTGATCTCAAGGTCATGAGTTCAAGTCCCATGCTGGGCTCTGCGCTAGGCAGAGAGCCTACTTTAAAAAAAAAAAAAAATTAAGCTGTCAAGGAATGAGAGAACTATTTTATAAAACACAAGGTGACCTAAGGATTAGGTTTAGTTAACTAGATCCCTTACTGTAAAGAGTAAAGAGATCCACACATCTTAAATATACCTAATGGGCATCACTGCTTTAAAAATGCTCTATGCGGGATCCCTGGGTGGCGCAGCGGTTTAGCGCCTGCCTTTGGCTCAGGGCGTGATCCTGGAGACCCGGGATCGAATCCCACGTCGGCTCCCGGTGCATGGAGCCTGCTTCTCCCTCTGCCTATGTCTCTACCTCTCTCTCTCTCTCTGTGACTATCATAAATAAATTAAAAAAAAAAATTTTTAAAAAAGAAAAATAAAAAAAAAAATGCTCTATGGGGGGCTCCCTGGGTGGCACAGCGGTTCGGCGCCTGCCTTTGGCCCGGGGCGCGATCCTGGAGACCTGGGATCGAATCCCACGTCGGGCTCCCTGCAGGGAGCCTGCTTCTCCCTCTGCCTGTGTCTCTGCCTCTCTCTTTCTCTTGGTCTCATGAATAAATAAATAAAATTTTAAAAAATAAAGAAATAAATAAAATTGCCAAAACACAGAAACAACCCAAATATACATCAAGTCAGAATCCATAAGCAAAATGTGGTCTTTCCATGCAAATAGGGTATTATTCAGCCATAAGGAGAATTAAGTTAGGGCAACTGATGCATGCCCTAACATGGATGAACCTCGAAAGCATTAACCTATTAATGATATTACATCAGTAATTATCAGGGAAATGTAAATCAAAACCACAGTGAGATATTACCTTACACCTGTTAGAATGGCAATTAACATAAAGAAACAAGGGTTGGGGATCCCTGGGTGGCGCAGCGGTTTGGCGCCTGCCTTTGGCCCAGGGCGCGATCCTGGAGACCCGGGATCGAATCCCACGTCGGGCTCCCGGTGCAAGGAGCCTGCTTATCCCTCTGCCTATGTCTCTGCCTCTCTCTCTCTCTCTGTGTGACTATCATAAATAAATAAAAATTAAAACAAAAAAAAAAAAAGAAACAAGGGTTGGAGAGGATATGGAAAAAATCTCTCATCTACTGTCAGTGGGAATATAAACTGGTACAGTCACTATGGAAAACAGTATGCAGGTTCCTCTAAAAACAGAAATACCATATGATCCAGTTACATTCCACTTCTGGGTATTTATCCAAAGAAAACAAAAACATTAATTCATAAAGATATAATCACTCATATGTTTACTGCAGCATTTTTTACAATAGTCAAGATATGGAAACAACTGAAGTGTCCACTGATGGATGAGTGGACAAAGATGTGTGTGTGCATACATATACACACACTAGAGTATTACTGAGCCATGAAAAGAAGGAAATCTTAATTATTTAATTAATTAATTAAATCTTGCACTTGTGACAACCTGGATGGACCTTAAGTATATTATGTTAAGTGAAGTAAGTCAGACAGAGAAGGGTAGATACTATATGATTTCACTTATATGTGGAATCTAAAAAACAAAACAAAACTCACAGATACAGAGAAAAGATCAGTAGTTATGAGAAGAGAAGGGGATTCAGGGAGGGTGAAATGGGTGAAGAGGGTCAACTGATCTGTAACAGATGATAACTAGTCGATACTTCGTATTGTATACAAAAATCGAATTACTAGGCTATACACCTGAAACTAGTATGTTTTATACCAATTTTGCCTCAATTTAAAAAAAAAAAGTCACATACTGCATATTTTCATCTATAGGAAATATCCAGAATAGGCAAATCCATAGAAAAAGCAAGCAGACTAGTTGTTGCCAGGAGCTAGCGTGGGGAGGAGAGCTTCCTTTTAGGGTGATGAAAACATTCTGGAACTCCATAATAGTGACAGTTGTGTAACACTGTGAATGTACTAAATGCCACTGAATTGTGCATTTTTATTTTTTTTAATATTTTTTATTTATTTATTTAGGATAGTCACAGAGAGAGAGAGAGAGGCAGAGACACAGGCAGAGGGAGAAGCAAGCTCCATGCAGGGAGCCTGACGTGGGATTCGATCCCAGGTCTCCAGGATCGCGCCCTGGGTCAAAGGCAGGCACCAAACCGCTGCGCCACCCATGGATCCCTGATTTCCTTTATTTCACAGTAATATTATGAGAACTTGTGCATTTTTAAATTGTCAAAATGGCCCACTTTTTTTTTTACTTTTTTTTTTTACTGTCATTTTAAATTGAAGAATATAGTTGATACACAGTATTACATTAGTTTCAGGGGCACAACATAGTGATTCCCCAAGTCCATACATTATGCTGCACTCACCTCAAGTGTACCTATTATCTATCGGTCACCATACAATGCTATTACAATACCACTGACTATATTCCCTATGCTGTGTACCTTTCACCTCGTGACTTATACATTCCATAATTGGTAGCCTGTATCTCTAATTCTCCATCTATTTTGCCTATCCCCACTGAGTTAAAATGGTGAATTTTGTTATGAGAACTGTGCCACAATTTAAAAAAATAATAAAGGAATGACTTATACAACATGAATGAACCGCAAAAACCTTATCCTAAATAAAAGCCGTTGATTACAAAAGATCACATACTATAGGATTTCATTCATACGAAATGTCCAGAATAGGCAAATCTTACAGGGACAGAAAACAGATCAGTGGTTGCCTAGAGCTACAGTGGGGAAGTGGAGAATAAGACAGTGATTGCTAATGGACACAAGGTTTCTTTTTGTGGTGAAAGTGTTCTAAATGAGATTACACTGATGACTGGAAAATTCCATTAATATACTAAGAACCACTGAATTGTACTCTTTAAATGAGTAAATTTTATGATGTATAAGTTAGAGCTCAAAAAAACTGATTTTTTTTTTCATTTTAAGTGCACTAAAGACTACTATTAGCGGTGCCTGATGGCTCAGTCGATTAAGTGTCTGCTTTTGGCCTCAGATCGTGATCCCAGAATCCCATGTCAGGCTCCCTATCCAGTGGGCAGTCTACTTCTCCTTCTCCTTCTGCCTCTCATCCTGTCTGTGCTCACTCTCTCTCTTTCAAATAAGTAAATAAAATCTTTTTTTTTAAAAGACTCCTATTAAAAGATGGAACTTATTGGACTAGATTAAAAAAAATAACACTCAACTCTAAACTACCTCTTGGAAACATGTTTAAATATTAAGACATAAATATATTAAAAGTTAAAGGATGACTGACCTTTGGCAAAGGAGCAAAGGCAAATGTCAATAAAGTATAGTCTTTCAGCCAATAGTGGTACAAAATTGTATCTCCATATGCAAAAAAAAAAAAAAAAGAATTTAGATTGAGATCTTACACCTTCTACAAAAAGTAACTTAAAATGGATCACAGACCTAAATATAAAATGCTATACTATAAAACTTCCAGGGTGTGTTTCCTCCTCCCTCTGCTCTTCCCTCCTGCTCACACTCACCTGCACACTCCCTCTCTAAAATAAATAAAAATTATTTAGAAATTTTTTTTAATCTATGTTTTAAAAAAGTGCAAGTATGCAAAAACATTCAACATGTAAGAAAGCCTGAGTGGCCATATTTTTTTAAAAGATTTATTTATTTATTTATTTATTTGAGAGAGAAAAAGAGTATGAGTGGGCGGGGCAGGGGGGGAAGAGGGAAAGAGGGAGAGGGAGAAGGAGAGGGAGAGGGAGAGGGAGAGGGAGGGAGGGGGGGAGAGAGAGAGAGAGAGAGAGAGAATATCTCAAGCAGACTGCCCACTGAGCAGGGAGCCCAACTCAGGGCTCAATTTCAGGACGCTTGAGATCATGACCTGAGCTAAATGCAAATGTTTCACTGACTGAGCTACCCCATGCACCCCTAGACTTTTAAAAATTTTTTTTATTGGAGTTCAATTTGCCAACATATAGCAAACACCCAGTGCTCATCCTGCCAAGTCCTCACCTCAGTGCCCATCAACCCAGTCACCCCAACCCCCCACCTCCCTTTCCACTACACCTTGTTCATTTCCCAGAGTAGGTCTCTCATGTTTTGTCACCCTCACTGATATTTTCACTCATTTTCTCTCCTTTCCCTTTATTCCCTTTCACTAATTTTTATATTCCCCAAATGAATGAGACCATATGTTTGTCCTTCGCCAATTGAATTATTTCACTCAGCATAATACCCTCCAGTTCCATCCACGTCAAAGCACATGATGGGTATTTGTCATTTCTAATGGCTAACTAATATTCCATTGTATACATAGACCACATTGTCTTTCATCCATCTTTCGATGGACTCCGAGGCTCCTTCCACAGTTTGGCTATTGTGGACATTGCTGCTAGAAACATTGGGGGGCAGGTGTTCTGGTGTTTCACTGCATCAGTATCTTTGGGGTAAATCCCCAGCAGTGCAATTGCTGGGTCTTAGGGCAGATCAATTTTTAACTCTGAGGAACCTCCACACAGTTTTCCAGAGTGGCTGCACCAGTTCACATTCCCACCAACAGTACAAGAGGGTTCCCCTTTCTCCACATCCTCTCCAAAATCTGTTGTTTCCTGTCTTGTTAATTTGCCCCATTCTCACTGGTGTGAGGTGGTATCTCATTGTGGTTTTGATTTGTATTTCCCTGATGGCCAGTGATGTGGAGCATTTTCTCATGTGCTTGTTGGCCATGTGTATGTCTTCTTTGGTGAAATTTCTGTTCATGCCTTTTGCCCATTTCATGATTGGATTGTTTGTTTCTTTGCTGTTAAGTTTAATCAGTTCTTTATAGATCTTGGATACTAGCCCTTTATCAGATAGGTCATTTGCAAATATCTTCTCCCATTTGGTAGGTTGTCTTTTAGTTTTGTTGACTGTTACTTTTGCTGTGCAGAAGCTTTTTATCTTGATTAAGTCCCAATAATTCATTTTTGCTTTTGTTTCTCTTGCCTTCATGGATGTATCTTGCAAGAAGTTGCTGTGGCCAAATTCAAAAGGGGTGTTGCCTGCATTCTCCTCTAGGATTTTGATAGATTCTCGTCTCACATTTAGATCTTTCATCAATTTTGAGTTTATCTTTGTGCATGGTGTAAGAGAATGGTCTAGTTTCATTATTCTCCATGTGGATGTCCAATTTTCCCAGCACCATTTGTTGAAGAGACTGTCTTTTTTTCCAGTGGATAGTCTTTCCTGCTTTGTCAAATATTAGTTGACCATAGAGTTGAGGGCCCATTTCTGAATATTCTGTTCCATTGATTTATGTGTCTGTTTTTGTGCCAGTACCACACTGTCTTGATGACCACAGCTTTGTAGTACAACCTGAAATCTGGCATTGTGATGCCCTCAGATGTGGTTTTCTTTTTTAATATTCCCCTGGCTATTCAGGGTCTTTTCTGATTCCACACGAATCTTAGGATGATTTGTTCCAACTCTCTGAAGAAAGTCCATGGTATTTTGATAGGGATTGTATTAAATGTATAAATTGCCCTGGGTAGCATGGACATTTTCACAATATTAATTCTTCCAATCCATGATCATGGAATAGTTTTCCATCTCTTTGTGTCTTCCTTAATTTCTTTCAGAAGTGATCTGTAGTTTTTAGGGTATAGATCCTTTACCTCTTTGGTTAGGCTTATTCTTAGGTATCTTATGCTTTTGGGTGCAACTGTAATTGGGATTAACTCCTTAATTTCTCTTTCTTCAGTCTCATTGTTAGTGTATAGAAATGCCACTGATTTCTGGGCATTGATTTTGTATCCTGCCACACTGCCGAATTGCTGTCTGAGTTGTAGCAATCTTGGGGTGGAGTCTTTTGGGTTTTCTATGTACAGTATCATGTCATCTGTGAAGAGGGAGAGTTTGACTTCTCTGCCAATTTGAATGCCTTTTATTTCTTTTTGTTGCCTGACTGCTGAGGCTAGGACTTCTAATACTATGTTGAATAGCAGTGGTGAGCGTGGACATCCCTGTCGTGTTCCTGATCTTAGGGGAAACGCTCCCAGTGTTTCCCCATTGAGAATATTCCCACATATTTACTGTGGGCTTCTCATAGATGGCTTTTAAGATGCTGAGGAATGTTCCCTCTATCTCTACACTCTGAAGAGTTTTGATGAGGAATGGATGCTGTATTTTGTCAAATGCTTTCTCTACATCTCTTGAGAGGATCATATGGTTCTTTTTTTCTCTTGTTGATATGATCTATCACATTTATTGCTTTACAAGTGTTGAACCAGCCTTGCATTCTTGGAATAAATCCCACTTGGTCATGGTGAATAACCTTCTTAATATACTGTTGGATCGGGCAGCCCTGGCAGCACGGCGGTTTAGGGCCGCCTGCAGCCCAGGGCATGATCCTGGAGACCCTGGATCAAGTCCCATGTCGGGCTCTCTGCATGGAGCCTGCTTCTCCCTCTGCCTGTGTCTCTGCCTCTCATTCTCTCTCTGTGTTTCTATGAATAAATAAATAAAATCTTTAAAAAAAATGTACTGTTGGATCCTATTGGCTAGTATCTTGTTGAGAATTTTTCATGTGTTCATCAAGGATACTGGTCTATAATTCTCCTTTTTGGTGGGGTCTTTGGTTTTGGAATTAAGGTGATGCTGGCCTCATAGAACGAGTTTGGAAGTACTCCATTTCTTTCTATCTTTCTGAACAGCTTTAGTAGAATAGGTATGGTTTCTTCTTTAAACGTTTGATAGAACCCCCCTGGGAAGCCATCTGGCCCTGGACTTTTGTGTCTTGGGAGGTTTTTGATGACTGCTTCAATTTCCTCCCTGGTTATCGGCCTGTTCAGGTTTTCTATTTCTTCCTGTTCCAGTTTTGGGAGTTTGTGGTTTTCCAGAAATGTGCCCATTTCTTCTAGATTGCCTAATTTATTAGCATATAGCTGCTCATAATAAGTTTTTTAAATCATTTGTATTTCCTTGGTATTGGTGATGGTCTCTCCTTTCTCATTCATGATTTTATTAATTTGAGTCTTTTCTCTCTTCTTTTTAATAAGGCTGGCTAATGGTTTATCTATCTTATTAATTCTCTCAAAGAACCAACTCCTGGTTTTGTTGATCTGTTCCACAGTTCTTCTGGTCTCTATTTCATTGAGTTCTGCTCGAATCTTTATTAACTGTCTTCTTCTGCTGGGTGAAGGTTTTATTTGCTGCTCCTTCTCCAGCTCCTTTAGCTGCAAGGTTAGCTTTTGTATTTGAGTTCCTTCCAGTTTTTGGATGGATGTGTGTATTGCGATGTATTTCCTCTTCAGGACTGCTTTTGCTGTATCCCAAAGATTTTGAATGGTTGTATCTTTATTCTCATTAGTTTCCATGAATCTTTTTAATTCTTCTCTAATTTCCTGGTTGACCTTTTCATCTTTTAGCAGGATGGTCTTTAACGTCCACGTGTTTGAAATCCTTCCAAACTTCTTCTTGTGGTTTAGTTCTAGTTTCAAAGCACTATGGTCTAAAAATATGCAGGGGACAATCCCAATCTTTTGGTATCAGTTAAGACCTGATTTGTGACCCAGTATGTGGTCTATTCTGGAGAAAGTTCCATGTGCACTTGAGAAGAATGAGAATTTAGTTGCATTTGGATGTAAAGTTCTGTAAATATCTGTGAAATCCATCTGGTCCAGTATATCACTTAATGCTCTTGTTTCTCTGGAGATGCTGTGCTTATAAGACCTATCAATTGTAGAAAGCACTACACTGAAGTCACCAAGTATATTATTATCTAAGTATGTCTTAACTTTGGTTATTAATTGATTGATATACTTGGCAGCTCCCACATTCGGAGCATAAATATTCATGATTGTTAGGTCCTCTTGTTGGATAGATCCTTTAAGTATGATATAGTGTCCCTCTTCATCTCTTATTACAGTCTTTGGGATAAACTTTAATTTATTTGATATGAGGATGGCTACCTCTGCTTTCTTTTGAGGACCCTTTGAATGGTAAATGGTTCTCCAACCTTTTATTTTCAGGCTGTAGGTGTCCTTACATCTAAAATGAGTTTCTTGTAGACAGCAAATAGATGGGTCTTGCTTTTTTATCCAGTCTGAAACCCTGCACCTTTTGATGGGATCATTAAGCTCATTCATGTTCAGAGTTACTACTGAAAGATATGAATTTAGTGTCATCATGATATCTATTCAGTCCCTGTTTTTGTGGATTATTTCCTTGGACTTCTTCTTTTACAGAGTCTCCCTTAATATTTCTTGCAGAGCTGGTTTGGTGGTCACATATTCTTTCAGTTTCTGCCTATCTTGGAAGCTCTTTATCTCTCCTATTCTGAATGAGAGCCTTGCTGGATAGAGTGTTCTTGGCTGCATGTTCTTCTCATTTAGGACCCTGAATATATCCTGCCAGACTTTTCTGGCCTGCCAGGTCTCTGTGGAGAGGTCTGCTGTTAACCTAATACTTCTCCCCATAAAGGTTAGGGGTTCTCTTGTCTCTTGCAGCTTTAAGGATCTTCTCTTTATCTTTGGAATTTGCAAGTTTCACTATTAAATATCGGGGTGTTGAACAGTTTTTATTGATTTTAGGGGGTGATCTATCTCCTGGATCTGAATGTCTGTTTCCCTTCCCAAGTCAGGGAAGTTCTCAGCTATGATTTGTTCAAATACACTTCCTGGTCCTCTGTCCCTTTCGGCGCCCTCTGGAACCCCAATTAAATGTAGATTTTTCCTCCTGAGGCTGTCATTTATTTCCCTTAACCTTTCCTCATGATCTTTTAATTGTTTTTCTCTTTTTTCCTCAGCTTCCTTCCTTGCCATCAACTTGTCTTCTTTGTCACTCGGTTGTTCTTCTACCTTGTTAACCCTCATCGTTAGGAACTCCAGTTTGGATTGCATCTCATTTAATTGATTTTTAATTTCAGTCTGATTAGATCTAAATTCTGCAGACATGAAGTCTCTTGAATCCTTTATGCTTTTTTCTAGAGCCACCAGTAGCTTCATAATTGTGCTTCTGAATTGGCTTTCTGACATTGAATTGTAATCCAAATTCTGTAACTCTGTGGAAGAGTACTGTTTCTGATTCTTTCTTTTGTGGTGAGTTCTATCTAGTCATTTTGCTCAGTGCAGAGTGGCTAAAAACAAGCTGTGCTTGATAGAATACCACAGTGAGAAGCAAACTCTTCTCACTGTAGCATTCCAACTGTTCTCTCTTTAAATCTCAGGCTGCGTTCGTAGGTTTTCAGGATGATTTTAGATTTTATTTTTTAGAACAGTTTTAGATTTAGAGAAAATTTGAAAAGGTAGTACAGAGATTTCTCTATACCTTGGACTCAGTTTCTCCTATTATTAACATCTTACTGACATTTGTTACAATTAATGAACCAATGTTAACACCTTATTATTAACTAAAGTCTACAGTTTGTTCAGATTGCCTTAGTTTTTACCTAATGTACTTCTTCTATTCTAGGATCTCTAGACACATCATTACATTGAGTTGCCATGTCTCCTGAGGCTACTTCTAGGTACAACAGTTTCTTAAATGCTCCTTGTTCTTCATGATCATAACAGTTTAGAGGAGTACCGGTCGGGCATTTTTTAGGATGTTCCTCTACTGGAATTTTTCTGATGTTTTTCTTAAGATTACAGAGGGATTATGAGTTTTCGCGAGGAAGATCAATCATGATGGTAAGATCACGACCTGAGCCAAAACCAAGAATCAATAAAAAAAACAAAAAAACAAAAAAACAAAACCAAGAATCAGTTACTTAACTGACTGAGCCACCCAGGCATCCCACAAGGGGTCTTATTAACAACAGGCAAAGAAGAACTTCAAAACAAGGATAAAGAGAAACATTTCATGATAACAATAAAAGAGTTCATTCATCAAGCCTAACAATCCTAAAAGTGTATACACCTAACAAGAGAGCAACAAAGTATATGGAGCACAAACTGACAGATTGGTGTGTTTTTTGGTGGACTTTTTATGGGGTTTTTTTTTTGTATTTTTAAGTTTTTACTTACATTTTAGTTACTTAACATATAGTGAAATATTAGATTCAGGAGTAGAATTTGGTCATTCATTATTACATAACCCAGCACTCATCATAGCAAGTACTCTCCTTAATACCTATTACCTCTCTGCCTACCTCCCCTCAGCAACCTTCAGTTTATTCTCTATAGTTGTCTTTTATGGTTTGCCTCCTTTTCTCTTTTTGGGTTCTTCCCATAATTTGGCTATTGTTGATAGTGCTGGGTGCATGTG